>NC_053137.1:68078392-68411521 GCF_016808335.1 Panicum virgatum | reverse complement strand
ACCCCGCCTCTCTCGCTGAGCACTCGGGCCCTCCTGTTGGCCCCTTCCCCCTCCTCCCGCACCCTCCGCTCGCGCAGCACCGCCCCGCCCGCAATCCTCGCCGGGATCACGCCCAGGCACACCGAGATCCCCGGCATCCCTTCTTTAAACGCCCCCATGACCCCTGCGCCCCTATCCTCGCCTACACAGCCGCCACAAACCCTAGCCTCGGCACCCGCAACCTCGGCGCTCGGAGCAGAGCACCCCGCCGCCGTGGTCCGGCCGCTCCGCCGTGCCTCTTCTACCGTGAGCCGCCACGGGAGCTCCGCCTCAGGGTCAGGAGCATTGCCGGCCACGTCTGCTTCCCTCTACCCTGGGCCACGCACGGGGATTTCTTGCCGGAGCATCACCGAGCCGCCACGCCGCCGAGGATCCGCCGCTGCAAGCCTTCTGTGCCGACGTCAAGCATCGCAGGAGCTTCGCGAGGAGGTAAGGACCCTCGCCGGCCTCTGACCCTTCCACTTTAGGCACGCTAGCAAGCCACACCGTCGGACCACGGCGAGTAACGCCACCCTGCTCCATCACACACCTCGCCGGAGCTCTCATGCCCTCCCTAGAGCCCAAATTGATGGTCACCGCACACTACCCATGCTCCCTGGCCAAAGAACGGAGCCAACACAGCCCTGGACCACCGTCTGCGCCCAACACCGGCGATCCAGTGCCATCCTCGCCGTTGCACTGCATGCCCGGGCTCTGCTCTTGCCCTACCGAGCGCCCAGATGTGTTCGCTGCCGCACATACTCCCTCCCAGGCCAAGCTCCGCCCGAAAGCACCCCCGGAGTGCCGGATTTCGCCAACACCGGCGAGCTCCAGCGCGACGCCGCCGTGGGAAGCCACCTCTGGTGACCCAACGCTGCCGGACCCGTGCTTTGTGATCTGAGTCACCCGATCGGGAGTGAACGGCCGCGATTAGATCTGCGTACCGGTTCGTACTGAGTCACCGGATCGTGATCCAACGGATCGGATCCGTAGATACCCCTTCGGCCGGCGGTTTTCCTAAAGAGACCCCCACTTTTCCCAATATAAACCCGCAGTCCAGGTCTGTTGAAAAATAATTCCAAAACCGCCCCTGCTTTTACGTTTTAGACCCTGGGTTTCTTTAAAATTGAACCCGCTGTCCAGCCTTGGTGTTTTTGCGAGTTAGACCCCAGATCTAAGGTTTAATTATGTTTAGGCCCTCGGTTTTTGCAGAAAAACCCCAGAAACTATGTTTTTCTTATAATTAAGCCCCTGGACCTTGTTTTATGCCTAGTTTTCGCGTTCTAGCTCCGTTTTAGGCGTTCTTTATGGCCACGTGATCGTTGTAACGCGTAGAATAGTTCTAGCTTAGTTTTCTTGCTGTTTTTATGTATTGTTGTACTATTTCTTAGTTTTTGCTCCTGTTTGCATGTATGTGTATTTGTGGACTGGTTTTGGCGTTGCGATCGTGAGTAGACGTTGATCCTTCGGAGGAGTACCAGTACCCGGAGCAGACACCATCTTCAGAGCAGTTTGAGTAGCAGGAATAGTTTGAGGAAGGCAAGTATAACATGAACAACACCTATCACTTTAAATACATTTTACATCCTGCATTTTAATACTGTATGCCTATAAGGACTTTCCTAACCCCTTTATATCCATTATATATATATATCCCTTGAGTTGCATTTTGGTTAGTTGTGCTAGGTGCCGCGCTACAACACACTCGGTCCTTTTTAATTAATTTGATTAATGGTATATGCAACTTAATTCTGGGAGTGGCCCGTTTGAGTGGCTCACGTCTCATTTAAAATTGGTTTTTCTAGAAACTTGGTTTAGGGGGCTCGCACTGTGTTATGTGCTAGCTACTCTCCATAAGGACCATACGTCATTAGAGCGACAACCTGGGACAACCGCGCAACCACAAGACTGGAATGGGACGGTTTTGGCTTACTAATTAGGTCATTTTGGTTCGGGAGTAACTTACCAACGGGACAAGAGGGGTAGTGAGCTTCAATGGTCCCTGCGCTACGAGGCTTGGTCTGCGTACCCCTCGAGGTGGGCCCCATCATTGCGGAGCCTAATTCCTTAGCGGTTACACCTTACCAACGTGTCCTTTGTAACGGCCTCGTAGTGAGTTTGCTAGTCATCTCACCTAAGGAAGTGTGATGAACAACTAGCGTAGCTCACGACTTGTGGGTAAAGATGTGCAACCTCTGCAGAGTGTAAAACTGGTATACTAGCCGTGCTCACGGTCATGAGTGGCCCAGATCCTCCTTTTGATTAGTGGGGTTATCTTCCTTTGACGAGGCAGGTTTCCCCTGGTGGCTTGGTTCGGTTTGGTTCTCAGTAGTAACATGATTAATTCTGATTAATTACTATGTAACTGGGTTTATGGTAATTCATCAACTTATAGTAAATAGCTTTAATAAAATTTTGCCAAGACTTAAAAGCTAATGCAGTTAAGTCAGCCAACCTTAGAGCCTCATAGTTTGTGTTATACTTGTTGAGTACAAGTTGTGTACTCACTCTTGCCTACTCTACTCTTTTTCCTCTTGGGGATACTCTACTGCTGCTCAGTTCCTGCCGACGCGAGGGAGTTCACTCAGCGCTACCAGGACTACGAGGACTTCTAGGCGTTCGTCTCCCAGTCGACGTCCCTGTGGCGCCCAGCTTCTGAGTTTCGTACTTGTACTTTACGCTTCCGCTGTATCAGACATTTTTGTCATTAATGTAATAAATAACATTTGTACTCGCTTTATTATAACTTTTATGTGATATGTGCTGTGATATATTGTTCATTCTGTTGTATATACGTGTGACTTGATCCTGGCACGTATATGATTGCTCGGTTTATGTCCTTTTATAAACCGGGTGTTACAGATTCGGCAAGATTCAGATGGTGCCGGCATCAGTAATGAATCATATCATTAAGCCATGGCCGTTCAGGGGTTGGGCCATGGATATGATTGGCCAGATTAACCCGTCATCTAGCAAAGGTCACCAATGGGTGTTAGCTGTCACAGATTATTTCACAAAATGGGTTGAGGCGGTACCCATGAGGTCGGTGGCATCGAAAGATGTGATCAGTTTTGTTAAAGAGCATATCGTTCATAGGTTTGGGATTCCTCAGATCATTACGATCGATGGAGGATTGGTCTTTATATTGGAGGAATTTAGAAAGTTTGCCGATGACACAGGGTTCAAGCTGATCAGATCATCCCCATATTATGCCCAGGCTAATGGACAGGCTGAAGTAGGGCTGGATATCGAGCCAGCTCGGCTCGGCTCGGTGCAGCTCGAGCTGGCTCGGTAAGCAAACGAGCTGGCTCGGCTCGGCTCGTTAACATACCAAGCTAGAGTGCCGGCTCGGCTCGGCTCGGCTCGTTTACGAGCTCGAGCCAACTTGTTTAGCTCACGAGCCACAGCACAAAAAAAAATACAGGCGCGCTCGGGCTCCCCGACCTCCTCCCCGACGGACTCCCCCCGACCTCTTCCTTCTCACCTCCCATGGACGACGGAGCCATGCAGGACGGAGGCGGGCCGCCCCTGCCTTCTCCTCGCCGCTCGAGCCGCCCCTGCCTTCTCCCGCCGCCAGGAGCAGAGGCCCGCCGCCCCCTGCTCAGATCTGCACCGGCGAGCTCCCTCCTCTACAACAACTCCCTCCATGCGGGCGGAGGGTGGAGAGCGGAGCCGCAGCGGCGCGTGGCAGAGGGCAGAGCTGCAGCGGCGGCCGGAGCCACCGTGGGGGCGGAGGGCGCAGCCGTGGGGCACGTGAGCGTCGAGGATGGGGGCGGAGCGAAGGCCGGCGGAGTAGAGGACGGACACGGCAGGCTGGAGGAGTTTGGGGTGGCGGCGTGAGGACGATGGGGTCTCTCGTGGTAGTGCTGGACTGCCGGATGAGGGTGGCTAGAGATGGCAGCGGATCGGGTTCGGTGCGGGTATCCGCGGGTTTCGGTTTTTCGGGTTTCGGGTTTGGGGTTGGTTTTTCGCCCACGGTTTTCAAGTTCGGGTTTGGGTTTGGTTTCGGGTTCGGTTTCGGGTTTTGGTTTCCACCCGTGGATATCCAATGGATATTCGAAATAAATCATTTGGAATTAAAACTCATGTTTTATAATATGTTAATGATAACTTGTTTACTTAGACTATTAAATTTATTGAAAGTTGACTCATGAAAATATTTATTATTTGTTGCCTCTTATTTATACATGTGAATATGTGTATATTTATCCACGGGTTTCGGGTATCCATTCGGGTTTCGGGTATCCGCGGGTTTGGTTTTGGTGATGGATTTCCACCCGAATCGGTTTCGGGTTCGGGTTTCGATTTCGGGTTTCGGTTTTGGGTGCACGGAGACTCCACCCGATCCGAACCCGACCCGTTGCCATCTTTAAGGGCGGCCGGGCGGTGTACAGTTTTACTTAGGGTTCCTTTGTGGGCTTTTCTATGGGCTGTTGTTGTGGTGGGCTGGTGGCTAGGCGCCTGCCGCTTGGGCTGCTGCTTTGGCTCGCCTGGCTCGTGAGCCAGCTCCCGAGCTGGCTCGAGCTGGCTCGTTTGGTTACCGAGCTAGAACAACGGCTCAGCTCGCAACAAAATTCAAACGAGACGAGCCGAGCCGAGCCACTAACGAGCGAGTTCGAGCGAGTTATCGAGCCACGAGTTTTTTGTCCAGCTCTAGGCTGAAGCATCTAACCAGAGCCTTATCAAGCTGATCAAAAGGAAGATTGATGAACATCCTAGGCGCTGGCATGAGGTGTTGTCAGAGGCTTTGTGGGCATATCGTATTTCGTCTCACGGATCCATCAAGACGTCACCATACCTCTGGTCTACGGTCAAACGCTGTGTTGCCATGGGACATCACGGCCGGATCAAAGCATGTTGAGTTTCAGAATGATCTATCGGCTGAAGAGTATGCAGCTTTGATGAGCGATAATGTGGAGGATCTTACAGAGCTAAGACTTTGGTCACTCGAGAAGATCAAGGAAAACAAGGCTAAAGCTGCTCGTGCATACAACAAAAAGGTCAAGCCGAAAGAATTCCAGGTTGGAGACCTAGTTTGGGAGGCAGTGCTACCATTGGTAACTAAAGATAGGAAGTATGGTAAGTGGTCTCCTACTTGGCATGGACCGTACAAGGTTGATCAGGTCCTGCCTGGAAATGCGTACATGCTTGAAGAATTAGATGGTGCCAAGTTTCCTGTAGCCGTCAATGGCCAGCACCTCAAGAAATATTTTCCGAGCATGTGGGAAGGCGACTAACAAGAGCCGATGAGATCCATCTGGCTGCATTATAAAAGGCCAACACGTTGAGTTAGCCAGCAAAAAAATGAGATAGGCCAACACGTTGAGTTGGCCAGTAAAAAAAAGGGGGTAAAAGTGAGAAAGGCCAATACGTTGAGTTGGCCAGCAAGTAAAAATTATATGAGAAGCAAGGCGGCCGATGTGTAACCATCAACTTAAGATGTTTTTAATAGATACGAGTTTCAGTTTAACAGGCAACATTAAATGTTTTCTGAATTATTCTACTAGTTCAGGAATCCTTCTATGGCATGGATGGCTTCTGCGCGTATGGCGTCGGCTCTTGCTATGACTGCTTCGTCGTCTTTGTCATCGCCTGTTACTATATGTTGACTCAAGGTGTTGATTTCTGCAAACTCTGCACGTATTTGCTCGGTTATTTCTTGGGCTTCTTGCATGGAGTTCGCGATCGAGGCTTTCTCCTCTTGGATCAGTCTCTGTGTAGTGCGAACTTTTTCTTCAAGTTCTGCCAGTTCTTTCTCTAGGAGGATGAGTCTCCTTGTACTCGCTGAGATATCGGCTTTGGCATCCAGAGTTGCTTTCTTCTGGTTTAGCATTTTGCACCTTTCAGCGATGTCGGCTTTCAGAGGAATTTGAGAATGCCTGAGTTCTATCCTCTGTTGTGCTGCTTTCACTTCTGCTCGAAAGAAGGGAAGATGGCTGGCTGGCCAGAGTTTGACTCGAAGTGACTCTGGGAGTTGGGATTCTATCTGCTTGAGGACTTTATGTATTTCGCTGGAGTCATCGACCAGGGTAATGATTGGAGCAGATAGCAGATTTTTGATGTGTTGAAGCTGATCCGCGAGGTCAATTGGCTGTTGTGGTGGTGGTACCTTCGCTCCAGGGGCAATCAGCCCCATTGATGCCGGGTCAAAGGAGAGCAAATCTGAAATATTGAAGCCCTGTGGAAATATCAGAGTTAGTTTTGGGAGCAAGGAATATCAACAGAGTTATCGGCTGATTTAAGATCGGCTCATGTGATGTTACCTGTTGTGAGGAAGAAGCGATGGTCGGTCCGACAGTAGCATCGGCTATGTCAGCTTGTTCGTCACGCGCCTCTATCGAAGCATCGGGAGTTCCGGGTCGGGCTTCCATCATCACGTCATCTGTTGCGGTTTCTTCGCTGCGAATTTCTGCTTGGACGATGGTTGCTTCTTGCTGTTCAGGGATTTTAGTTGTTCCAGTATTGACTTCATGAACAGCGGTTCCTTGTTGTGATGGGCTTCCAGTGCTAAGGATGTCTTCAGCTGCCTCCTGGAGAAAGGGTTACAATCAACCAGAGTATATGTGCATATATTAAAAAAAAGGGAAACATTCAGGAAATTTCAGAGAGATGAATTACCTGGTTGGTGTTGGAGTCTGATGGACTTGGGGAAGGTGGTGCTATCTTCTTGATGACCCATCTCGTGAAGATCTTCCTCTTCTTAGATGGGACTCGGGGGGGGGCAGCACCTCCAGAGGTTTGTCTCCGCTTAGAGGCCGACTGGGGTGAGTCCGGCCGAACAGTCATTATTACTTTCTTCATTGGCGGTGATCCCTTGCAAAAGAGAACATCAGGGGCGGTTGGGAGAAAGTGGAATGGCTCCCCGTTATTTGTCATGGGTTCTGGACCATCTTGTTGCTGCAAGCAAGGTGAGCAAGGTTAGCCAAGAGAAATGGGAGAAGGCTTAGAAAGAATAAGAGCACGGATTCAGTACCTCTTCCTCGGGGATTGCATATTCAGGATCAATTTGCTGCAGTAGAGGGCCTAAAGCTCTTCTGAATACATGAGTTTTCCACATTTCCCACCAAGTGCTAAAGCCGATTGACGGAGTAAAGGACAGATCGGCTGGTGAACTGGTAAGACCGTCAGGTAAATCGGTTCTACTCTCCACCAAGTGGTGAATATGGAAGTGGGGAGGGACTTGTCCTAGGCCGAATTGCCGAGCTGCTATGGCTGGTTGGTAGGTTTCATAACCTGGTTTGATGATTCTATTGGAAGTGCTTATGCCGACAGGAAGGAAGCCAGGTCGGATCATTAGAGAATATAGATGCCGAGTGCTGTTGTCATCGTCAAAGCTATCCAGCCTGAAGGTAGATGGATTTTCAAAGGCTTCAGATTCAGTGAATGGAAAGAAGAGGGGATTCTCTAGGCCTTTGTAGAAAACTCTAAACCATTCTGCTGCATCTGTTGAGTTCAATTTACTGCCAGGGAGGCTGAATAGGGCTTGGCCATAGCTGGTGCATCTAATTGGTTTGCCATTCTCGTTAGGGAATGAATTCTTGGCTAAGCTTTGAAAGTTTGGAATTTGATGCTGGAAGTAGAGTTGTGCCCATAATTGAATGAACCACCAAGGGCCTCCAGTTCTGAGTTTCCTTTGGCTGAGCAAGCTAGTTGTCATCAAATGGAGACATCTGTATGTTTCTCCGAGGAGAAGCTTGCCTAGGCTGGTGCAGTTGCCATGGGCTAGATGGTAAACCAAAGGAAGATAATTCTTGGTTGGGGCTAAGGAGGGACCACAGAAGATGAAATGTTCTAACCAAAGATTTAGAAAGGCTGTGTGTTCCTGTTTACTTACTGGACCTTTCGTTTTCTTGTGCTGGTTCATGTAAGTGCTCCAGTTTGTGCAGTCTGTTTTAGATGAAAGTTTGAAGGGGACTTCTACCATTCTGTGAGCTGCAGGATCAGAGGATCCAATATCAAGGCCAGATATTATGGTAACATCCAGTAGAGTAGGGGTCATGGGTCCATGACCAAAGAGGAAGCAGTTCAGAGCATCGGACCAAAAATAGCCGATGGTCTTCAGAAGGTTTTCATCTTTATCTAAGGGAGATAATGACAGACTGAGTGCATCAGCTATGTTCAGTTCTTGCCACAAGGGCATATAGGTTTTTGCTACTCTGCTATACCATGTAATCCAGCTTTCAGGTGGATTAGGCTAGGCTCTTAAGCAGTCGGCCTAGGAATTTAAATTGATGGTTTGACTCACGAAAGGGATTCTATTCGCTTCACAGGAGATCAGATCTGTGGGATTTTCATAAGTTCGTGGGCCAAGACAAAAGGATTTGGGATTGTAAGGATGCGGCAGAAGGATGTCTGACACCTGGAGTTCAGGGATTCAGAAATTTACATATGGTGTCATATTTCAGAGTTTAATTTGTTGGAGGCTTAATGAACTGAAGAAAGTTAAAAGGGCAGGCTGAATATTACCTTCAGGCCACAGATTGCTGCATCGTCGATTGAAGAATTCGTTGTTTGAGCTGCAGAGTCCGCCATGGTTCAGATCTGCTGACTTAGGGTTTGGTCGTTTTGCGGGCTCTGTTTCGAATTCTATATGCTTTGCTTGCTCGAACTTATGGAGCGGGATTCTCGAATTACGCTCGGATTTGGAGTGTCTATTTCGAGTTGGATTCAGAGTGGAAGTGGTGTTCTGTTCTTGTGCGGATTACTTCCAATTTTGAATTTTGTCGGCTCTTGGATATTAATTAAGCCAGATGCGGTGCCATCGGCTTTTGGGGTAAGATTCGAGCGAGCGGATTAGAAAATAAGGGATTTCATTGAAGTGGAATTTTACAAGCAAAAGAGCCGATTTGACAATGGATGAATCCTTCGGCTTTACAATACTGATCCTACAGTACTACCTACATCTACTGCTCGTAGGTACCTAGTACCTACGGCGCTTGGGGCTTCGCGCCGGTGCGTCTCCGTCGTCTCCGCCATCGTTGTTGTCGTCGCCGTCGCTGTCGTCGTCAACGTCGTCGGCGCTGCTGCTGCCGCCGGTCTCGGCGTCGCTGCTCCGACCACTGCCGTTGCTGTGTTCTTGTTCACTGTTCTCTTCGGAGGACCCGAGGAACAGGAATTTGTTCCAATCCGTCGGGTCGTCGCCGCTGGAGGAGGAGCCGATCTCCTCTTCCGAGGAGGAATCGGCTCCATCCCAGGAGAAGCCATCATCACTGCTGCTCTCCGGCTCCTCCTGGAACAGGAGCGGAGGTCTTCGCCATCGGTTTTGGGCTCGTCGTCTTCGGAGGCGATTCCGAAGTCGAACTCCTCTGCATCCCAGTGCAGAGGAGCGAGCGCCTCGTACGCCGCTGTCGGGTCGTACTCCGGCGTCGGCTCCCGGCTCTCAGAAATAGGGTCGAGGGAGGAGGCGGAGGAGCTTGAAGAAGAGGGGGAAGAAGGGTAGTCGATGAAGTTGGAGCCGGATGAGGAAGAGATCGCCATGGCTACTGAAGGTTTGGGGTTTTCTGCGCTATTTGGCTTAGGGAAGAAGATGGGTTTGTGGTGAAAGGATTCGATTCAGGGGGAGATTAAATAGTAAAAAAAGGTGGAAGACGGATCGGCAGTTTCACATTCTACGAGGAGCCAGTTGCAGAGACGTTGTGTCTTCCATGGCGGTTGTTGTGCGTTTTAATGAAGCATCAACGGGAAGGTGAAGCGATGGAGTGTTTTGGAATTATCATTGCCAAAACCAGGGGAGCATGTGTTGTCACCATAAATTAACAGGGTTAATTAATGGGCCGCGAGTGAGTTGGGCTTAATGAAGAAATTGAAGGAGGCTTACGAATCGGCTCCTGCGTGAGCATTTGGGCCATATGGGCCATGTATCCTTAGATTTAGTTTAGATTAAGTTAGAGATAGAGTCCGATACGGACACGTAAGTTTAGATTGTTTTCCAAGTCTCCGGACTATAAATATGTACCCTATGATATTTGTTAAAAGGAGAACGTCATCACGTTTGCAAACAACAACTCTCGGCGCACCGCCACCCCTAATTCTAGGGCTTCATCCAAGTAAGCGCCATGCTGTCCTGATCGCTTCTTGCGATCAGGGCAGCGTTGTTCTTGCTTTTACCTTGGTATTACTCATACTGAAGCGTTTTTTATGGCGAGTAGTGCTAGTTATCCTAATTTTCGTAGTATGATCTTTAGTAGATTCATCGTGCTTTTATTGCTCATCTACGAACATCATGTCATCTCTGCGCGATCATGTTTTAATCTTATACTAATTCTTGTTGTATGGAATTAGTCGCGTAGAGATGACACCCTACTTATTTTCCTTCTAGTAGATCTAATCTGTTATGGTTTGTTCTTATATTTAAGAATCGGGGTAATATCTGCTAGGTTAGGCCTTGCAAACGGGTTGGATGATCCGGTGACGTATTAGATGCTTTGCCTTAGTCTTAACAGGGAATTGATTCGGGAATCGGCTTTCGCTTGTTCTTAGGCCTCTATTCTGGTTAAGGTTTAGTTATTTATTACGCTCATTAGGCCCAATTACGTGTAGGATGTTCCGATCTAGCAGTGAAGCTTTTACCGTCGTGGATTAGATTAGCTAGATTCAATTGAAGCAGCTTTACAGTTATTTGCTTTATTCATTACCATCTGGATATGCAGATCCAATCTGATACCGGGACTCGATCGGCTCTTTAAAACCGATGCAAGAGTCGTCCCGGGGAGCCGACCACGGCTCGGACTAATGTTTACACGTGTCTGTGCTTGTAGGCAAATCGTCGCAAGCACGTTCGCACCTTCCTGATCGAGTATAGGTCAGGTGGCACGCCCTGCGTCTTAGCAAGCCGCGGCGTGTGCCAGGATTGCGGGCCGTTGACGAGGGAGCAGTGACTGCCAGCGCCCCGGCGACCTCCCGGCTCTTCGTGTTGCCTGTCGCTAATCGCTGGTGGGTTTTGACCGTGTTTCGATGTTTTGGGGTAAATTTGACCTAAGAAAAATGTTTTAGTTCAATCATTTTTCTCTAATAACAGTTTTATCCTATAAAGGTGTTTGGATTAGGGATAAATATAGTAGGAGATAGCATTTAATGCGAGAGTTGTCAAGGGAGGGCCAGACAATAATTGCCATACTTTTTCGTGGGATCAAGGTATTTATCCTAATTTGACATCTAAAATGGGGTAATTGGAATTGGGAGTCCCCCTGTTTGGATGTTTGAGGTAAAAGTTACTCCTTTTACCCTCACCATCCAAACACGGCCTTGGTCTTCAAGGATATCTCGCTTCATAGTTAATGAAGTTCTTATGTGTCTAGGTGCGTGGAATCTTTGGTCAAATTATCTAGAGGAGGATCCAGATTTGTACATTTGCAATTGATTAGTTTTTTTTTTTGACAATTTGGAATCGACTAGTTATTATTGAAACATTTGCACACTCTCCCCCGGCCCACTTTTATCATGAAGTAACATCTATCATCTAGTTCCGCAAGTGTCCGCTGCTGGCACCTCTATTTCGTCGGCGCTCTCCTTGTTGATGGAGACTCCAAACCAATTGCCGGGTGGAGAAGTTCGCCCTTTGCCGGCCCTCCCTCCTTTGGGGTTTCCTCCCCTCAAAGGGCGTTGGATGACGGTGGGCGGCGCCCGGATGTGCCTTACTTGGTGTCATTGTCAGCTCGAAGGGAGGTCGTCGTTTCCGGCGATATTTTGGTCAAGTTGTCTCCCCCAGCCTTAGCCCCCATTCTGTTGGGCGAGCCCTCCCAAATCGTAGGAGGGTGGCTCACAGGGCGGCGTAGCTGCGAGGGGTGGGTGGATGCATTTTGGCTCTTGTGAACCTGGCAAGCAAGTTGTTTGGTTGCAACTCCCATGGACGATTGGTAGAAAACTTTTGGTGTACCCTTGAGCTGTATTAGAATTTGTGATGTGTCCATGTAACCTCTCTTATATTTTCTCTCTTTTCAGCTTAGCCGACCTCACATTGTTCTCCCTCGGCTTGCCGAAATAATCTTTGTAAGTGTCATTATAGCGGCTCCGTCTTGGAGATCTTTCGATCAATGAAATAGTAAGTGGGGATAGCCATATTTATTTTGTGTGGTAATAATTCATTTCTTGGGGAAAAACTGCGGATTGGAGTTTTATAAGATCAAACGCTAAATTTGTCAACAAAGTGGTTGTAGTTTAGTGGTGAGAATTCCATGTTGTGGCCGTGGAGACCTGAGCTCGAATCCCAGCAGCCACAAAGTTTGTATTTATTTTTTGTCCCGCTCCGTTTCATCATTGATTTCCTTCCTTTACTAATTTTATGGAAATTAATTAATTTGGGATTTTGGTTTGGGGGAGCAAGTCAGGCAGCACCAACCAAGCTCCAAGCAAGCCAATATAACTACTCCAAATTAAGCACCCAATCAATCAAACCAAACCAATCAGCTATCTTTCCCTTCTTTAATTACTGTCGCAACAAAAGATTTTTTTGCTCCCATGCAAATCAAGAAAAAAAAACTAGATCGGATATTTTTAATCTGAATCTGAAATTTGCTCCCACCAGAAGTCGAACCCAGGACCCGAGGAGTGCTATCGGAGCCATCTAACCATTTCAGCTAGAGGCAAATCAAAATCAAAAAAGAAAAGAAAAAAATCACATACCAAACAAATACCAGTACTCTGGCGCAGCCACACAAACCAACCATTCCCAATCCCATCAGGCAGGCATCAGCAGCTCATTCAGCTGCCTTCGGAAGACATGATCTCCAGCTCCGCCCACCACAGAGGAGACACCTTCGGAGTAGCCCCCTCAGGCTCCAATGCGGTGATCTCCTTCATCCGGGCAGCCACTTGTGCCATCTGTGGTCTCTTCTTCGGATCTGGGTCCATGCACGACCTCGCAACCTCGCACAATGCACGCGCAGCTTCTTCGGGGAACCACCCCAGGCTTGAGTCTATCACCTCTGCAACGGACATACTGCCATCCAAGTAGCCAGAGGCCCACTGCTCCACTGACCCTTCTTCCTCACAGTAGGGAACTTTTCCCGTTAATATCTCCAGCAATATTGTACCATACCTATGCACCATCCCATCTACGTCCGAGATTGTGGAGTCATCGGTGGCTGAACTAGGATTCCATCCCCCCTTGGCGTCACTCCAGAAATCAAGGTCCGAGACCTTCGCAGCAAAATCATCAGTCAGGTATATCGTACTCGAGTCAAAGTTCCTTGGAACAACACGTGGGTTCAGCTGGTGCATGTGCTCTAGACAGTAGGCTATCCCCATCGATATCCTAAGCCGCGCCGTCCAGTCAAGGCACTCAGCTTCTCTGACTGCAACGCAACCAAACACCGATATGATACATCTTCTGTGGTATGGGAGCAGGTCATACTAAGTTGATGCTTTTGCAAGTCACTTACCATGCAGATGCTCAAAAAGTGTTCCATTTGGAGCGTATTCAAAGACCATTGCTCTGGTAAAGGGATTATCTTCCTCAGTACCCAAGCAGATTCATGAAATTCTTGTGGCTTACTTTTGATAGACTTGTAATCTGAAGCACAATATTAATAAGTGTGAGTGTGTGTGTTATGCAAAACACAACATATTTTCGACTTACATGGAGGAGGGAACTATCATGCTACCTTCTCCCTGTAGTGGGATTCAGACTCTTTTGACCATTCCTTGATGGATGTTATTGAGCTCAACACAACTGCTATTTCAACTCCACTCGATAATGCTCCCTTGTACAGCATGCAGCTAGGCGTAGAACCAACAATATTGCTGAAGTCCTCACAGGCTGCTTGTAGCTCAGATCGTTTCAATGCAGGTACACCTGGAACATAATTGTACATGGTGCAAGTCGGAAAACTGAACTACTGAAGTAGACAAGCATAACGAATGCACACAAAACTGAAGGAATTTTACCTGTTACAAATGCTCGTTGCAGTGCAGTTGCCCACTTAATCCTGTGGCCCACGGCCTCACAGTGCCCACTTTCTTAGCTCGGTAATAAATAACAGAAGCTGCTGCCATGACAAGAAAAACCGCGCTCCCTGCAGTTACGAAACTGTAGTTTCTCCAAGAATGCTTATGCGGCGAGTGAGCTGGAGGGGTGGGAGGCAAAGGGCTAAGTGGACGTGGAGGGGCTGCCAATGGATGAAATCCTGAAGGAAATATTGCAGGTGCGGAAGCAGATGGTGACGGCGAGGCTTTAGGTGGAGCACTGAGCGGTGAGGGTGACGGAGCAGGCACTGGTGTTGGTGTTTGCGATCTTCTTCTAGGTTGATTGTGCTTTGTGTGAATATGATGAGCATGTCTATGCGCTTGGAGAAATGCAGCATACTTGTATCCATCACCAATCTGCAGTAATCTTCTAGCATGCCCATTTATGAAGTTTCTATCACAGGAAGCAATACAAAAAACAATCTGTTGCATGTGATTCGAGTGAAAACACTAATTGGTCCCAAAACTTTGAATGCCAAATGTTGGCGCTGAATGCCATTTGGCATAAAATTTGACAAATTTGGAAAAAAAATAATAGGAGAGAAGAATGTAAAACAGCATTTGCTACAGAGGAACTGAAAAAATCAATGTATATTGCCTGCCAGTCTCTTCTGTGTGCAACAGCCAATGCTCCGTATTATATTAGCATGTAATTGGTGGGCCAAGCTCCGATCAGGCACATGCCAGACCGCTCAGAGGGAGACTGCTTTCTAGGCAAATTTGAAGACGCCTATTTGATTAGTGAATAGTTTTTTTTCGAACAATTGATTAGTGAATAGTGATCGACAAGGCAACATTTGATGAGCTACTAAGCTCAAATAATAATTCATGTCAAGTAGTAATCAGCAGGCAAAAGAATACTCGTTTCCAATTTCATGTCTAACTGTCGAGGTTAGGAATCACCAGCGAGCAGCTAGAAATAGAAAAAGCCATCGCTGCCAAAGAAAAAGAAAAAAAAAGGCGAAATTGTAAATTGTCATCGCTCGCTCACCCAAGATGACATTGGTCGGCACCGATTCCGCCTCCGTGAACTCCAATCGCTGTACGCCCAATCCAAGAGGAGAATCACCGTCGGTGGAAATACATGAGGCCAGCAACTTGAGCAGAGAAAAAAAAAAGAGGAGGGGAACCTGCGAAAATCTGAGGGCACCGACCTGCACTAGCGCGAGCGAGCAGCAGCAGGCAGGAAAGAGAGGCCAGCGGCAGGAGAATCCGCTCCATTCGCACGCAGGGAAGGGCAACAAGAGGAGGGTGGTGGCATGGGGATGGACTAGGGGAAGCGAGCGAGGAATTGGGGTGTTCGGTGGCGGGCGACGGCGCCAATGATGAGGATGTGAGATCTGCGGCGAGGGAAACGCGTGAAAGAGAAGAGAATAGTGAGCCAGCAGCCTGCCTGTCCCTGGGGATGAGTCTCCTCTCTGAAGAGAGACTCGACCACAGCAAGCAAGAAGATGGAACGTTGACTATGACATTTGGTCTCGCTTCTACTCCCTCCGTCCTAAAATAATATAGGACATTCCAAAGTTTAAATTTTGTACTCAGATGTAAGACATTTTAAGTTGAGAGTAGATCATATTGTTTTAATTGTGCATTATTTTTTATCTTTCCCAATAAAAAAATGTGCATGAAGTAGGAGACGTGCGTGCGGAGGAGGTGCATGAGAAAGGACATTTTATTTTAATTAGCACATATTTAGTTAGTCTCAATACTTAATAATTATGAATAAAAGAGTCTTTTTTATCTCCATAATCTGTTGAAAAAATTCTAGAGTGACCTACCTTTTAGGACGGAGGGAGTAGTTCTAGTGGATCCAAAATCTCACTTTATACGTTTCTTATTGGTACAGATGTCATTGGTAACAAGTAGTACATAATAGTACATCTGTGACTCTTGAGTACTACTTACTTGGCCAGATAATGAAGTAGTGACAGTGAGATTACAAGCTAAGATTCTGCTGCACATGCCCTGTGCTGTGCTAATCTGTCATGCTGGATGGGTGATGATTGGTTGCAATCATTAATTAAATCTAAGAAGCAAAGCAAAACCAGCAAATAGCTACAGCTTCATATCCCCAAACGCGTTAGGCTATGTACCGTATGCTACTAATTGCGAAATTACTAATACATACCCATGTACAGGCAGGCAGAATTCACGCTACTTTGAATCGACCAGAAGGAGACACATATAAAGAAACAAACAGATTCAAGTTTCCTGCCGATTAACTGTAACCATCCAATTAGATGTGGCATGCGCAGGAGCTACAAGAGCAGCACACTACACAATACTAATGAATACTACTACAGTATATTGATAAGAGGCCGGATAATAGATAGAGCTATCAGTGCCAACATGGCAAGCTAGGAGCGTCTTCAGTGCCAGGTCTCACAACAAAAACAACGAAGCCATCTTTCTACAATCTGGCCCCAGAAGCAGACTACCGGAAATGGACGGATACGAGAGGGATATCAATGTCGTTCCCATCATTGTCCTCGCAGGCCACCACAATATCTATGTGCCTCCTGTACTCAGGGACCTCCACCTTAGCGACTTCCCTCGCCACATCAACAACCTTCTTCTGCAGTCTTTCCTTGTGCCTCGGGAACATGCTATTGTACAGCAGAGACGTGCCACAGGACATGCTGTAAGCACTGAGGCCCTTGTCGCTGAACCATTGCAGGAGCTCCGCAACAGTCAGGTCGCCCTTGATCGACCACCGATCCCATACCGTCCAGCTAAGGTCTTGGTGCTTCATCACCTTGGCAGGAACAGGCTCGGCCATCGAGAACAGAGGCAGCGCTAGGTTGGCAAATGTGTTGCGGTAGTCCTCAATAGGGTGCTCCCCAGCAATAACCTTGTATAGCTCAAGGCACACAAGACCTGTGGCCATGGCTGTTGAAGTTGCAATGGCAGGGATGATTCTTCCAGCGATGAACTTGGCCTTCAACTTGTCAACCTCAGGAATGCTGTAGTTCCTTGCACGCATGTTCGCAAACCCAGATATTAAATCCATGTGAAAATTAGTGTCATCATCCTGGAAAAAAGCAAAGTGAATGTAAGACAAGCTCTCTCATCATGATATCATCAGGGGTGGCAGCTCAGTATAATTCACATGTAGCACCAGGTGTATCGGCTTTTTCAACATATTTTAGTTCAAGGATACAGACATACAGTACATAACATCTGACCACGAAAAATAAACAAATGTGCCATGAAAGAAAAGCAAGAAGCATATCGGAATCCAGGACAACCAACACACACCGTTGCCACGAGATAAATGAAATTATGATTTGCAACACTAGGAAGTAGGAGATTGTACTAACTACATATGGAACTAATATCATTTGTATATTAGACTTATGAGTACTTATGGTGCTGATAAGTGGAACTGAGGTATCATTTGTTTAACAATAAGAGTAAAGAATATTAGCTACATCACGAAGAAAATGGACTATAAACAACAGAGAATGGCAGCAGCATTTGCAGAGACAAAAAGCAAAAAGATCTTTGAACCTTAGACTTGCATAAAGATGTTGGAATACCTTCTCAAATTGGATAGGTTTCATTTGGAACCCTGGAGGCAGATTCTTTGCACATTCTTCTAACTTGGACAGAAGGTCATCGATAACAGCAACATCATCAACTGAGGCACTAGAAAGGTTAGTAGCCTTCTCATCTGTCACAATATTCACCCCTTTCTTTGGCTCAAATTCAGGAACTGCGACCTTATTGACTGCATCAGCCAGCTTACTTGTGTTCTTTGCCCAGTCAGGTATAGCAATTCCAAATGACTCCGCTCTCAGTATTGAAGCAGACATAATGAGGTGAATGTGAGATGAGTCAGTGGCTGAAAATTGCAGAGGCCGAGGAAAGCGCTTTGGGGCAGACCAGAAAGGAGTGCCTGTGCTAGTAGAAGCATCTTCGGGAAAAGTGAATGTGAGCTGCTTCACACGGTTTGAGAAATAATCCTCAAACCTGCCAAAAAACAAAAGGAAGTTGGTTAATCTTACAAAAAAGAAAAATCCTGAAGATGTACCTCCATAAAAATGAAATCAGATCACAAGTCAAAGCATATTACTTATCAAATGTTAACAGTCCTGGACTACAAAGGTACGTTGGTTAATACATATAACAGTACAAGGGCATAGCATATTTATGGTTAATTGGACCCATATCTTTTTATGTGTGCAGGAGGAAGATGTGGAATTCCATTAGACATGCAGAAACTAGTAATAGATTTCATACAGAAAAGATTATAGCGATGGCAAGCAGAACATTTGAGCATACCTAAGTCGGGCCCAAGTTATGCAGTCCTCAAATGTAATGCATCGCTCCTTGCCAAGACATTCAGAGACACGTTCAAGTAGTTCTCTTGCCTGGGCATCACCTGCCTTCCTCATGGCAGCAGAATATTGAGTAGGATTAGACAGAAAAGAATTTACTTCATTTGGTGTTTTCTCTAGCAAACCCTCAAACTCTGAACGAGCCCATGTCAAGCAATGATCAATATTGTGTGGAAAAGAATGAACTGTGCACATGGGTGCCTGCTTCTCTGGTGGGTCTCTTGAAGCTCCATAATTTTCAGTAAGGTGAGGAATGACCATTTGAGTATTGCACTTTGCACCCAACGTCCCTGACTCCAGTAGTGGCTTCTGGAAGTACAGGCACCTCATGTCCATATACATCCTAGCATTAACATTATCAAGTGCATTGATGACAACATCCAGTCCGTCCCAGAATGTGTCATGGAACACACTTTCAGTATCTGGACAGGCACGGTTCTGAAGCGCGCCAATTTGGAGGCTGGGGTTGATAGCTCTGGCAGCAGCGGCAGCCACAGTTGACTTTGCCTGTCCAATGTTCCAGTCACGGAATAGAAATTGGCGGCTCAAATTGCTTTTCTCGATGACATCATCATCTGTTATAGTTAGCTTCGACTTGGAGCTGCAAGAGACACCCATTAAGGCAAGGTTCTTCAAGAATTCACATCCAAGGGCACCAGAACCCACAATGAAAATATTTGCATCTTGCAGCTTCTTCTGAAGCTTGGAACCAAATACAGAGATCTGAGCATCATAGCGGCTGTTTGATGGCTTCAAGTCTTGGGGATCCAACTGGTATGTCGGGAGAGATTCAACAGAATCAAAGTAGAAGAACTGAATAAAGTGGAGTTCCATCAGATAAAGGGAATCAATATGACAATGAAGGTACTTTATTCATAATACAAACCTGGTAAAGCGGATGGAATTTCCCTGAACATGCTTTCACAACTTCCTGACCAACGATACCACCAAACATTGCGGCCATTGGGTTCAAAACAGCTCGAGAACCACTTGCGAAATGCCGGAGCAACTTGTCATCAATTTTTTCCTGCTTAGAATCAATTGATGCTTCATTAATATCAGCAACAAACTTGAGAAAGCTTTGAGCATCCTGCTCACAACCAGCGGTAGGATATCGCCCATGTTCTTTCCTAAAACTATCCAGAGCTTGAAATGCTAGGTGAATTACAGGTGAACGTTCAAACTTTGAGAAGTCACTCAGAAGGAAATCGCCAGGATCTTTCATAGCATCTCTTAGTGACTTGAAACGTAGAACCTTTGGTTCCTTCACTTGTGTAACAATTCCACCTTTTGAATAAACACCATAGCTACCTGTATCCTCCTCAATGGTAAATGAAAATGGCCTAGCATTTTTGACCTTTCTTGGTTTACCATCATTCAGTTCTTCCATGCCCTGGACCTCAGAGAAAACAACAAGATCACCGTCCTGAAACTCAAGACGCTCATCATCAACACAGGATACCATTGCAGGGCTGTCATTGCTGATAGATGCAATTATACCAGTATGTGGATCTTCACCATCAACATCAAGTACGGTAAACTCAGGTCCAAAATCACAAAAGACACTACCGAAAAGTCCAGAAACTTGAGCTTTGATGAAGGCGATTGGAGGGTGGTGGCTGTGGCAATAGTCATCAAATTCATAAGCCTTGTCTAAGCTTATATCGGTGAAAACAACAGCCTGAGGTACGATACGAATCAAGTTGTGTGTTAGGCAACCATATCAGATAAACAAGAGTTGTGTGAAATCATCAACAATTTGATGGCAGATGGTGCTGAGGAGTGGAGACAAACCTGGAACTTAGATAAGTGCTCTTTTGTCAATTCCTGTGTTAGAGCAGATACCAGGACAGCATTGTTGAGCTCCTGCAACTTGGATACACAAGCAAGGGCCCTGTTGTTTCCAATATCTTGGTCGGACAAAAAGAAATTGGCAGAGAGGTCCCACATGTCCACATCTTTGACATCATGTACAGTGACAGATCTGACGCCAGCAAGAGCTAGATTCTTTGCTGCAAAACGGAAGGACATTCAATAATCTGGAGCGAGGCATTCAATTTTGTGAAGAAAAAATGGAAGACGAACCAATCTCAGCACCGAGGCCATTGAGTCCAGAGACGAGGACGTCGGAGGCGAAGAGGCGGCGCATTGTCTCCCTGCCGTAGACGGCGAGCTGCCTGCTGTGCAGGTCCTCGTCGATCGCCGGCGGCACCCCATTCCGAGTGCCGTTACTGGCCCCATTGTCCCCCAGCTTGGGCCTCTTGGACTGGGCGCCGTCAGAGCCCGCGGACCTCTTGGAAGGGAGCATGGAGAGGAATCCCCTGCTCAGGAAGCGTAAGCACCTCATCGCGGACGGCCAACAGGAAAACGGCGGAGAAGAGACGAGGATACGTAGCAAGCAATGGAGTGAGAGGGTTGGAATGGACGGATGCGATGCTTACCTTGAGCTCGGCGAAGTGGAGGGGGGGAAGGAAGGGATCGGCGAGGTGCTTCGGTGCTTGGCGTGGCGGCTAGGTTTGGCCGTTCCCTTCTTCCCTTCCCTTTGGGATGCGCCGCCGCCTTCCTTGGAGCGAGGTGGAGTGTGTTGGAGCTTGTTCGGAAGGGTTTTATATGTATACCATCATAAAAATAGCCCCGACGTCTATACCACTAAAAAGTTTGGTGACACCTCTGTATCATCGAGTTTTTTCGTTTCGAGTCTGTACCATTCCATCCACCATCCGTTAGGAATTAACAGATTTAGAGATCTGACATGTGGGTCTAATTTAGTAAATTGACCATTTTGCCCTCCCAATCTCCTCCCTGTCGCCCTCCATCTCCTCCCCGTTGCCGTCAGACTCCTCCCCGCTGTGCCCGATCTTCCCGGCCTGCCCATCCTCACGAGCCGCTGCCGCCAGCACCATCCGTCGCTCCCCCCCCCCTCGCGCACTCTCTTGCTCGCCCCCTCCCTCGCTCACCCTCGGACACCGGCCGCCGCGCGCCGTGGTGGCTGCGTCGGGGCCGCCGCGTGCCGGGGCGGGGCCGCGGCGAGGCAGGCAGATCAATGCGTCACCGGCCAGCAATCCCGATGGCGCTCGTCGAGGCCAAGCATGCTGGCGTGTCTATCTCCAGCGCGGAGCTCGCGGACCCCCTGTTCGTCGTCGTCCTCGACAGCGTCGAGACGCCCATCCGCCGGAGTGCAGGGCACCGCCAACAGTGGAGGGCAGGGCGCCGTGGCGGACGAGTCGCGGCCACGGGCGCTGGACGCCACCGGGCAGGTCATCGCGACGAGGATGCCCAGGGCGGCCGTGGCGAGGGCGGTGCGGCGAGGTCGGTCGGGGCGGGGTGGCCGCGCGGCCAGGGCACACACGGCGAGGGCGGCTGCGCGCGGGAGCGCCGCCTCGGGCAGGCCTCCGCCGGCGCGAGCGCCGCCTCGGCCGGGCTGCCGCCGGCGCGGGCCTCGCCGCGGGCAGGCCTCCCCTAGCGGGGGCGAGCTGCCGCCGCCGCACGCGCGAGCCAGGGAGAGGGCCATGGCGCCGCGCGAAGCTCCGCCTCGGTGGGGCCATCGCCGGCGCCGAGGCGGCGAGCTCGGTGCTGTCCTGCCGCCACGCGCAGCGCCGCCGCAGGCCGTGGCCGCGCCGCGCCCCCGCACGCATCCCCACGGGCCGCCGAGCGCAGCACCGCCGAGGTCCTCCGCTGCGCGCGAGTCAGGGAGACAGAGGAAAAGAACCGTAAGGAAGAAGAAGATGACAAGTGGGGCTCGCTCGTCATTGAGAGGAGAGAGTTTAAACAATTTTAGCATCTAACGGTATAATGGTCTTTTCGCAGCTCCATTACCCTCCGTTAGTACTCCTTCCGTCCAAAATGGTACAAACGTCAAAACAAAAAAAAACGCGATGATATAGAAGTGTTACCAAACTTTTTAGTGGTATGGACGTCGGGACCATCTTTTGTAATGGTATACATATAAAACCCTCCCTATTCGGAGCCTGGAGGGAGAGGAGAGGTTGGAGGAGAGGAGAGGCAGCCGCCGCGGACGCGGAGGATACACCTGGGCCGTTGCTGGGCTCGGGAAACAGCTGCTAGCCCATAACCACACCCTTTTCAGTTTTCATCATTCACAAAACAAATTGATTTTTACATTCGATACTGCATAGGACGCAAACTGCAAAGAAACGCCCATCAGCAAAGCCAGCAGAAATATATAGCAACTTTCTCATCAGCAAAGATATAATCAGATAGGATTAGTTTATATTATACAAGAACAAACAAGCTAATAATAACATAAAAATATAACATCTCAACATTATATTAACAAAAGGAACGCCCATCAGTCCTGCTTCACTATCATATGGAAAGCTTTGGTCTCATCTTCATCAGCAAGCTCCTTCAGAACTTCATCATCGATTTCAGTCACATGGTTTTGCAAGGGGTACTCAACATAACGCCCAAAGAAGACCATTTTTGCAATCCAAGCTTTCCTCCTGTTGCTCTTGTACTTATCTTCCTCCCATGTCCCAGACGCCACAAGAAGGTAGACATATACCATTCTCTCCTGCCCAGGCCGGAATGCCCTTGCTATTGCCTGCATTGTCTTTGAATGGTTCCACTCTGAATCCAGCATCACCAGTCTCGATGCACCTATCAGACTGATACCCTCAGCACAGGCTGTTGTTGAAGCAAGCAGCACCTTCCTCTTTCCCTTTCTGTCGCTGTTGAATTTATCCATGACATCCGAGCGCACAGGGAGCTCTTGATCACCTTGCAACACCAGGACTTCCTCCCCAAGACGCCATCCAAACACAATCTCAATCAGCTTCACAAGAAAGTTTATCGGGGACACATTGTGACAAAATATCAGCACTCTCTCCCCTCTGAATGAGGACTTGTGCACAAGATCGATTACAAACTTTGACTTGCACCCAACAGCAAAACTCCGCTTGTACTTGTCAACTCTAGCTACTTCTTCTAGGGTAAAGTAAGTGCTAGCACACTTGGTTGTTTTTATAAGCCAAGGATGGATAGAAGCAATTGTGATGAGCAGCTCAACCTCCAGTGGGTAACGAGCATTGCCTGGTATGGGCATTGTTACTTTTGCCAGCACCTCTTCCTGGATGTCGGTGGGTTTCATGAAAAGGGTATACACACGAATCCCTGGAAGATTGTTCTGTTCTGTCCCTTCAAATGAATCGATGAATCCACGAGTAAGCTTGTTTAACACAGAGATGCCATCCACTCTGTCATCTATGCTACTAGACTCGATCTTTTGCCCCACTTTCTCCACAAAAATACGCCTTGCAAGTGCTTCTTGATGTTTACTAGTCCTTTTCTGTGCTTCCCTTTCCGCTTCTGGAACTAGCTCCATCATAACATCATTGACAAAACGAGGTCTGGCCAATGTTAAGGTGTTGAAATATTCTTCAAAGTTATTCTGGAAGACTGTACCGGACAAGAGAATTCTAAATTCAGTCTTCACCTTCATCAGTAGCTTTCTCAACTTCGATTTGTTGCTTCTTGGGTTGTGCCCTTCATCAAGGATCAGTAGCCCAGGGTTGTTCATAAGAACTTTCGCCATGAATGCCCGATGCTGCACTTTTGAGTTTTCTTTTGTAAGCGCTAAGAAAGAATGATATGTCATGAGAAGAATGCTTGGATCCTCATGCCACTTGCACAGTTTGTCCAGACTATCCATCATCCGCATCATTTTCCAGGATGGCTGGCGGAAGTTCTTCAAAAATGCCTGCATTTTTGAACTAAGAGTCCCCATTGCTTTGCCCCTTTTGTTAGAGTAGTGGAGCACATGTAAAGGAAGCGAAATGCCCCATTTCTCAAACTCTCTCCTCCACGTATGGATTGCAGCTTTTGGAGTAAGGACCAATGGTCGGCTTCTTGGGTGAACTTTCAAGTAACTGACAAGAAATGAAATCAGCAACAGTGTTTTACCCGCTCCTGGAGTATGTGCAACCACACAGCCACCTCGACTCTCTGTCGGATCATCCATTTCTTCAAGATGTAATGATCCTGCCAAGTTTTTCCATATAAATTCAAATGCTTTTCTTTGATGAGCATGTAGTTTTGGTTCAAGATCAGTGATCGAAGCCCACACATTCCCAGATCCCTTAAATTTGGAGAATTCTGGTGCACAGATCTCAAGAAAAGAAGGGTCAAGCACATGATCATGTTGACAAAATTCACTCCGTCCAGGCCTCTCATGGTCCTTACCAGTGAACTGCAAAGAACGAAAATATGAATCCAGTCGATAATGGGTCTCCAGTAAAATAAAGGGGAAAATGATAGTTTGATCTCTGTTTCGAAGCTACCATTGGTGGAAAGATATCCTTAGCCTCAGTGCACACAACGGGGCACAATCTGCAGGTTAGACCAAGTTGTTCATCCAGTATGCAGTCATGATGACAGTGTTCTCCTCTTTTTCCTAAATCAGTATCGCTGTCATCAGTGGCTTCTGAATCTGGCATCTGGAAGTCCAAATTTGTTATTGTATAACACTATAACCACAAAACAAAAGGTATCATATTTTCCTCTAAAGGACATTAAGTAATTTATGGCAAGTATGATTATCATGGAACTATGATAGAGTTCATTGAATCCTTGCGGACCTCCAAAAACTCATTTTGCTAGAAACCGGTCGAAATGATCAAAACCAACAAAATATTTCTATAGTAGAACATATTAAAAGTTTAGCTTGTAATGCGTAAATGTGTGCAAGAGAATTAAATTAGTTCATTTTATAATCCAGTTGGGTAAGTAACAGTACATGCCAAGGACATATCAAGCAAAATATAGAGATTTACTATTACTAATTTAATCATTTTAAAGCATTATTAGGAGAAAAAAAATAACACCCAAAGCTTTACACGTAGACTAGTTAGATATGTTGCATCCCTTTAATGTTGTTATCACTATGCTCTCTGAAATACTTTAATTTTGTACTTTGCAGTTCGAACAATACCCACCAACTTACTAATAGGAGGATTAACTCATATTGTGTACCGAAAAGTTTGAATCCCTTACTGTATATATACCTCAAATTATGGACAGTAGAACAAAGATATTCATAGACAGAGAGTAAAGCAAGCATTTGTATGTTCGCAAACTCTAAGGTCTTTTCAGAAAACAACTACAAAAGAAAATCATGCTTCACAAACCTGCTTTTTCTCAAGAAGTTCTAGTGACGCCAATGCATAGTCCATTTCTTTCCACAGTTCCTCAAACTCATCCTTCTCCTCTTGATTATCAGTGGAAGACGGCCATGTAAAATCCTCTTTTCGGTAAGCATTTCCGCTACAATTCATTATCTGGACATCTAGCTTAAAGTCAGAATCTCTCTCAATTTCACACTGGATATTTCCAATGCATTGCTCTATCATTTCGTTGTATTCTCTTTCACGCATGTGTCTCTTTCTTTTCCTACCCCTCTTTTGGCAGAATGCTGGTTCACTATTGCCACCTAGACTGTGAGATGAAGTAAAGGGCTTCAGTCGAAACGATAAAGGTGGACGACTGTACTTCTCCTTGTTCTTTGCAGGTGTATGTGGAATGTGAGAATCTGAGCATCTTTGCTCTGTTGCGTTCTTTTCTATTTCCACAGAGGTTGATTTTTCCTTTACAGGAAAAGAGCACTGCGATCTTTTCATCGGGTTCTTGCGCTGGCCCTCCATGGACCTTGGGTCTTGCTTGATCGTGAAAGGGCTGAAAGCTGTTTGCTTCACCCCAGAATTTCCTAGCACCTCTTCATTACCTGATTCTTCCTGAACTGGCGAATCCCAACTCAAATCACTCTCTGAATTTTCATTCATGGTAGATGATGTATTGTCCTCTTTCTTCTTGTAGGTTCGATTGAAATTAGGCGCATCATAACTAGTAAAGCGGTCTGGCTGAGTTTTCATACGCTTTGAGCGTCTCAAGTCCACACACTCGTATAAGACTTCAACATCTTGTCCACTATCCAATTCATCCATCTCTGTGGTACACCCGTATTCTGTAAGGTTGTGTTTATTAACCTGAATGACTGGAACCATTCTGATCCTTGGGCGTAAAGCTTCATCACGTGGCATGTATGATATTATATCCATGTTCTTGCTAAAACCTGGAGGTATGCTCATGGAATCAGCACTACACCGCACTTGATCTCTTTTGGTAATTTGATAAATGATCTTGCCTTCTACCACCTTGATGTTGAATTCCATTCCCCTCAGGATAGACAAAACTATCAGGTGTGTAACTTCTGTGGAGAATCTTGCACTTAACAGCTTGCTTCTATTATGATGGAGGCAATCCTTTGCAGAACTCCAATGGACGCTGCGATCCTGGAACTCCCCAGACTGGAGCTTTTGCAAGATGAAAACATCACCTATTGTCACCACCTCGGCTATTGTACCAGGTATCACTTTTCCTTTGCTGCCAGGGCACTGGTCTTTGTAGAAAATAACAGCAAACAAGCAGAGGCACTGGTCTGTGTGATGCTTTTTCATGATTTTGATGAGTCTTGCATCACGATACAATGGTACCTGTGCGCACAAGAAAACAAAGCATCTGTGAGATGATGCCATACATGTGAAAGATGTAATAAAGTGAATTTCTAAAATTATACAAATAAATAGTTAAGTGCCATACAGAAGATTTTGTTTCTCCTCTGGAACTTGCTTGCTTTACACAGACATCAGCACCTGGCCTGAGAACATGCGAGCAATCTAAGCAAGTTGCTTTTCTGGAATGTAACCGCAGATAGTCCCCATCAATATTATGCTCGACAGAGGATCCACAGCAGACAAATTTCACAAAGAGACCGCCATTCTGTATCCTTATAGAATTAACTCCATGCCATGATCCATTATGAAAGGCCTCGAATGCTGTGAGAAAAGTATGAATTGTGAGTTCTGTCCTATATCTGTCAGCAATGTTTGAAAGATATTAACAATGCTGGCACAACGGAAACTTACGAACTACACCGATGGGGTGGTTATGGTTGCCTATGGATCCCTTGATCATCTTGTCAGCAATATTAATTGAACCGCATGGTCACAAACTGAAGTGCCTGCTATAGACAAAAAGTTCATTACATACCAAAATGGAATTCTAAAGACAGTTACTAAGAATCTCCACAAGGCAAAGCGTCTTGGTTTACTGATGGCACTGCACGTGAGAAAAGGAATTCCCTTTTGTTTTCAGAAACAAAGATCATGGTGGCACAAGCACCATTCCATAAGTAAATGCGTTGTTATAGGGGTTTTTTTGGACATGTGTTGTTATAGTTATGCAAGATATTGCTGCCTACAGCACCAAACAACAATCCAAGCACGAATATCTTTTATGCTCTTAATGTTTTGCCCTATCTAGACTCTAGAAGCACGAGATATCCTACATTAAGGTAAAAATCAACAGGGCGATTGAATAGAAAACTACGGCAAGAGCGCACAAGGATCCTGTCTATGCTAGTAACAAAATTGATGCATTTGTGTGCAGAATAATAACAATGCATTCAATAGACAGAGTGACTGTAGCTAGGAAATAAGCTCTCGGATGGACAGGCGATTATTGTTCTAAGCAATTCCTCTGCGTATCAAGCAGAAATGGACCATTTTGCGACAAAGGATTCAGTTTGGTCACTCGAGGGCAGGCAAATAAAGAAGAGATGGGGAATGCAGAAGAAGGAAACCCCAATCTCCTAGAACGAGAGATTGCATTTCCATCCATCCGAGAAAGGTAGAGCTAGTGAGCTATGCCTTCTGCCAATCCGAAGTCCGGGTGGACAGGAACAGCGAGTCGGGCGGCGGACGGGCGGAGAAGAATAGCCGGAGATGGAGTCGGGAGTCAGGAGCTACAGAGTGACGATGGAGGGGAAGAAGATGAGATTGCGGAGGGCGGACTGCAAGAGCGAACAGTCGAGCACTCGAGTTGTTCACCTACACAAAACCTGCTGCCCTGCCTCGAGCAATGGCCGCAAGCCGCATGATATTTTATTTCATTGACTGTAGCTATGCAAAAATCTAAATTCCTTTCGTAATGTTTTAGTTAAGCTAACCTCAATGCAAGTTTTACATAGGATTTATGCGTATTAAATACAGTGACATGTTAGCATTTGTGATGATATGACAAGGTAATTAGGAAGAAATAAAGGGAATGAGTTTCATCCCGCTATGTATACATTGTTTTTAAGATTATGAAACTTATTAAAACTTGCATTGGGGTATTGAGTTTCATTTTATGTAATTAGGGCCAATTACATGCTTCACAATTAAATACTATGGCTAGTCTATAAAATCATAAGATAAAACTTTACATTGAAATCATTCCTTGTGGAGGTTTCATAAGAGTTCCGTGCACATTAAATAATGTGTCATGTTACTGTTTTAGACGGTGTGGTACTGGACTAAGGGGACATATTCTGTGCAATCAAGTTTATGGTGCAATCACCGTGCAATCTAATTAAAAAAAGTCTCAAAAAATTCTGAAAAAAATCTTGAATGTGCATCTCAACCTACTTCATCTATATATAAAATTTCAGGGTCAAATTCGTCCTCTTCTAGAAGTTAAAAAAAGACAAATTTTCTGACAAAAGTAATAGTTCAAATGCAACCTAAATTTGTCTTTTTTGTAACTTACAGAGGAGGACGATTTTGACCCTGAAATTTTATATATAGATGAAGTAGGTTGAGATGCACATTCAAGATTTTTTTCAGAATTTTGTGAGACTTTTTTTAGTTGGATTGCACGGTGATTGCACCATAAGCTTGATTGCACAGGATATGTCTCCCTGGACTAATGAGAAAAGATGAAATGAATTTTATTTATATGAAACCATATATGCAGGATTGCCAACTCTTGATGAGTTTTAGAATTAAATGTTGCGAGAGCCTTTGAAATAGCAAACATGAAATAATACATTGCGGAATGAGTTTCATCTACGGTTTCATTTGAGTTTTATTAATGTGGCACTTTTAGAAATAGCAAAATCAAACCACCCATTGGGATTGGACTGAGGGACCTTGTTCATTCACGAACTCAAATGTACTTAGATGGAGACTTTAACCTGTCTGCCCTTATGTAAAGTGCTGTCAACCTCCGTACCCCTAAAAAATTGACTCGCTCCTGTATACCCTACTGTCAAGTTTTCTTTTACCACAGTGCTCATCCGTCCACGTTCTGTTAGTAGTTAACGGTGGAGAAGCTCTGACAAGTGGGATCCAAGATCGAAAATGTCCATATTGCCCCTTACCCATCCATCTCTTTTCTCCCATCCCAATCGGACCTCTAGCGCCTGAAGACCGAGGGCCAATGGCGACGGCGCTAGCGCGCTCTGCTGAGGCGCCACCCAAAACCTGAGATGGCCGTGCGGGGACGCCGGCGCCGCCGCCGCCGCGTGCGCGGCCCTCTGAGGCACTACCGCGAACCCCGGAGAACCTTGCGGGGACGGCGGCGCCACCATTGACGCGCCCTGCTTCTTCGCCGCCATGGCGAACCCTGGAGCGCCTCGCGACGACTGCTGCAGGACCCATGGGGAGCGGCCAGGAGTTTAGGGCGGCCAGAGACGGTCAAGAGTTCGCCACGGCCGGCTGCGGGGCTGCGGGACCCACGGCCATGGGACCCTCGGCTCGCCGGCAGGGATGCAGGGGTGGGGGCTGTGCGGGCCGCGGCTCGCCGGTGGGGGATGCAGGGGAGGGCCCGCGGCTCGCCGCCACACTGGCTGTCATGTGCAGGGGAGGGCAAGAGGAAAGGGATAGAGGTGGGAGTTAAGGACAAAATTATCTTTTTCCAACTCCGTTAGCCACCGTTACAGTCCATTCCGTCTAAAAGTGCGTAGGGGTAAAGAAAACTTGGCAGCAGGGCATACAGGTGCGAGTTAATTTTTTGGAGGTTGGAGGGCATACAGGTTAAAGCCTCACTTAGATGACATAGTACTTTATGAAATCATGCAATGAAATTCTGCACCGAGAATAGCCTATAAATCCATTTTTCGGCATTAGTTTTATAGGATTTGTCGATGGATTAATTGGCAGCTTAAGCTACTTTTCATGGAACTCATTAAATTATATTAAATTATATGCCAATTAGTCAAAAAAAAATAGTGACGTGGCATGGAACTTATGACAGAGAAGAATAAGTTTCATAAGGAGGGAACAGCTTGTTTATGAGTCTGCAACCAAGCAAAATTGATGGTTGGTGCTGTCTGGTGTTTGCCACTGTGCCCCACGACATTGTGGTTCCAACACGAGGTATTCCTTTGCTGAACAACAAGGGAAGCCTTATGGTTGGAAGTTGGAACTCGTCATCTTTGGCAAGGGAGGAGACACGACAGAGAAAAGGCCAGGCAATGGAGCAGGCAGCCTTGATCACGTCGGATCTGCACCAACAAACTAGTATACATAGTCTAACAATGCACAATCTTATCGCATCCATTGCCGCAAGCAGACGGCTGAGACGGGTAGATAGTGAGAACAGTTTATGCAAAATAGAGGCCAGGCCATAACAGGGACTGCTCCAAGCCAGAATAATAACAGTACAAGCCATGCAAATGCCAGAATAGTGAGTACAGTGTCTCTGTGCCGGTTTGGCGGGATCTCTCGACTATCACGGCCTTGTTTGGTGCCCTTTGACTACTATTTAGAGATATTAAATGAATTCTAATTACAAAACAACCTCCACAATCATGGTATTTATCGGTACCCTGCAGCTGGGGTATCCACTCCTACTGTGTCAAGACTCGCGCAGTTATCTGTAAGTACGCCCTAAGGAGCTGAGCAGCTGGACCCCTGGGTCCGACTCCATCTCACCGGACCAACGGTCCCGGACCCGCTTCCCGCTCGGGGACGGGTCCGGTGTCACCACGTGTCCCAGAGGTGGAAATGCTCAGTACCTGTGGCCGTGGACCCGGACCCCCGCAGGTGGGTCCGGGACCTCCATGTGCCATCCGGACTCCCGCAGATGGGTCCGGGACCTCCACGTGCCATCCGGACTCCCGCAGATGGATCCGGAACCTCCACGTGCCTACCCGGACCCCCGTGAGCTCTCGGCTCAGCTAGCTGCTCGGGAGGGGTCCGGAGCCGCCACGTGTCACGCAGACGCGGGCGCGGGCGCAAGCCTTCCGCTGGAAGCTCCCTCACCCACCCGCATTAAGACGCGGGTGTGGCAGTACCGCCCTAATTAATCCGGCTCAAGTGCGCTAACCATCATCTTAAAGATAATCCCGGCTAACCCGCACTTCAAACGGAGTAATTCGGCAGTGCTGTCGGGTAAAGTCCCGAAGAATCCACCTGAGCGTCAATCGAACCCAAAGCTTACATGTAACCCACACGAAGGTGAGTCCAGAGAGTACAACAATTCACAAATACATTACATTACCGAGTCTTAACTTAATTATTACAAACCAGTTCGAACTCTGAAAGGTAACTAAAGTTCGAGATGAAAGTAGTTCAGAGTTCACTGCAGCGGAAATAAAACGAGTTCTAAACGACGATACATGATGTCATGATGAAGCCCGTACATGACATCACTCGGCATTGCCATCGTTGGCCGGAGTCGTATCCCACTCTACAGACCAACCAGGAGGCAGAGTACACGGCCAAGTCAAACTAGCAATCATGTCCTCAAAACTATCACCTGAAACAAAATTGAGCCACAAGCAAGGCAGAGTATGCTAATACTCAGCGAGGCTTACCCGACTAGGATATAAATAGCCCTCTAACTAGACATGCAAGGCTTTTGGCTTGAGGGGTTTGTCTTTGCCGAAAAGCAATTAAGAGTAAGTCCTTATTTTCCGATTTTAGCCTTCAAGTTCTAGTTTGATTAACCATTCTACATTAGCATCTACCCTAAAGCATACATGGTGAAAAACAATTATTTTTCATCATTCAATCATATTTCTCAGCATCATTGTTCCACTTCTTACTCTATGTGGCAAAAGGGTTAAGCAGTCTCAATATCCGTGAGAGACGGACGATTCGAATCGAATTTGTTAACCTGGCCAGGCAGACCTAAACACACGCATGGGGAATGCAATCACCCACGCGACTTTTCCCCTTTTTCCCCGGGCATGGAACAGGCCCACCACCCTAGGGTGCCCTGCACCTGTGCGTGACCATAGACCAGACAGTGGGGAGTATGTTCCACGGCCGGTTCCATCAGGTACTTAAGCTTACCGATTACCATATTCTCGGCATGTGGTTAGTACGTTCAAACGCTTAACCACCACTATCACACACCACGGCCTTATCCATTTTTGCTAAACAGACGGGGTATCACGAGTACAACAACCCCACCCGTAAACCTTATATTGCAGTGTGTAGCAGTCATTCAACTCCTATGAGCTCGCGAGTGACAGGAAATCACTCGACTTCTACCGAACCATTAGCATAGCCAACTAGCGATCTACACATACTAGTGTTCAAACATAGGTATCTAGGATCATGCAACTAAGGTTCCAAACAATTCCTGCAACTTAAATGCACAAATAAACAGGAATATGAATAGTTGCATAAATTTAGAATAGGTAGGACATGCTCCGGGGGCTTGCCTTCCTAAGCGGAGCTAGCCTTGGGCTCTTCTGAACCTTGGTTCAGGTCTTCAGTGGCTTCAGTTAGATTCACTTGAGCTTCACGCTGCTCACTCTCGGACTCCGGCACCAGCTCGTACGTACCGTCTGGGAGAGTAGTCGAATCTATATGAAATGCATATGCGTGAGTTACTTTAGTGATACGATTTATTCAATTCTTCACTAAAGAGTTGTAATCCAACACAACTTAAGATGATTTGCAAATATTCTATTACATCATTTTGGGCAATCATTTATAGAGTAATAATCGTTATAACTGGCGTCACAAAGTAACTAGGGTGGATTTTACCTTTTCTCCCTATGCAGCAAAAGAATGATTTTTCTCATTTATTACTAGGTTAAGCATGTCCTTATTATAATTAAAGTTACACAAAGATTCTGGGTTTGAAATTTTTATGCAAGGTACATATCTGAGTAACTTGCCTACTGTGAAAGTTTCAGCCCATTTCATGCAGCCTATTAACCATGAAAAATAAAATAAACAGCTACTACTAGAAACAAAAATGAATTTTACAGACTAAACTATGCAAGTACTGGTAATGAAATTTTAACTTAGTGTTGTTTACCTAAATATGAGCTTGCCATAAATTTTTCACAATTAAACAAGCTTTGTACAGGGCATGAAAAATAGTACAATGCGTAACTACATGGATCAAAATTAAAATCTACAGACTGTTATTGCAAGTTCCAGAGCCTCATCTTTTACAGCATGGTTATATACTCAAAGTTAACCCCTAGAAAAATTATTAGAATTTTTCATGTACAGAACTATTTTTAATGATTTAAAGTATCTATCCTTACCAAAAATCATTTGTTCCAGATTGACTTAACTAAAATTTCTCAAACTTTTTATTTAGACTCTGGGAACTAACATACAAGTACTGTAAAAGTTTTAACCCATGAAACACATCATTACAACTTGAATAAATAAAACTATCTATCTTAGGCATACATCAAGATTTAATTAAAATGACAGCTAGGAAAGTCAACTGTTCATGAAACTTTTACACAAGGCCAAACATCTAACATGTAACCCACTGACAAAAAATGGCTAATATCTCATGCTTGTAACTTGAGATCTAATATAAAGCAAATTTTCTTTGTATTTTAAATGAAGTAAAAACTCAGAACTGTTGAGTTTACATTTTTCCGATTTTTCTACGAATTTATATAGATTTTACAAGTTCGCTGTTTTGAAAAAAAGAAAAACAAAACCGACTCTCGCATATATGCCCCTGGGAGGTTTTGGGGAATTGCAAATAGGTCCCTGCCGGAGTTAACAGGGGAGGGGCGGACCTTGGCGGCCGAAATCCGGCGAGGTCGCTCGCCGGCGGCGAAGGGGAAGTGGGGGATTAGAACCAGGGGTTCAAGAGGAACATGTAGGTGGTCTCGGTGTGCGCTGGGGCGGTCCGTGGCGCACCGGCCACGGTGAGCAGGGGCAGGCGGCGGGTGGCTGTGGCGGCGGCGGCGCTCCGGCGAGGGAGGGGCAGCGAGGTCCGGCCGGGGAGGTTCACTGGGACATGTGGAAGCGGATGGAGCCTTTCTATTGGGGAGGGAGCGGCCGGAGCATAGGCCTCCGCGGAGGGGCGGCGGCCATGGCGCGTCGAGTGGCGACGGCCGCGTTCTGTGCCGAGGGGGGGCGCCGAGCAGCAATGGGTGGTTCGTTGAGCTGCCGGGGAAGGTGTGGAAGCTAGCTAGAGCGTGTGCTCGGGTGGAGGAGGGCCGGGAGCAGGGGCTCCACGGTGAGGTGTTCGCGGCGGCAAGGGCGGCCGCGGCCGGTTTCTGGGCAGGGCGCAGGGGAGCGCTCGTCTCTGGGCACGGGCTTGGGGCAGTGTGGGAGGAAAGGGGAGGGGGCAGGGATGGGTGCGCCTGTGAAATGGGATAGGGAGAGCAGCAGGGGCGGGCGCAGGGAGAAGAGACGCCAACGACTGTGCGCGTGGTCGTGCGGCAACGGCAGAGGCGGACGGCCGCGTGGCGTGCGCGAGCAGGGCCGTGGCAGCAGCGCGGGGCGGTTGCTGAGGCGAGCGGTGGCGTGTGCGCGCGCGGCATTGATGGCCGGCCGCGGTCAGTGGCTCGGCAGGGCACGGCCGACCCGTTTGGGCGCCACGGCGGTGAGGCGGCGCGTCGCCGTGCGCTTGGCGCGGCGTGTGCGTCAACGGGCAGGGCGCAGCGAGGACGGCGTGCGCGCTCAAGTGGGGTGGGGCGTCAGCGGCGCGGCACCGCGAGGCAGCAGCGAGGCAGCAGGGCAGCGAGCTCGCGGCAGCGGCGCAGCGAGCACTCGCGCGGCGCGCTCAAGTGCCTGCGCGCGCGCGCAGAGCAGAGAGGGGAGGGTCAGCGAGGGAGAGAGAGAAAAGAGAGAGAAAGGGAGTGGAGAGAGAGAAAACAAAGTCAGTGGTTTGACTCAGTCAAAACTCAAGATTTGCAATTGAAACTCGAAAAATTTTGAACACGAAAGTTGTTCGAAATTAAATTTCCTACAACTTTCCTTTCAGGCAAAAATTCATTTGAGCGATGGTTTGAAAGTTTAAAAATTCGAATTCAAGCTTAATGATCCCACTTGTCTTTCTGGGTTAACTCCAATTTTCATGTTATAACTTGAAAAACTTTGAATACAAAAGTTGTTTATCTTGTCAAACTCTACAACTTTCGTTTTGGGTAAAAGTTCATTTGAGCGACGTGTGAGAGTTGACTTTTTGGTTTATTTAACGGAATTTCGGCTTTTACGTGATCACCAAAACAGGGTTTACTATGTCATTTGATGTTAATGGCATGTTTAAACAGTGCTAAACACCGGAGGTGTTACAGCCTACCCCCCTTAAAAGAATCTCGTCCCGAGATTCAGATAAGCAAGCTAAGTGCATGAAAGAGGTGTACCTCCAGTTGAATTCAGAAGGCCGGGGAAATTTTGATTTAGGTAGCTTTCTGTTTCCCAGGTAGCTACCTCTTCGGTATGGTGACTCCATTGAATCTTGTACATTTTAACTGCTTTTCTTCGAGTGACCCTTTCCTTTTGATCAAGAACCTTGATAGGGTATTCGACATAAGAGAGATCTTGTTCTACCAATATTTCTGTTTGTTCAATGATCTCGGTGGGAACTCGAACACATTTCTTGAGTTGAGAGACATGGAAAACATCATGTACCGCTGCAAGTCGAGGAGGAAGTCGTAGTCTATAGGCTACGGGTCCACAAATCTCAGTGATCTCATAAGGGCCAACATATCGGAGAGCTAATTTGCCCTTCACGCTGAATCTCTGCACACCTTTGGTTGGCGAAACTCGAAGATAGACATGATTACCCACTTCGAATTGCAAAGGGTCACTTCTTTTATCAAAATAACTCTTCTGCCTAGACTGGGCGGCCTTTAAATTCTCTTGTATTACCCTCACCTTCTCTTCTGTCTCTGTTACGAGATCGGGCCCAAATACCACTCGTTCTCCGACTTGCGACTAGCTTAAAGGGGTACGACACCGTCGACCATATAAGGCCTCAAATGGTGCCATTTTCAAACTCTCTTGGTAACTATTGTTGTATGAGAACTCCGCTAGAGCTAGACATTTGTCCCAACTCTTGTCATAATGGATGACACAAGCTCTTAACATGTCCTCCAGGATTTGGTTTACCCGCTCAGTTTGTCCATCAGTTTGTGGGTGATAAGCTGAGCTTCGAATTAATTTTGTCCCAAGAGATACTTGCAACTGTTCCCAAAAACGTGCAACGAACTGTGCCCCACGATCAGAAATGATTGTCTTGGGTACCCCATGCAAGCAAACAATGCGATCGAGATAGATCTCAGCATACTTCTTGGCAGTGTAAGTAGTATGTACTGGAATGAAATGTGCCATCTTGGTTAGTCTATCCACGATAACCCAAATGGAATCATGCTTCTGGGATGTGTTGGGTAATCCAACAATGAAGTCCATACTTATGTCTTCCCATTTCCATGATGGGATAGGCGGAGGTTGAAGCAAACCGGCTACTCTCAAGTGGCTGGCTTTGACTCTCTGGCAGGTGTCGCATTCCGAGACATATTTAGCAATTTCCCTTTTCATCCTAGTCCACCAGAAATTTTGCCTAAGATCTTGATACATCTTGGTACTGCCCGGGTGAATAGAAAATTTGGAAAGATGTGCCTCGTCGAGAATTTGCTTCCGAAGATCATGATTTTTCGGAACAACTAAACGACTTTCAAACCATAGGACTCCGTTATGGTCCTGACGAAAACACTTATACTTCCTTTCTCCTTGAGAGAGTTTTTGTTTAATGATCCCCACACCTTTATCATGTAACTGGGCCAAAATGATTTGATCATGAAGAGTTGGTTCAACTGAGATGTGATTTAATGTGCCTTGGGGAATCATTTCCAACTGGAGCTTCCTCATCTCATGACAGAGGGTTTCCGAATAGGATTCCACGGATAGGCAATGGCAATGAGCTTTGCGACTTAGTGCATCTGCTACAACATTAGCCTTGCCTGGGTGATAGTGCACCTCAAGATCATAATCCTTGATTAATTCTAGCCACCGTCTTTGTCTCATATTTAGGTCAGCTTGAGTGAAGATATATTTGAGACTTTTGTGATCGGTGTAGATATTGCAATGAGTACCCATAAGATAATGCCTCCATATCTTTAGAGCATGAATGACAGCTGCTAATTCAAGGTCGTGAGTAGGATAATTCTATTCATGAGGTCGAAGAGCTCGTGACGCATAAGCAATAACCTTATTGTCTTGCATGAGCACACAACCAAGACCAGTACCCGACGCGTCACAATACACGTCAAAGGACTTGATATTATCAGGTTGAGCTAAGACAAGTGCTGTAGTCAACTGCTCCCTTAGGGTGTGGAAAGCCTTTTCACATTTTTCATCCCATACAAACTTTACTCCTTTCTTCAATAGTTCAGTCATTGGCTTAGCAATTCTGGAGAAATCCGGAATGAATCGGCGATAATATCCGGCTAAACCAAGAAAACTGCGAATCTGATGAACGGAGGTAGGAGGTTTCCAGTCCATCACCTCTTGCACTTTACTAGGATCCATAGCTATGCCTTCGCTGGAAATAGTGTGGCCCAAAAATTTCACACTATCTAGCCAGAATTCACACTTGGAAAATTTAGCATAGAGTTGATGGTCCCGAAGACGTTGGAGAACAATGCGCAGGTGCTTAGCATGGTCTTCCTCATTCTTGGAATAAATAAGGATGTCATCAATGAAAACCACGACGAACTTGTCGAGCTCAGGCATGAATACCGAGTTCATGAGATACATGAAGTAGGCATGTGCATTTGTGAGACCAAAAGACATGACTAAATATTCATATAGTCCATATCGCGTGGAGAAGGCGGTTTTAGGAATATCACATGGACGAATCTTGATCTAATGATAGCCGGAGCGAAGATCAATCTTTGAGAAAATTCTAGCTCCAGCCAGTTGGTCGAAGAGAACATCAATGCGGGGAAGGGGATATTTGTTTTTGATTGTCACCGCATTGAGAGGTCGGTAGTCCACACACAACCTCAAACTATCATCCTTTTTCTTTACAAAGAGGGCTGGACAACCCCAAGGTGATGCACTGGGGCGAATGAAGCCTTTGTCCAGAAGCGCTTGAAGTTGAACTTTTAACTCGGCCAACTCCTTAGGTGGCATTCTATATGGTCTCTTTGAGATAGGGGCAGTGCCTGGTTGTAGTTCAATAATAAACTCAATCTCTCTATCTGGTGGCATTCCTGGCAAGTCATCCGGGAACACATCGGTGTACTCGCATACCACAGGAATTTCTTCTAGGTTGGATGTGCTCATGGCAAATGCACAAGAATTGACACACTCTCGGAAGTGTAGGTAGAGAGTAGTGGCTCCGTATTTTGGTGAATTTAGTTCAACAGCTCTGGTGGAAATATCTATTATAACCCCATGCTGAGTCATCCAGTTCATCCCCAATATGATATCTATACCCTCAAGTGGTAGGAGTATAAGGTCGGTGTTGATGATTAGGCTACCCAACTTGATTGGCACAAGCCGTATTATTTGATTCGAAGCAATTTTACCCCCTGGGGTTGATATCATGTATGACCCTTTCGTGTGAATAAAATCCAAACCCACTTTTGCACCAAATTTTGCACCAATGAAACTATGCGATGCACCAGAATCAAATAATATAACTGCAGGCTTGTTGTGGATAGAAAATGTACCCGTCATCACTGGTGCGCCCTCAGGAAGTTCTGCAGGAGTGGTGAAATTGATACGGCCTTGCTTGACCTGAACAGTTTGCCTTCTGCCCTTGTTCTTGTTGTTCTGATTAAAGCCTTGGCCCTAGTTTTGTCGCTTGGGTTGCGGGCACTCATGGGCGAAATGAGTTGAGCTCCCACAATTGAAGCAACGATTTCCCTCACTTGGACGGGCTGGCGGTGGAGCAGTTGGCCTTGGGCCAGTTAACTGAGGAACAGGGAAACGTGCAACGCTCTGCAGCAGTGGAGGCCTGATAACCCAACGCCCTGGCTGAGGGGCTTTCTGAGGAATCTGGGGTGCAACATTCTGCACTACGCGATACCTCTGTGGCTGCGCACTAGAGGGTCCAGCTGGCGCTTTCCTCTTTTTCTCAGCACGGTGAGCCATGATACAGTCTTCTTGAGTGAGTGCGAGATTAACCAGCTCGTTGTATGTGTCTACCCTAATGGGGTTTAGTCGTTCCTTGAGCTTGGTGTTTAAGCCTCTACGAAAACGATCACGCTTCTTAACATCTGTGTCAGCATGACAGCCCGCGTACTGACAGAGATTGTTGAAAGCTTGGGCATATTGGAGAACTGTACGTGTCCCTTGAGTAAGAGCCAGGAACTCATTCAGCTTCCTATCCATGAGTCCTTCCGGAATATGGTGACCCCTGAATGCAGCCTTGAATTCATCCCAAGTGACAACTTGATCAGCTGGGAGCATGCCGAGGTAGTTATCCCACCAAAGACGTGCCGAACCGCGAAGCTGTTGCGCGGCAAAGCGAGCCTTGTTTTGCTCTGAGCATGGTGCCAGAAGTAGTGAAAACTTGGACTCAATTGTGCGAATCCAAGCATCCGCATCCAGTGGCTCTTCTGTCTTGTTGAACAGAGGGGGCTGAGTCGCCAAGAATTCCGGGTAACCAGCAGCTTGAGGTTGCTGAACATTGGGTCCACCCCTCTGTTGTTGCTGTTGTTGTTGTCCCTGGACGAGTTGACGGAGTAACTCGGTTTGGGCGGCCAGATATTCCGCAAAGTTGGGTGGCGTTGGTGGCGGTCGCTGCGAACTGCTACCATTCACGTCCCCGAAATCCTCAGGGTTGCCACGTGTCGCTCCCACCATCTGGAACGGAAAATTCTCTCATTAGTAAGGTGACATATGACTTCCCCCAAGTACAAAGGGTAAGCGCGGAAAAGTAGAACGGGAACGAGTATGATAACAATAGGGACAGCAACGCTGTTCGTTACAAGAAAATCCATAACTTGCACTCTGTTCATTGAAATGCGCCCAAAATTTTGCAGCAGATAGATAAATTATCAAACTACAACTTTGGTATTCAACTCCAAAGCTAAATCGATAGTTAAGGTGGGCGAAAAATGCAATTTCTGCCATTCTGTCCAGTCTGCTTTTCCGCAGGCCGAAGTACACTGTTCTGGCCATAACTTTTGGCACACAAGTCTAATGATGCTGAAATTTTGTGAGCAGCTAGATCATGAAATTCAGAACAACTTTGGTATTCAACATACAGCCCAGAAATGCAAAGAAACATGAATAAATATTTAGACCAGTTTCTGCAGCGATCGATTCAACTGCAATGAAACCATTACAACCATCCATCAAGTTCTTAGCCAAAGCCTAAGCGATTAAGGTACTTTTACATATGAGTGGTACTCTTTTACAAAAGCGAGGTACTCAACTCTCAATTAGCCTATTACATCTCCATCCAAAGTTAGGCTACCCTATAGAGGAGTATGCGCGAAAGACTACTTAAGACATCATCTAAAAGTCGTTCAGGTTGTTGACTGAAGACTCGCTCCTCACTGGTGAGTGAGCTCACAGAAGTGGTGGCAGGGGCACTCCAGACATAGTGTCAAGTCCTGAGATACCCTGAACCTCCTGGGGCTCCTCCTCCATGGCCTCGGGCTGGGCCTGCTGAGCCTCTAACATCTCAATGTGGTCAAAGGCAGCATTCAGCTGAACCTGTTGGGCAGTGAACTGCTGCTCCAGAAGTGCAAAGTCAGCATCCCTATTGTCCAAGAGAACATCACGCTCCTCAATGAGACCCTCAAGTTGGCCAACATGGGCATCAAGATCCCTGATCTGCTCATTCTTAGCAATCACTATCTCATGGCTGGTCCGTGCTGAAGCAATGATCTGGGTCATGGCCTTAGCCTGTAAAGTCTGCAAGCGGTAGAGTGCATTCATGCACTTCACTGTCATGGAGATAGTCTCTGCAGCTCTGTTTTGCTGAAGGTACACAGTGTGTCCGACCCGACTAAGCCAGTTAGGGTCATTGGGCTGCTCTGCTGGGAAGAGGCCAATAGGAGCTAGTGTGACAGCTGCATAATTCTTCTCACAAAACTTGTTGAGTGCTGTCATGGCTGCAACTTCCCAATTGTCAACCAGATGGTGTCCAACTACCTCCAGCTCCAAGGAAGCCCAGTGAGTGGGAAAAGGGTGGGGAGCATGAGTCATGCGCACTCGACAGCGCGCAACTCCCATCTCATGGAACTCCTCGCCCACATAGCGCGGGGGACTGGGATATCCGGCATCACGCATCACTTCCCAAAGAATGGAGGGAAAACCCTGCCAGTGTGTGCACTCGGAGTGTGCACGCCCATCCTCATCAAACACTAGGAGAGCAGGGGCAGCCATCTGTACAAATAGATATGCACAAGTGAGTGATGGCTAAAACAGATTTTGGGTAGTGCACGAAAACGAGTATAACGGGAAGCACATAGCTCTAAAAATTATCAAAATTTACAAGAACATTCCTTAGGTTCTTAGGCACAACTTTTCTAGTCAACTCAAGAGCTAGATTAGAGCCTAAGAAGGTCCTATCCTTATAGTTTGCTTTGCTGTCAGCCCAGAATTTTCAGTGACCAGAGAGCTAGTAAACTGAGTGCTGAGAACAAACCACTAAGCCTAAAATCACCAAATTTTTACAAAAGCTTGGTGAGTAAATTGGGCACAAGTTTTGTGTTGAACACATCTACAGAAAACATCTCTAGGAAGACCTAAAAATTCGTGCAACACAGGTGTTCAAAGCTGACAGCAAAACAGGGTGTCAAAGTTTCTAGTGTACCCCAATGTATACAAGTCGAAAAATTCTCAATTTTACACAGAAGATAGTAGACAAGTTTTGGGGCAAAATCATCCACTGGCACTTCTACATATGGAGTCATCAACCATGTCAATTAAATCCATCTTCCAGGGTATAGCAGAAATGACCGATTTCTAGATAGACCTTAATTTAGAGAAGATGAACCGTGCTCACGTGCAAATCTTAACCTTGCTGACTAACCCACATCTATTTTCAGTGGCTTTCAATTATAAGAGTATGATGCATGCACGACCTATTCGTCCTCCCAAGAAAAACAATTGCCAAATAATTTTGGACTTACGGGGTTAGCACTGGTGGCATGACACAATTTACGTCTCTCCCTATATCTATATTTCTAGCCGAGTTCTAACCGTGCTTAACTTACGTAATCGCGGTTAGTGTACCTGCAGAAAATTGACAGATATATTCATTGAACCTTTCATGCCAGCACACATGAAAGCGTCCCCATACATTACCGCTCACTATAGAAGCGGCATCCATGCGTCCAACACTGCATGGACAGCGCTCATACGCTACCGAGGTGACGTATTCACGGTTTCTTTTTACTCCCAATATAATCGACCGATGGTCGGTATATTGGCAGCAGCTCAAGTAGGCCACTGCTTGAGCACAGCGTTCGGTTCGCATCACCGACGGGAAGGTCAGACTCCCACAGCTGACTGAGTATACTTTACTCCCAATATAGCCAACTAATAGTTGGTATATTGGCAGCACCTCAAGTAAGTCACTGCTTGAGGGTAGCGTTCGGCTCGTATCACCGACGAGAAGGTCAAACTCTCTCAGTTGACTGAGGATTCTTACCGTCTTACCTTAGCGTAGGTGCGTCGTTACATAATGTAAAATACTAAATTTAAAGTACAGAAGAAATGTGCTGGAAGTCAGTTATAAATAAACCATAAGTTAGATAGCCACCTAAAAACTCCCATAATATTCCCTAGGGCTTTACGTACTATACACAATCCTTAACGAACCAATGTATTTACCAAACGCGATTATGTGGCTAAGTTTTAAGTAAAACTTTTAAAATCTAGTCGCACTCTCGGGTGTGTGCTTTGTTCGGCTCTGATACCAGCTGTGGCAGTACCGCCCTAATTAATCCGGCTCAAGTGCGCTAACCATCATCTTAAAGATAACCCCGGCTAACCTGCACTTCAAACGGAGTAATTCGGCAGTGCTGTCGGGTAAAGTCCCGAAGAATCCACCTGAGCGTCAATCGAACCCAAAGCTTACATGTAACCCACACGAAGGTGAGTCCAGAGAGTACAATAATTCACAAATACATTACATTACCGAGTCTTAACTTAATTATTACAAACCAGTTCGAACTCCGAAATGTAACTAAAGTTCGAGATGAAAGTAGTTTAGAGTTCACTGCAGCGAAAATAAAACGAGTTCTAAACGACGATACATGATGTCATGATGAAGCCCGTACATGACATCACTCGGCATTGCCATCGTTGGCCGGAGTCGTATCCCACTCTACCGACCAACCAGGAGGCAGAGTACACGGCCAAGTCAAACTAGCAATCATGTCCTCAAAAGTATCACCTGAAACAAAATTGAGCCACAAGCAAGGCTGAGTATGCTAATACTCAGCGAGGCTTACCCGACTAGGATATAAATAGCCCTCTAACTAGACATGCAAGGCTTTTGGCTTGAGGGGTTTGTCTTTGCCGAAAAGCAATTAAGAGTAAGTCCTTATTTTCCGATTTTAGCCTTCAAGTTCTAGTTTGATTAACCATTCTACATTAGCATCTACCCTAAAGCATACATGGTGAAAAACAATTATTTTTCATCATTCAATCATATTTCTCAGCATCATTGTTCCACTTCTTACTCTATGTGGCAAAAGGGTTAAGCAGTCTCAATATCCGTGAGAGACGGACGATTCGAATCGAATTTGTTAACCTGGCCAGGCAGACCTAAACACACGCATGGGGAATGCAATCACCCACGCTACTTTTCCCCTTTTTCCCCGGGCATGGAACAGGCCCACCACCCTAGGGTGCCCTGCACCTGTGCGTGACCATAGACCAGACAGTGGGGAGTATGTTCCACGGCCGGTTCCATCAGGTACTTAAGCTTACCGATTACCATATTCTCGGCATGTGGTTAGTACGTTCAAACGCTTAACCACCACTACCACACACCGCGGCCTTATCCATTTTTGCTAAACAGACGGGGTATCACGAGTACAACAACCCCGCCCGTAAACCTTATATTGCAGTGTGTAGCAGTCATTCAACTCCTATGAGCTCGCGAGTGACAGGAAATCACTCGACTTCTACCGAACCATTAGCATAGCCAACTAGCGATCTACACATACTAGTGTTCAAACATAGGTATCTAGGATCATGCAACTAAGGTTCCAAACAATTCCTGCAACTTAAATGCACAAATAAACAGGAATATGAATAGTTGCATAAATTTAGAATAGGTAGGACATGCTCCGGGGGCTTGCCTTCCTGAGCGGAGCTAGCCTTGGGCTCTTCTGAACCTTGGTTCAGGTCTTCAGTGGCTTCAGTTAGATTCACTTGAGCTTCACGCTGCTCACTCTCGGACTCTGGCACCAGCTCGTACGTACCGTCTGGGAGAGTAGTCGAATCTATATGAAATGCATATGCGTGAGTTACTTTAGTGATACGATTTATTCAATTCTTCACTAAAGAGTTGTAATCCAACACAACTTAAGATGATTTGCAAATATTCTATTACATCATTTTGGGCAATCATTTATAGAGTAATAATCGTTATAACTGGCGTCACAAAGTAACTAGGGTGGATTTTACCTTTTCTCCCTATGCAGCAAAAGAATGATTTTTCTCATTTATTACTAGGTTAAGCATGTCCTTATCATAATTAAAGTTACACAAAGATTCTGGGTTTGAAATTTTTATGCAAGGTACATATCTGAGTAACTTGCCTACTGTGAAAGTTTCAGCCCATTTCATGCAGCCTATTAACCATGAAAAATAAAATAAACAGCTACTACTAGAAACAAAAATGAATTTTACAGATTAAACTATGCAAGTACTGGTAATGAAATTTTAACTGAGTGTTGTTTACCTAAAGATGAGCTTGCCATAAATTTTTCACAATTAAACAAGCTTTGTACAGGGCATGAAAAATAGTACAATGCGTAACTACATGGATCAAAATTAAAATCTACATACTGTTATTGCAAGTTCCAGAGCCTCATCTTTTACCAGCATAGTTATATACTCAAAGTTAACCCCTAGAAAAATTATTAGAATTTTTCATGTACAGAACTATTTTTAATGATTTAAAGTATCTATCCTTACCAAAAATCATTTGTTTCAGATTGACTTAACTAAAATTTCTCAAACTTTTTATTTAGACTCTGGGAACTAACATACAAGTACTGTAAAAGTTTTAACCCATGAAACACATCATTACAACTTGAATAAATAAAACTATCTATCTTAGGCATACATCAAGATTTAATTAAAATGACAGCTAGGAAAGTCAACTGTTCATGAAACTTTTACACAAGGCCAAACATCTAACATGTAACCCACTGACCAAAAATGGCTAATATCTCATGCTTGTAACTTGAGATCTAATATAAAGCACATTTTCTTTGTATTTTAAATGAAGTAAAAACTACTGAGCAAATGAAAAAGTGAATGAAACGAAAGTTGTAGATCTAGCCACAAGGAACTCAGAAGAGTTGAGTTTACATTTTTCAGATTTTTCTACGAATTTATATATATATTACAAGTTCGCTGTTTTGAAAAAAAAAGAAAAACCAAACCAACTCTCGCATATATGCCCCTGGGAGGTTTTGGGGAATTGCAAATAGGTCCCTGCCGGAGTTAACAGGGGAGGGGCGGACCTTGGGGGCCGAAATCCGGCGAGGTCGCTCGCCGGCGGCGAAGGGGAAGTGGGGGATTAGAACCAGGGGTTCAAGAGGAACACGTAGGTGGTCTCGGTGTGCGCTGGGGCGGTCCGTGGCGCACCGGCCACGGTGAGCAGGGGCAGGCGGCGGGCGGCTGTGGCGGCGGCGGCGCTCCGGCGAGGGAGGGGCGGCGAGGTCCGGCCGGGGAGGTTCACTGGGACATGTGGAAGCGGATGGAGCCTTTCTATTGGGGAGGGAGCGGCCGGAGCATAGGCCTCCGCGGAGGGGCGGCGGCCATGGCGCGTCGAGCGGCGACGGCCGTGTTCTGTGCCGAGGGGGGGCGCCGGGCAGCAATGGGTGGTTCGTTGAGCTGCCGGGGAAGGTGTGGAAGCTAGCTAGAGCGTGTGCGCGGGTGGAGGAGGGCCGGGAGCAGGGGCTCCACGGTGAGGTGTTCGCGGCGGCAAGGGCGGCCGCGGCCGGTTTCTGGGCAGGGCGCAGGGGAGCGCTCTGCTCTGGGCACGGGCTTGGGGCAGCGTGGGAGGAAAGGGGAGGGGCAGGGATGGGTGCGCCTGTGAAATGGGATAGGGAGAGCAGCAGGGGCGGGCGCAGGGAGAAGAGACGCCGACGACTGTGCGCGTGGTCGTGCGGCAACGGCAGAGGCGGACGGCCGCGTGGCGTGCGCGAGCAGGGCCGTGGCAGCAGCGCGGGGCGGTCGCTGAGGCGAGCGGTGGCGTGTGCGCGCGCGGCATTGATGGCCGGCCGCGGTCAGCGGCTCGGCAGGGCACGGCCGGCCCGTTTGGGCGCCATGGCGGCGAGGCGGCGCGTCGCCGTGCGCTTGTCGCGGCGTGTGCGTCAACGGGCAGGGCGCAGCGAGGACGGCGTGCGCGCTCAAGTGGGGTGGGGCGTCAGTGGCGCGGCACCGCGAGGCAGCAGCGAGGCAGCAGGGCAGCGAGCTCGCGGCAGCGGCGCAGCGAGCGCTCGCGCGGCGCGCTCAAGTGCTTGCGCTCGCGCGCAGAGCAGAGAGGGGAGGGTCAGCGAGGGAGAGAAAGAAAAGAGAGAGAAAGGGAGTGGAGAGAGAGAAAAGAAAGTCAGCGGTTTGACTCAGTCAAAACTCAAGATTTGCAATTGAAACTCGAAAATTTTTGAACACAAAAGTTGTTCAAAATTAAATTTCCTACAACTTTCCTTTCAGGCAAAAATTCATTTGAGCGATGGTTTGAATGTTTAAAAATTCGAATTCAAGCTTAATGATCCCACTTGTCTTTCAGGGTTAACTCCAATTTTCATGTTATGACTTGAAAAACTTTGAATACGAAAGTTGTTTATCTTGTCAAACTCTGAAACTTTCGTTTTGGGTAAAAGTTCATTTGAGCGACGTGTGAGAGTTGACTTTTTGGTTTATTTAACGGAATTTCGGCTTTTACGTGATCACCAAAACAGGGTTTACTGTGTCATTTGATGTTAATGGCATGTTTAAACAGTGCTAAACACCGGAGGTGTTACAGCGGACGCAAGCCTTCCGCTGGAAGCTCCCTCACCCACCCGCATTAAGTGCGAGTGGTTGAGGCGTGCTCTGCTGCCGCTGGGCACGGGGCAGCTTTTGTCAGTCCACACTGTGGATCGCCAGTTACCGAGACGGCTCGTCAGTTACCAAGGCAAGCATTAAAGACTCAGCGCCGCGCGCATGGGCGACGAGTCATGATGACCAGCTACTGACTGGAGCAACAGTGCACGCTGCTACAGTGACTGAGTCAGTAGTTCGGCGCTTCATCATGACCTCGACGCGCGGCTGCAGAGGCTAGACTCTACTCCGACATGACAGCTCAAGACCATCCCTGGTCAGAAGATACGCACGAAAGCCGACGACAAGATCTCCGGATCTGAGGCATTGAAGGCCAAACGTGTAGTTTATAATATATCGCCGGATCCACATGTCGGGGCCCCGCTCAGTGTACGTGCTCCCCTTGGACATATAAAAAGGAGAGCACGCCCGCTAAAACACATATACACACAGATCCTCAGACTCTCTCGAGACTCAGCTGGAGAGCGCAAGCAATACAACACACAGTGGACGTAGGGTATTACGCTCCGGCGGCCCGAACCACTCTAAACCAGCTGTGTTTATCGTGTTCTTGAGCGAGATCGAACTAGGACTAGCTAACCCCCGAGTACACACCCTCGGGGCTTAGGCGGGTGACTTCCGCGCACCCGGTTGTGGTTTGCAGCACCACGACAGTACTGTAGCATGAGCTGTAGCTAATAAGGTCTTTGACCGCATAATCGGAGGATGATTTGAGATGGTTACTGTAGCATTACTGTAGCCAATCATGATAGAACTTGACTCATTAGATTCGTCTAAAAAAATTACACCTATCTATAAAAAATTTTTACAAATAAACTCTGTTTAGTACTCCATGCATACTTTTGTCTTTTTGTAAAAAGAATTTGAGGGTGAAACCAAACATGGCCCACAGAACCAGTTCTTCCATTTCCAAGGAAATACTCATGTAAACACACCATTTTTTTCGAAACGAGGCGAGCCCCATTTCCATTCCATGAACCGGAAATACCATGAGTTCTTACAGCCAGAAGCAGGTAAAGAAAAACAAAACTTGCTAAAAAAAAAAGGTAAAGAAGAACAAAAGGAACGAAGTGCCCCCCCCCCCCGCGGCGCGCAACCTAACTGAATCAGTGAAAATATATGCATTACCTACTACAACCTGATTTTCCTAACCAAACTCGATGTCATGGCAACCAAACTGGTGCACACATTCAATTTCGATGGTGATACTATCGAAATTATAGTACCCCTAAGTGTGTCCCAAAAAAAAATTATAGTACAAAGTGGAACTCCAAGAGTAAAATGTCAACAATCAATTCATTGCTCAACAATGGTGATACTATGAATCAACAGCAGCTTTCGATGGGAATGCAACCACCCCTAAGTACATTTCTTTCCCTTGACCTGATTCCTCTTAACTACAGATCCTACCAGCATAAAACAATTCAATTTGTGAATTGCCATGTTTACAGGAAGAATGAATACAGTGTGGAAATAAATTACCTAGTAAAGAAAACTTTAGTAACTCATCTATCTGCATCAAAATAGTTCGGAAAGCAATATGCCATATCAGCAATCAAGGCTTTACCACCACTGATGCACAAGAACACCGCTCTCCCGCAGTGAACTGAAAAGGTCCAGGCACTCCTCATACGTGTTGTCATACTTGGGTGACCGCTCACCAGGGCAGCACTTCTGCCACCGGTTGTAGTGGCACTCGAGGAACAGTTCGTCGACCAAGCAGATGGCACCTGTATCGAACAGCCTTGGGATCAGATGGAACTCTGTACCCTCCACATCCATCTTCATCACCACATAGTCCTGCTCCGTTACCGTCTGCTTCAGCCACTGGGCAAAATCAAACGCTGGGACACTCCTGACCTCACCAGACATGTTGTTCCCAGCTGCAGGGCGGATGCGGCCCATGCCATGGCCATTGGCCTTGGCCTCATCCTCCTTTCCAGGGTCACCATTGATCTCGAAATTGAGCGTCTCATTCTTGACCCAGGCTGCATATGGAAGCAAGGTGACACCCTTCTTGGTGGCATACTCGGAGTGGAACGCGGGGTCGGCCTCAATGGCGTACACCTGGAAGGTGTGGTTCTGCTTAGGGTAGTGCTTGCGGAACCAGCTGCCGATACTGGAGCCATAGCTGCGGGCGCCGACATCAATATACAGGTAGCGGCGCTTGAAGCTGATATCGGCGAGCGCCGGGAGGTACTTGATGTTGTTGATGTTTCTCTTGAGCGTGATCCATGGCTTGAGGGGCTCCTCCTGGATGAGTGGCTCGGCGTGCGTGAGGAGGTGGAGCTTGTGACCCCCAACCCCAATAGAGCAGTTGTTAGGTGATGATGATGAAGTGGGTGTGGAGTCAGTAGAGTAGTAGGCGGGATGAAGAGTCTTCTTCTTCTGGAAGACTAGTTCCCGGAGGGTGGAAGGTGCGTCGTCCTGGGCGGTGATCTCGCGAGATCGGAGCAGGCGGAGGGACGGCAGGAGCGCCTGGAGCGAGTGGAGGCTGTATGCGTCGGCGGCGCTGGCCGTGAGGAGGACGAGATGGGCCTTGGGCTTTAAGATCCTTGCGGCCTCGGCGGCGAGGTCGGCGGGGCGGTTGGTGGAGTCGAGAGCGCGGCCGGCGAAGAGGAAGTCGACGGAGCCTGAGTTGAAGGGCAGGCGGCGGTGGTGGCCGGCGACGACGAGCGGCGACGGAGATGAGTTGTTGTGGACAGCGACGGCGACGGCGGCGGCGACCCCGAGCTCCCGCATGGCGAGCGCCTGGTGCGCGCCGCCGAGGCAGACGGCGCGGGAAGCCGGCGCGAGGATACCCTGGGCGAGGTGGTCGGCGAGCAGGGCTGCGTGGTAGTCGACGGCCCTGCGCCAGCGGCGGGTGCGCCAGGCCTCCGGGGCCGGGACGTCGGCCTGGACGTAGGTCCTCCGGGCGGTGGCGGCGGCGGCCGGGTAGAGCTGCCAGGCATCGGTGGCGGTGGAGACGGCGAGGAAGGCTCCGTAGAGGAGGCGGAGCGCGAGGGCGGCGACGGCGAGGAGGAGCGCGCGCTTGAGGAGGGGCCGCATGAGCATGATGATGTAGGTGGATCTGGATCTGGTTCTGGCGGCGGGCGGAGGTGTGGTTGGCGCCGACGAGGGAGGCGAGGATGGGGAGGGCGGCGGAGCGTAACAAGGTGGGGAGGGAGGGGATTAGTAGTAGGAGGGATGGGGGCAATCGATTTCGATCTCCTCCTCCATTGGGGGGGGGGGGGGGGGGGCGGCGGCAAGCAGAGAGGAAAGGGGAAGGAGACGATGCGCCGCCGCCAAGAGCCCTTGCCCCTGGGTTTTCCTCTGTATTACGATATGTGCCACTGGCTCAACGGTCATCATCGTGTGAAAAGGCAGCTGATACAAAGGGGCAGCAGAAGAAGAAGGATCGGCTCGGCTGACCTGGCTGACATAGGGGTGGTAATGGGCCATGGCCCTAATGGTCTCTTCACAGTCTAATAAAGCTCTTAAAATTTTTAGTTCAAAAATACATATGTTTAAAACTCGATCCTTTTAAAATCTGATTCTTAGATTTTCTAGTTCAAAATATTAGACCTTTACCACCCCTAGCTGACACCGCTGCCCCTTTGTTCCACCCTTTTTCGACAACACCGCCGCGCCGCTGTCCCCTTGTGTGTTTGGAACGCGGTTTGGCCCTCAGCCACCCCCCCCCCCACCCCACCCACTGGATTGGTCGATTCGATTCCATGGGAGCCCAGCCCAGCCCAGCTTCGTGCCCTCACCCACCATTCACCACCACCAAGCCTTAGTGCCTTACCCTGGCTTTTTGACCGACCCCGCCCGCAGCACACCACTTCACCTCCGTGCAAAGCAACAAAAGCAAAGCAACACTTCCCCAGGGGAGGGCAAAGTAGAGCAGCACCCAGCATCATATCCCTTCTTGCTTGCTTGCTTCTCCGCTAAGGCATCATGGCCGCCGCCAACAATTGCAAGCCTCCCCCGCCGCCGGTGCCGGTAATCCACCACCACAGCAAGACCACCGCGGCTGCGGCTGCGGCTGCGGGGTACCAACAACAATCATACAACGACGACATGTCGTGCACCACGACTAGTTACTGGCGGGAGGAACGCCGGGCGCTGGACGGCATCGTGGTGGCGCTGCGCGCGGCTGCCGCGCTGCTGACGTTGGTGGCCGTGGCGCTCGTCGCGTCCTGCCGCCACGGCGACTGGATGGAGTTCGCCCGCTACCAAGAGTACAGGTACCTTCTGGGGGCCTCCCTCGTGGCCTGCCTCTACTCCGCCGCGCAGGCGATACGCAGCTTCCGCCGGATCCGGATGCGCGCCGCCACCGCGGGATCAGGAGGAGGCAGCAGTATTCTTCTTCTCCATTTCGCCGGCGACCAGGCGGTGGCGTATCTGCTCATCACAGCGGCGTCGGCTGCGCTCCCCATCACCATCCGCATCAGATCCGCCGTCATCAACATCTTCACGGACGCCATGCTAGCCGCCATCAGCCTCGCCTTCGCCGCCTTTGCGGCGCTCGCCTTCTCCGCCACCATCTCCGGCTTCAGGATCTCCTCCGCCGCCGCCGCGCAACTACCATACTAGCTAGCCACCTATATCGTCTGCATCATGCATGCATGTACTGGACTGACGACTGTTCCAGATCTGGTATGCTGATGATATATATATGATCGATATGCATGCCACCATATATTGTATAGTCCATGCAACTCAATATTGGCCTTGTTTGGTTTGTTGTGCTAATCAACAGTGATTTGTGCTAATATCTATGTATGGAGTACTAAACAAAATTTATTTGCAAATTTTTTTTTGTAGATGGGTGTAACTTTTCGCAACGAATCTAATGACAGTAATTAATCGACGATTGGTAATCATCTAATCGCGCGGTCAAATGTCTCATTAGTTTTGTCTCACAAAGTAGCGCAGGGGGTTGTGGAATTAGTTTTGCAAACTGTCTTTATTTAATACCTCTAATTAATGGCCAAAGTTGCTACAGTTTCTAGCGTAGCACAAACCAAACAGGACCATTGTCCATGCATCTCCAAGTCCAGAGAAAATATATTTCCACTGTTCGACTCGCTGTGGCCGGTGGCTGGTGCTAGGCTGGTTGATTGACAAGCTAGCAGAACAAAATGATTGTATACGTGTACACAGTCTAATCTCTTTCCGTAAGAAGAAGAGGAAAGGACTCTGCGAATTTTTGTGATAGCAACAGAAACCAAACAAAATCAAGAAGCAATCGCTCGCTGCCTTTTATAAGCTATTAACACTTTCTTTCATTCATTCATAAAGAAAAGGACGGATGAAACGTGATACATATCTCTACTTTATATATATTTGTATAAAGCAAGCAACATTCCTTAGTCCGTCAATTGAAATTTTAATTGGAGTTTTGACAAATCAATCTGGATTCTAATCGGAATCCAGACAAATTAATTGAAATCCCAATCGAAACACAGACAATCAATATCTCGTACAATCACGGCACGACCTGTACATAAAATGTATGAACACAATCTATTAAAAGCAACGCGCATGCATCATACTAGTGTGTGTATTCAAAGAAAGAAGATAAATATTCAAAGAAAGAGGAAGAACTGAAATGATGAATTGATGATGACGCCTTTTATTCAAAAAAAAAACAAAAAAGAATAATTTTTCTAGCCCATACGGCCGGCGGGCGGAAATGTGACGTGACATCCAGTAGACGGCCCATTTTTGCAACAGTACACTAGTTGGGCTGATTTTTCTGAGGCCCATCATAACAAACTGAGTGTCTGTTTTCATCTTGCAGGGGAAGTTGAAGGTGGAGGAGGAAAACAAGAAAAGGGGGCCGCAGCGCAGCGGCATCGCATCTCCGTCTCCATCTCGCCGGCCGCGGTGCCCCTCCCCTCCTCTCCTAGGCAGGCGCACGAGATCCCCAGCCAGCCATCCCCAGCAAGCAAATCCCCTAGCAGCAAGCGCCGACCATGGGGCAGGGCACTCCTGGAGGCATGGGCAAGCAGGGAGGAGCCGGCGACCGCAAGCCCGGGGACGGCGCCGACAAGAAGGATAAGAAGTTCGAGCCGCCCGCCGCCCCCTCCCGCGTCGGCCGCAAGCAGCGCAAGCAGAAGGGCGCCGAGGCCGCCGCGCGCCTCCCCAACGTCGCGCCGCTCTCCAAGTGCCGCCTCCGCCTCCTCAAGCTCGAGCGGGTCAAGGACTACCTCCTCATGGAGGAGGAGTTCGTCGCCGCGCAGGAGCGACTCCGCCCGCAGGAGGACAAGGCCGAGGAGGACCGATCCAAGGTCGACGACCTCCGCGGCACGCCCATGAGCGTCGGATCCCTCGAGGAAATCATCGACGAGAGCCACGCCATCGTATCCTCCTCCGTCGGACCCGAGTACTACGTCGGCATCCTCTCCTTCGTCGACAAGGACCAGCTCGAGCCGGGATGCTCCATACTCATGCACAACAAGGTTCGTTTCGTTTCGTTTCTAGGGCGGACCGCCGGATCTACCACCACTCGCTATCCGCTAACCACCAACACCTCCTCCTCCTCCTCCACCTCGATCTGTATAGCCCCGATCTACTACTACCTGCTCCCTGGTCACTGGGAATTTTATTTGAAGGCGATTCAATGAAGGGTTGCTTGTTAGGGTTCGGGATTGCTGTACAATTGCTGCGGAATTTCTGGCTAGGTTCTATGGGCCAGTTAATTAATCAAGGTTTTCACATAGATTTTATTATAATCAAGGTTTTCACATAGATTTGATTAAGCTAACCATGGAGCTGGCATTTATTAGCACTGTGGATTGGTGGCTAATGTATTGTAACCTTGTTGTTTTTAGCGTTTTGCCTAGTACTATTATACCTGCCTACCTGATGAATAAAGGTTAGGGTTATTTTTCCAATCGAGTATGGCCAACTAAGGGCCCATTTCTGATTGTTCAGATTCACATATCCCACTGCCCATTCCATTGTGCATTTCTGCGTGGCGGTTGTCTTAGGATTCATATACTGTATGCGATGTCGTCGAGCCTGCGCTGCCTTCATGTTCAACCATTATACATGTAGCGTGTTGTAGGCACTCAATTGCCCTGTCCTGGACTCTTTCCTTATACACAGTTGTGCCCAATGGGTGCCTCCATAGATAATAATTGTTTTGCTGTGTATGCATTAGTGGAGTGGATCCTGTACAACTGCTAAGTATGTTCAGTCAGTCCACTCACTCAAATATTTGCTTCTTCAGGTTCTGTCCGTGGTTGGTATATTGCAAGATGAAGTTGATCCCATGGTATCTGTGATGAAAGTAGAGAAAGCTCCTCTGGAGTCTTATGCCGACATTGGTGGGTTAGATGCTCAGATTCAAGAAATTAAAGAGGCAGTTGAGCTTCCATTGACCCATCCTGAGCTGTATGAAGACATTGGGATCAGGCCCCCCAAGGGAGTCATATTGTATGGAGAGCCTGGAACCGGAAAAACTCTACTTGCCAAGGTCAGTGTTCTGGCTTGCGAGCATAGTAGTTATCAATAGCAGTTGCAGGCTTGAATCCTCCATGATATCTGCCCGATTCTCCAATTTGTGCCCTGTTTTTCTACTTTCTACTTTTCAAAAGCATATATATTCGGGTGGTGATTACTTGAAACCGCCTCTGCAGGCTGTCGCTAACTCAACATCTGCAACTTTCTTGCGTGTCGTTGGAAGTGAGCTTATCCAAAAGTACCTTGGTGACGGTCCCAAGCTAGTCAGAGAACTTTTTAGGGTGGCTGATGAGCTTTCTCCCTCAATAGTCTTTATTGATGAGATTGATGCAGTTGGAACAAAGAGATATGATGCTCATTCAGGAGGAGAACGTGAGATTCAAAGAACTATGTTGGAGCTGCTGAATCAGCTAGATGGTTTTGACTCGCGTGGAGATGTTAAAGTTATCCTAGCAACAAACCGCATTGAAAGTCTTGATCCAGCTTTGCTTCGGCCAGGTCGCATAGACCGGAAGATTGAATTTCCTTTGCCAGATATTAAAACTAGACGTCGCATCTTCCAGGTACTGTGCCATTTGTAAATGTTAAACTTTACATTACTGGAATGAGAATCCAGCTAGTGCTTAGGGAGGTTCTAAATTGTGCAGATACACACCTCAAAAATGACGTTAGCCGATGATGTGAACTTGGAAGAATTTGTGATGACGAAGGATGAGTTCTCGGGGGCTGATATCAAGGCTATTTGTACGGAAGCTGGGTTGCTAGCATTGCGAGAACGTAGAATGAAGGTAAGACTCAGGATTTATCACTACTTTAGTCAGATTAAACATTTTGGATGAATACGAATTACCAGAAAATTCAACCTATCATTTGCTAATGCTACTTGGGTGGATTTAACTTAGTTGCTGCTGTTTCCTTACTACTGGTAGCACTGCTCTTTATCTATTTCCTATGGTGGAAAGATCTAGTGTCCTAAATCCTATAGATCCACACATTCAACTACAAATCAATGTGGCTTGGAACAGATCTTAAAATTTGAGCTGTTGTAAGTGGCAATATATGAACAAATACTGAGTCTGGAACGCAGTTCTTGTGTCAAACTGTGCGCTGGCTGTAATTTGAATGTAAAGTGCCTTTTGGCTTTCTTCTTGAGTATTTTGGATCTTCCTAGTTTTGCTAGGTGCCTTCTGCCTTGTGCAACCTGATCATAAATTTTGCATATACTGTTTGTTACGTGGTTTCAATTTGACAGTCTTATGTTGTGCTGTTGCTTCTTGCTGGTGGAAATATCTGAACATGTACTGAAACCAATATACTGTTTTCTGACTTTGTTTAGTGTAACTTTGTGAACTGACTGAATTTGTAAAGTACTAGTAGTTATCTGTTAACAGTAGCTGCTGTTTGGCTTCCTCCCTCAGAGCATAGATAGCTGTGTGATGCTCATTGCATTCTAGTGTTTGCTTTATGTAATGTGTCTGGCTGGCAGTATCATTTGGCATTGCTGATGTGTTGTTTTCTGGTACTTAGGTGACCCATGCGGATTTCAAGAAAGCGAAGGAGAAGGTGATGTACAAGAAAAAGGAAGGCGTCCCAGATGGTCTCTACATGTAACGAATCGGTCCCTTCATTGTCAGGACAAGCTATCTTTATTATAGTAGCACTTCTCTCTTCAGCATGGGAGATTTGTTGGCTTGGTGTCGCACTCAGTTTGGAAAACATGTATTATCTTTTGATTTATTTGAAGTAAATTCCCTTTGAGAGGATGCTGGAACGCTGTGTAGGCAAGGTATGCACTAAAAAAATACGATTAATTTTCTCGTGGTCGCAATGAAACATTCACTATCGTGTTTCCCATGATGTATTGGCTGTGTGATCGCCTGATGGGCATACGCTTTGCTTAGAAGAAAATGCTGGAGGGGGCCAGTCATGATGATTTGTTTTTGTTTACAGTTCGTGCATAAAATGCTGGAGGCCAGTATGATGATTTGTTTTTGTTTACAGTTGACGCATACAATTTAGAAGAAAATGCTGGAGGCCAGTATGATGATTTGTTTTCGTTTACAGTTCACGCATAGAATTTTGAAGAAAACGTCGGAGGCCAGTCATGATGATTTGTTTTGTTTACAGTTCACGCATACAATTTATATGTATGCCTTATCTGCGAACGAGCCGTGCAAATAAATAGGCTATATACATCATTATCATCCACTGGTTTAGAGACATGAGACAGGTAAGTTATTTAGAGTTTTAAGCAGGCAAAAAAAGAAAAATAATATTGTTGAGAGTGGGATTTGAACCCACGCCCTTTCGGACCAGAACCTTAATCTGGCGCCTTAGACCAACTCGGCCATCTCAACGGTTTGTGTTAGCAAGCATCACCTTGATAAATTAGTACCTACATTATTGCTGTTCGCATGCCAAGTTCCAATCACATTAGACTAGAGCCATGAACAGTCAGTCGCACGGACTCAGTAGTTCTTCATCTAGGAGACTCTGTCGTTAATTTCAGACTGAAAGATGCATAGAACACTTTGTCAGTAAATAAGATTGTGAAACTGACAGGATTGCCATTGGCCATTACAAGGCATAATTACCTTTGCGCTTTATGCCCTATCAGCTGCAGATACCATGCATCTTTCTTATGTACAGCAAGAAGAACACATACAAGTTATTTTTTAACAACACTCGACGAGTATGTACAGCAAGAACACATACAAATTTTTTTAACAACACTCGACGAGTATGTTTTTATTGTGTCAGAGGCTATAACTAGGCAACAAAAAGAAAAATGGAAAACCACAGAAACAGTTGGATTGGGGCATCAACATTCTCATTCTCATGGTGCATATTATCTTCGTCACCTTCACCTGAAGCTGAGTTCTGCACATCGGCCTGATCTGCATTTCTGCGTTTGTTTGCGTCCGAATCTGACACTGTATTGCCGCGACAAGATGAAACCTCTGCTCCCTTGCGATAGAAAACCTCGTGATCTTCTGCTTGATTTTCTGTTAGTGTTAGCCTGCCGTGGACTTGCATGTCCATGTCAGAATCTGCGCGAGCAAATTTTTGCCTTGCTTCTTGTTGTTGCGAGTGTCTCTGCTCCTGACTGCTGGTTTGTGCCTACAGGTTCTGACCAAGCCTCGTATGAATGTGTTGCAAGCCCAGATAGCTCAGTGATCTTCAGAATTTTGTCTTCTGCACGCTGCACAGGATATTTTTCGGATGGTTTTCGATAAGTAATAGGTCCTGTATGAACCTCGACTGATGATAGCGACTGATGCATTGGTGGACTAGCCAGAAGTAGCGGTGTATCAACTTTGGTATCTTCAGAAGTCAGAACAAGAATTTTCAGGCAAACACACAAGCTGGGTTAATGTGGAGTGATCGATGATCAATCATGCACCCTGTTCTTTGCATTCGTGGCAACAACACATCTTTGGAATCAGGAGGATATGTTCGATCCCCACCATTTTGTTAGTTGCAATGAAAATCGATGAAGGCATCTGCATGCATTCTGCTTGGGCGAACTAGTATTGCTGCTAGCAAGAAATTGTAGCAACAACGTACTACTAGTATATTGCGTATGCTTGTGGCAACAACTAGCTACTTGCAGTGGATTGCAGCGAGTACGTACGTAGTAATTAATTGTTAGTTCAACCGCTGTAGTGTTCGTAGGTATTACTTCCTCCATTCACGCGTGATAGAAGTATTTAGTATGGGAACAATGACTAAGACAAAAAAATGTTGCTTATCAATTCTATTTTTTTTTAATAAAGGATAGAGTGTGTATCCGGCTTCATTCGTCTCAAGAGACGAAATCAGGCCAACTTATTACAAGATTCGAGTTCTCGTCATGGCACAAGCGCCATAGACTACACGACCACAAGTCGTAGCACCAATCAAACAAACAAACACACTAAAATTCATTTTTTTAGAAAGTAAATCAAGCCGACAAAATTCTAAGAGAGGAAGACCATCTAGACGACGAGAACAACTGAAGACTCGAAATCTTGAGGAGACGACAAGCATCCTCTTGTCTTCGCTCTTCAAGCTGCTGTAGCTGCGCCCACTGGCGTTCTCCGAAATAGTACCTGCAAAAAATATTTAGGCTGTCATTTATCAAACACTATTTCATTTCTTGTTATCCACAGAGACCAACATAATGTTGATGCCGCAATCAATAAACTTGAATTGTATTCAGTACTCCCCCTTTTAGACCAACAATCAAACAAATCTTTGATATCTGTCGGCCTAGAGAATCCAAATAGCAAATGTACCGCGGTCCAAAAAAATCTAGCATAGGCGCACTTATTATCCCGTCATTATTTACCTAATGAAAAGAAATGATCTTTAATGCTTATAAACCTTGTGAAAACGAACGGTCTTTAATACCTCTCCTGCATGCAGCAGGTTTTTATCCATAGACACACGAAGTTGAAACATTGTGTCATTCCCAAGGCACCAATTTACTTCTACGCAATTTATGGATGTTGGGCCCGAGGCGAGCTCTAATAAGACTATTAATCTTAAAACTTTTGAATTTTAAAATAAGACTATCATATGTGAATGGAGAGAGTACATACTTACATACACGTTATGTTACAGACTCCCTCCGTTCTAAATTATAAGTCATTTCAAAAATTTTGGAGAGTCAAAATTTTTCAAATTTGACCAAATTTATATGACAAGATAATAACATTTATGATACCAATTAAGTATCATTAGATTCTTTGTTAACTATATTTTCATAGTGCACCTATTTGATGTCATAAATCTTTATATTTCTCTCTATAATTTTGGTCAAACTTTGAGATGGTTTGACTCCCCAAAATTCTTGGAATGACTTATAATTTGGAACGGAGGGAGTATATTGTTAAGTACTAAATATTACTTCCTCCGTTTCAAATTATAAGACATCCCAAGAATCTTGGAGAGTCAAAGCAATCTCAAATTTGACCAAGATTATAGAGAGAAATATAAAAATTTATGATATCAAATTTATGTACTATGAAAATATAACTAATAAAGAATCTAATGGTACTTAATTTATATAATAAATGTTATTATTCTATTATATAAATTTGGTCAAACATAGAAAACTTTGACTCTCCAAGATTGTTAGAATGTCTTATAATTTGGAACGGAGAGAGTACTACTTGTAAGTACTGTTGCTTTTTTTTTTCTTTGAGGAAGAGTACATATAGGGACTCTTCTTCTTTCCCTTGCTACAGTACTTAGTGAGGCGGGAAGCGATTTCTTGGCTCCGGCGTCGATTTGATCGCTTCCCCCTCCCTCTTCAGCGCTCCAGCGGCCTCATAGGCGTTGGAGAGGGAGGGGAGGCCAGATCAGCTTGTGGCCTGTATAGTTTCTAGTCCTAGGGTCGGATCTAGTCTTGGGTTAGAATAGTTTGTCCCATGGTGGCTCTGCCGCTTGGTGATTGAAATCTCTTCATCGTCGTTGGCGTCGTCCTTCACTCTGTTCGCTTTGCTGTGGCTGGTGGCTGGTGCTGATTTTTTGTGAGAGAAAAGTATTGCTGTCTGGTTGGTGGCTGCTGACTGGTGTTGGTTTGGTGTGAGAGAAAAATATGGTTGGCTGGATGCAGCGAACAGAGTGCTTGAAGATGGTGCTATGGTGGTGAAGCTTTTGCTCCTCTGGCTTGATTCCAGCAAGGTCAACTTCGTTGATTGGGCTATGAGTTCAAGAGAGCAAAAGCAGAAGATTTGTTGAGTGGTGTGGTGTCCCATTTGGTAGATAATGGGCTATCAATACTACAATATGCTACTGATTATACAATCATTTTTATGGACCATAACCTGGAGCAAGCTCATAATATGAAGACTATTTTTGGTGCTTTTGAGCAGCTATCGGGCCTCAAAATTAATTTCTATAAGAGTGAAATCTTCTGCTTTGGAGAAGCGAAGAACTACGAAAACCTGTACACGGAATTGTTTGGTTGTAAACTAGAATCTTTCCCAATCCGATACTTAGGTATTTCGATTCACTATAGGAAATTGTCTAATAGCGATTGGATGAAATCCAAGAACGATTTGAAAAACGTCTCAGTAGTTGGAAAGGTAAAAACCTTTCAACCGGAGGTTGTTTAACACTCATTAATTCTGTTCTTAGCAGCTTGCTCATGTACATGATGTCCTTCTTTGAAATTCCAAAAAGAGTTCGAAAAAAGTTGGATTATTTTCGCTCTAGATTTATTTTTGGCAAAGTGACGAGCATAAAAGAAAGTATCAGCTAGCAAAGTGGGACATCCTGTGTCAACCTAAGGATCAAGAGGGACTATGGATTCACAATTTGGAATTAAAAAACATAGCTTTGCTTAGTAAGTGGCTATACCACCTGTTAACAATAGATGGTACATGGCAGCAGATCTTACGCAATAAATACCTAGGGCCTAAACCATTGGTACAGGTCCAATGGAAGAGCGGAGATTCACATGTCTCGGTGAGCTTGATGAAGGTAAAACGAGATTTTTTAAGATTCAGAACTTTCAAAATAAAGGATGGGTCTCAAGTAAGATTTTGGGAAGACACGTAGTTAGAAACTAGTTCTTTACGGGACCAATATCCACAACTTTATAATATAGTCAGGAAGAAGCATGATACAGTGGCTGACGTACTAAGTACACAGATCCCGAATCTCTCTTGGCGTAGAGATCTAATTGGCAATAAGTTGGTGATGTGGAATAATCTTATCTCACGTCTGTCAACTATAGATCTAAGCCAAGAAAGGGATGGCTTCAAATGGAACTTAAACCAGACATGTGTTTTTTTTGGGTAAAATCACATTATTTGGGATTAATCAATCAGAACATCCCTAACCAAAACAAGAGAATATGGAAATTAAAAGCTCCACTCAAGATAAAAATATTCCTGTGGTATCTTAGACGAGGTGTTATTCTTACAAAGGATAATCTTGCAAAACGGAATTGGTAGGGGAACCACCAGTGTTTTTCTGTCATGAAAATAAAAATGAAACAATACATCTGTTTTTTGACTGCCGATTCACGGGAATAGTATGGGCTTCGGTCAATGCGGCCTGGGACATACCAAAACTTTATAATATGCCTAGTATGTTTGGGAGCTGGCTCAATGGAATTCCTAAAGAATATAAGCCACTACTACTTCTGGGCACGACAGTCTTATGCTGGTCTGTTTGGCTATGCAGAAATATAGTGGTGTTTGATAACAAATTTTTTTCTTTTTTGTAGGTTATTTATTCAAATATGCACTGGCTCCGTACATGGGCTATCCTTCAGAAGTTTTCTTTGCAGGACAAGCTTGTAGCGGTATCTCATTTCTTGGCACAGGTGGCCAAGGATTGTTTTTATCCGGGCACATGGGTGGCGGTATAGTTTTAAGATTGACAGTCATTAGTGTGGAAGGATATTTTTCAAACTCTTTTAGGCTGTGCGCCGTTTAGGCAGAGGTCGGGAAAATTTTAAGACGATGTATCACCTTGATGTATTGTGTTTGAAATCAATAAATTTCCCTTTTAAAAAAAAATGGTTTCTGCTCTGTACCAATCCTCTGTCGGTCTTGGTGCGGAGATTTGTGTCTACTTGCTCTCTTTTGTTGCAACAGGGAATCAACTTCGTCTCCCTGCTATGCTTCTTGTTCCTGGGTTGCTGCTGTGCTTTGCGAGTTGCGACCATGGGATCTCCTTCTGTCTGGTGTCGCCAAGGTCGCCGGGATGGATTCTCTTCCTCTTCCTTCCGCGCTGTGAGGATGGTTGTGTTCTTTCAACGGAATCGAGGCGCCGCGGGTGGCCCATGGTGCTGGCTTTTGCAGCTCTTACCAAGGTCTTGGAGTCCTTCAGCGTGGTGGAAGGTGGATCTCACCGGACTTCTGCCTGTGGAAGCTGCCGGAGTTGGAGCTGATGATGGGAACTTCTCCCGGGGGTGCATGTGTCATTTTTCTTTGTACTAGGGGTTTTCTACAAAATCGCAGGGTTGTACTGTGTACCAGTGTAATACCCCCTTTTCGGAAAAAAAAGGTGATGTGTGTGTATGTGATGCGATGCGACGAGGAAGGTGCACGGGCAGCATGGGCTGGGCTTCTCTCTCTTTGTTGGCTATCTGAATACTACTAGCCCTGGACGTTACGGTAATTCATGTATTTCGGATCAGGTAATTCTGGTATTTAGAATTGCTACCCGAAATTTACCTGAAAAAAATACACAAAACTTCCAGGACCCGAAAATTCAGGTTCGGGTATCGGGTAATCTCGATTACTCGAATTTCCATCAGTTCACAGGGACAGCGCGCGACGTCTGGTCTGCTGTTGTTTGGGAGCGGACGGCAGCACAGCACATCGGTGGCTCAGATCGAGGCGCGGCAGGTGGGCTGTTCCGTCACTCCGTTGCTGGGCGACTGGGCGCGATTCGCGAGCCCCGAGCAACGAGCAGGGTAGCGAGCGGTGGCGGTAAGCGTGGCGGCGGGCAGGACTGCGGGCGGTGGTGGCGAGTGAGGCCACGGCGGGCGGGGCAATGGGCGGCGGCGGCGAGCGGGGCAGCGGGAGGTGGCGGCGCACGGGCAAGGCTGCGAGTGCACGGTGGTGGGTAGCCGGGACTCGATCGGAGGAGCGGTTGGGACCTGGGAGGTGAACAAATCAGGGGATGGCGTGACTAGGGTTTGTCACTGGGCTGCCTAGGCCTTGCTGAGTATTGGGCTTTTGATATATTTCGGGTAGTTTGGATAATTCGAGTACCGGGGTGTATACCTGAATTACTCAAAATTAATTCAGGTTTCTCAAAGGTGGACCGAAAATCAGTTCAGGTATTTCGGTTTTGGGTTCAGGAATTTATGCCCAGGGCTAAATACTACTCCCCGCTCCGCAAAGATTGTTCGTTTAGCCTTCAAATTTTATCGCACAAAAACTATTCGTTTAGCTTGTACTAAAGTTCATCTAATTAAAGCAATATCAAATACAAAAAAATAATTTCATTGAACCAATCAAATATTTAGGTAGTTATTACTTTTTCTTGGTTCCAATGCATTTGCATTTATTGAGAATATGGAGAACCAAATAAATAGGGTGATCTTTAATCACAACCGCTATAGCTGGTCATTTTCTATTGATTGTAGTATGGTATGTCGGAAATTTTCTAAACGAACAATTTTTGTGGGACGGAGGAAGTATATTACTATCTGATCCAGAGACTTCCAGATACACAGGCAAGCAGTCGGTTTCTAATTCGCGACACAAATTTAATAAGTCTAATTAATTTATAATTTGCTACAGTGATGCTAAAATAATCGTCCGCTAACCATAGATTAATATATCTTATTAGACTCGTCTCGCAAAATAGCCTAGGAGTTCTGCAATTAATTTTATAATTAGATGTTATTTAATACTTTTAAATAATAAGATGCTCTGATGTGACAGGCTAAAAAGTAATTATTTAATATATTAAAAAACATTATAAATAATGCGAAAAGCGTTCACTGCAACATGTGCAGATAATTCACTGTCCCAACTCCTAATGGAGAGTTTCATGTTGATGTTTCCAAGATAGCCATATAAGCAAGAAGACTATGAAACAATGTTTGAAACTATCTTCTCCAATGCATAATTTCATATTGTCGTTTCATGGGATCTATATTGCATTTAATTTCAAGACTCATACAGTGTTGGTATTGGAGTAGAGAGAGTTTCATCTAGATAAAACTGGTTTCTTCTCTCTCTTTTTTTTAAAAAAATCTATGCTATGTCATCATATAATTGTACATGATATGTTAATTAATGTGTATGAAACTCCCATTGGGAGTGGCTTATCAAAATATTCAGAAACATGTATCAATATCAATTCGGTGATACAAGTACACATAGAGGTAAAGTGGTCTTTTTCGCGTGGCTCTTAATACCGTTAGTACTCAAAACTGACTGAAGAGCCAAACGAAGAAACAAAGTTAAGATGTCATATAGGGAATTTCTAGAAAAAAAAGGCCAAGGAAGGAAGAGACAAGTTTATTAGGGTTATATCGGAAATTTTCTCTATTCTTTTATTCCTTATCCTTGAGACGGGCTAAGTGTGTGTCACGCTACCCAATATTCATTTCTTATGACTTACCTATATATATATATATATATATATATATATATATATATATATATATATGAAATGTGGTCTATAGCTTAAGCATATTGTCCCGATTATATACCAAGTAAAAGCATCTTTGCATATACCCTCCTTTGGAAAAAAATATAAATAACGATATCTGAATACTTTCCGAAGAAAATGCTACATCGATATATCCGTGCACTTGCGGATTCATCTGTAAACGTTAAGACATACCACAGGAGTTTCTTGAAACCGATGCTAGGGACACAAAATTTAGTGGGGACCCTAAAAAATGTCAACACATCACGGGGCAGCCAGGGCCTAGGGGCTTGTCAGACCCGGGGCAGCGGGACTGCTCACAGGTGTGAAATATTCTAGGGTAGGGAGTAGCACATGGATACGTCTTACCTCTATTGTAACTACTCGAATAGCATTAGGACTAGTTGATGTACAAGAAAACTAGCCGAACTCTTCGGACTAGGACTTTGATAGTACTCGACTAGGACTTTCCATATAACTCTGTCTCCCCAGATTATATAAGGGCGGACTAGGACCCCTCCAGAGGAGGACGATACGCATCGAACAACACCTAAGGCAATACAAACCACCACACAGGACGTAATGTATTACGCTCCGGTGGCCTGAACCTATCTAAATCTTTGTGTTCCTTGCACCATCGCGTTCTGATCTCGGCGAGTCCCTGCCTACAATCAATCTCCTCGGGGTATACCTCGGAGAGCTTGCTGGTAAAACACCGACAGGGTCGGTAGTGCAGACGACAGCAAGCCGTTGCAGCCGCGAGCGGCTAGCGGCGGTGGTGGCGTAGATCTAGCTATTCCATTTCTCTTCACCCTCTCTCTGCTCAATTCCACCGTCGGAGATGGGGGCATTCCTGTTGTTCCTGGTGCGCTCGATTCTATCATCGGAGATGGGGATAGTCGCCAGCGCGTTGCACTGCTACAAAAATCTTAATCGAGGTGGTCAAAATCCATTAACCGAGGCAGGCAATACCAACCGCCTCATAGCAAGGGTCACGGTAAATAACCTATTTTCTGTGGCAATTTCCTTCCCGCCTCAGTTAATTGAATAAAACAATAATAATAAAAAGAAAAACCCCGCGGACAGGCCTGCTGAGCCCATCCATGAGGGAGGCCACCAGCGCCGCGCCTCCGCTCACTCCGCCATCGTCCTACGCCGCCGCTAGATCTGTGCTGTCGAGCCTGTGCCGCCTTGGCCATGGCTGTCGCACCTCACTCCATGGCCATGGCCGGCTGGGTGGAGCAGGAAGGGGAAAAGAGGGCAAGGGCGGCGGGAGGGAGCCGGATCCGACCACCGTTGTCGAGCCCGTCCTGCCACGGCTGTCGAGTTTGTCCCCACCGCCATCGAGCTCGTTCCCTGCCGCGCCGTCGAGCCAGTCCTCCATCGTCATCGAGCCATTCATCCATCGCCGCCGAGCTCGTTCTCGCCGCATCGCCGACCTCGTTCCCCACCACAGCACGCAAGGAGGGGGGTGCCGTCGCCTGCCAGAGCTGGCGCAGGGGAGAAGAGGAGAGAGAGGGGCGAGAGAGAGAGAGAGAGAGAGAGTGGGGGAAGGGGCGGCGCGGGATGGGGAGTTAGGGAGGAAGAGAGTGGAGGGAGGGAGCGGCATGGGATGGGGAGTGAGGGTGGAAGAGAGTGGAGCGAGCAGGTTAGGGTTCTAATTTTATTATATAGTTGAGTACAGTAGTGGGCTGTGGGCTGGTGTAAGCATCTAGGCCCTCAAGGTATGTTTCGGTGATTAATGACAACCATTATTGTGACTAATGAGTTTGTGCAGCTTAATAGATCATTATCGCTCATTTGGTCATATGTCAAAAGAGGCCCCTCAATTTCATTATTCAAAAAGGCGATCTCGGTATTCAACTCAATTATATGGCAAGACTAAGGATCTTTCTAGTCCTAAGTGTCATAAGGTTGAGAAGGACACTTAAGTTAGTATAGGTTTTATAGTTTTGTAGTGATCGCACTATTAAGAGGGGTTAAGGCTAAGTAACTTGAGCATGGACATGGTCATATGAAAATGGATGCACACAATGGTCACTCAGGTTTCTAGAAGTTCAAATAAGTGGTTCTCAAACTATATCTCAAGAATATTTGGATTTCATTCAAGACTCAAATCAGAAAAGGCAAAATCAGAAAAAGTCTTTAACACCGGTTTAACCGACGACCTCTATTTTCTATACGTCGGTTAAACGAAGTCAGCAGAGTCTGGACAAGTCAATACACCGGTTAAACCGACGTGTTTGAATTTAACGTCGGTGCATTAGTCCAGAGTTGGTTTTTCCAGGGTATTTCAAGTTCTATACACCGGTTAAACCGACGATGTTTGAAATGGGACGTCGGTGCAATTGACTAGTGAGATGGTTTTTCCAAGGACTTAAGAAGTTGTACTCACCGGTTAAACCGACGATAGGTTTGAGTTAACGTCGGTGCAGTTGTCCAGAGACTTGGTTTTTTCAGTTGATCAGTGGACAACTACACTCACCGGTTAAACCGATGATACGTCGGTTAATCTGCCCAAGTTGTAACGGCTAGTTTTCAGAAGGGGCAGTTTACATTCATCGGTTAAACCGACGATGACTATTGGAGGTACGTCGGATTAACCGGCGCCACGCAGTTTTCTGGCAGCTTTTCTCCAACGGCTCTATTCGTGTGAGCTGCCTATATATACCCCTCCAATGGGTCATTTTGCCACTCTTGACACCAGGCAACATCCATACACTCATACTATAGTCAAGAGCCACCTTGAGCTTCATCATTCACATACTTGTTCATTCAATCAATCAAGAAGCAAGATTAAGGACTTGAGTAGAGAGAAGCTTGTGTGCATCCGCTCTTGGTGATCGGTTCTTGCTCAAGTGAAGGCCTTAGCTTGTTACTCTTGGTGATTGGCATCACCTAGGCGATCTTGGTGATCGAGGTGTTTCTCGCGGAGCTTGCCAAGGATTGTGGGAGCCCGGAGAAGAAGATTGTACGTGGCTTGAGCTCCACCACGCCGGGATGGTGAACGGAGACTCTTAGTGAGCGCCCAAGTCTCGGTGACATGGGAGGTGACAAGACTCTTAGTGAGTGTCACAACGTGGATTAGGGGTATGTGCCAACACATCGACACCACGGGAAAAAATCCGGTTGTCTCTTGCACTCTCTTTCATTTCAAGCACTTACTTTCATGCATTCTTTCATGTGCTTGACCTTAGAGATCATAGCTTAGCTCTACCTTGCTTAGTTTCATATCTTTGGTAGCTTGTGTAGTTTGCTTTATTTAGCCGGTTGGTGAATTGAGCCTTACTAGCATTGCATAGGTTAAGGTTGTTTTATCTATCTTAGAAATTTGAAAAAGGCCCAATTCACCCCCTCTTGGTCCATCGGTCCTTACAGCTGGGCCTTAATTTTTTGAGGCGGACTTCTTATACATGTCCGCCTCCATAAATGATTAACCGAGACATGTATTTTTAACCGCCTCGGTTAATCTATTTGCGAGGCGATTTTTTTAACCGACTCGGTTGACGCGGTTAAAAATTGTGCCCCCCCCTCCCAGACAATTTTATTGGTCGCGGTTAACATTTTTTTGTAGTAGTGTTGGACGCCTCGCTTGGGAGGTTCCCAAGCCATGGCGTGAGCCCCGGGAGTTGATGACAGGGCCAAATGAGAGATCGAGTATACTACTACACATCTTTACCAAGGCGGGCAAAAAGTATTATCCGAGGCGGTTTTTGCAACCACCTCAGAGTAAACATCACGATTAATCATGGCATTAACCGAGGCAGTTTTGCTACCCATCTCAGTTAATAAAAAAGGCCTATCGGACCCATCAAGGGTGAAACAGACCAGGTTCGCGAAAGGCGAACCCGACTCGCTGTATTATCGTGATAGTCCCTGGATCAGTAGCTATCACATACAGAACTCATTTCAATCGAATATCACAGACATATCTCGCTTTTACAATATCACATGGGTTTATTTATTACATAATCCAAAGGATTGTAATATGAATCTCAGAGTACAAGCCCCTTGAGCTAAAAGAAAACAAACAGAAAGCGGAAATGATATCTAGTCTTCTGGGCAACCCCATCTTCACGAATCATCTCCACAGGCAGCTCAGTGCGTAGCTCAGACCATCCTTCACATCGTCTTCTGTTATCGTCCTGTCAACTCCTTCACTCGGATCATGTATCTATCAGACTATCCCCAAGGACGGGATATGTTCACGTCACCATCCGTATGCAAGCTTTATGTGGATGCAATCGGTATAAGATAATACCAAGGATAGGCTAAGTTTTCCTATGCAAGCAAAATATGTATAAGTCATCCAAAACACCTTTTAACACGGGCAGCTCCGGCATCCCGGACTCCCGGTCTCCTATCTTCCTCCACCAAGTATCTCAACCCTATTTTGGTGCGGGAACTCCCTTTCCCCATACCTCAGTTGCTATCCGAGCAGGAAAAGTGGTACTAGAGGGAGGTAGAAAAGTATATGTGGTTCTAACTACATTTGTGGGGCCAGATCCAGAGTTGTACATGACCGAGCACGTGGCTATACATATAATTTTCAAAGTGCAGGGGTTGTACACATGTACCCACTCGTCACGAATCCAGCCAGGAGCGACCCGACCTTCTCCGAGGCACCAGTCAACGAAACTAACGGCTACGGCACCATCCTGCTCCCGGTTTGGGGCGCGTCCTCCCGCAGAAGGTCGCCCGGGGCTGTGAAACAATCTAGAATGGAATCTCCATGGATCCTGCGATCGGGGGCTCAGAGTCTCGCCCACTCCCCCTGACACTGAAACTCTATCCTCCTACAGGTATGATGCCGCGCATAGCTAGCTCGGACTGGTCCCCCCTCATAAAGAATAAGTGGTGTGCACATTTGACATAGTGGCGTGGACGCGGCCACGGCGCGACGGCGGCGATGGCAGGGCAAGGCCAAGGAAGGTGCGGTCCGGCAAGCAAACATGATAAGGCCAAGGCTTCACCTTGCGGCTGGCTCGATCACGGTCTAAGGTGTGCGCGTGCGAGGCGGACAAGGACAAAGTGCGCATGCGCGGGCACTCGGCTTTGCCGAGGCCGCGACACGGCCATATCGCTCGTGGTGTGCCGGCGAACCGGGCCGCGGCGGCGCCAGGCTGCAGCGAGCTTTCGAGGCGGTGAACGCGCACAACAGCAGCTCAGGGAGGCCAAGGAGCTCGGGAGTGGACAGTGGCCTACTAGCAGGGTCGATGAAGAAGGAGGCGAGGCCGTGTCAAGGCAAAGCAGAGGCGAGTCGGTGCAGGGCAGTGCAGAGCGGGGACGCCGATGTTGTCGATGGGGGCGCAGGCTCGGTGTCGGCATCCTCCGGCGGTGCGGCGCTCCGGCTCCTCCTCGGCGGGCGGTGGTCGCGTCCTCCTTCTTCCTTGGCCCGGCGGTGTCGGGTTCCAAAGGCGGTGGCGCTCCATGGGCCGCTGCTCCTTCCTCTCCCCTTCACTCTTCCTTCTTCTCCCTTCCTATTCCCCCTCCCTCTGTTCTTGGCGGCTGAGGCGGCAGAACGGGAAAAGAACCCGTGGCTAGGATTTGGGCGGTGGCCGCAACGGGTTGTATAGGCGTCCGCTAGGGTTCGGGCCCGGTGCAAGGTGATTCCAAGGCACGGATACCGAGGATTGCCGGCGGCCGCTTTGGTGACGCGCGCAGGGGCACGTGGCGCCCATCGCGCGGCTGCGGCTAGGGTTTTTGGGTGCGGCGCACGCGGGGGCGGTCAAAGCGGAGGGCGCGAGAGTGCGCCATGACGTCGGCGAGGTGCGGGCACGGCAGTTTCACTGTATTGTCGCGATGCGGAGGCGAGCGGCGAAAAGCAGAGTAGCGGCGTAGGCGGAGGAAGAAAGGGAATAGGACGGGCTGACAAGGAGGGCCCGCCGGTCAGCGGAAAGGAAAAGGGGCGCGGCAGCGGCTGGCTTGCTCGTCCGCTAAGGCGCGCGCACGTCATGGGCTAGCAACGCTGGGCCGTGCGCGTGTTCGCGGGCCGGAGTGCGCGTCTGCAGGCCGAGGCAGAAACTTTAGCAGGGCTGGCGGCGCGGTAACGGGCTGCGCGTGTGAGGGATCAGGCCGGGCTGACGCAGGCCATGCTGAAAAAGAAAGGGCCAGGTGGGTTTTGGGTTCAGGCTGTGCTGGGTCTTAGGTTCTGCTAGGTTTGGGGCTGGACCGGGTCAGGGCCGGTTCGGGTTTGGACTTATGGTAGGGTAGGTTAGCGGGTTTTGGTCTGGGCCAGGTTAGGGTTAGGATTAGTTAGAGGTTAGATTTAATTTGAGTGGCTTAACTCAAATTAAATCCCACACAAATGTTAGCATTTGAAATTAAATTGAGGGGCACACCTCAATTTAATTTCCACACAATTTTCACACAATAAAATAAATCCAAATCCAAATCGAATTCGATTTAAACAAGGTAGAGCCAAATAAATCGAAACGTCTCCAAATATTCTCACACTAACAATTAATATCCTTAATTAAGATCAAGGTTTTTATTTACTAGGAATTTTGGAGGGGTAGAAATCCTACTTAGGTGGAAAATTACAGCACTTCCACGAAATTTTTTTGAAATCCACATTTTTCGACTTTATAACATTCCGAAAAAATTCGGGATGTTACAAAGGGCCTGCCAAGCCAATCACCGCCGCGCCGGCCGCCGCCGCCGCGTGCAGCCTGCCCGCCGCCCGCCGCATTCACCCATGTCCGCGTCCGCCGCCTGCAGCCGCGTCCCACCGCCACCCGCAGCATCGACCGGCCGCCGCCGCCGGCCGCATCCCATAGCCGCCGCATAGGCCGTCACTACTCGCGGCCCGCAGCCGCACCCGCCGCCACCGCCACCCGTGGTCGTGTCCACCGCCCGCCGCAGCGCACATCTGTCGCCACCTCGCCCGCTCCGAGGATAGGTCAGGCTGGCATGCTCGGGGAGAGGGAGGTCGGGCCGGCGTGGTCAGGGAGGAGAGGGAGAGGAGTGGAGGGAGGACGCGGTGCTGAGGGTGAAAGAGAGAAGTGAGAGAGCCGAAACCCTAAGTCACCATATCTATATTCAGTGGGGGATACTGGGCCGAGATGAGCTGTCTGGGCTCCGAGATGGGCCAATATTATTCGAGGTGGGCCTTATAGCATGTCCGCCTCGATTAAAGTATTAAACGAGTCGTCCAAGGCGGACATTTTAAGGCGTCCGCCTCTGTTAATCGATTTTGCGAGACGCTCCCGTTAATAAAAAATGACCATCTCGGTCAATCGCAGAAATTAACCGAGGTGTGGTTAAAAATTGTGCCCACCTCCGGGGCCATTTTTAAAGGTTGTCGTTAATATTTTTTTAGGACGAGCTCCTACATCCATGAGTTTGGAGGGATGGATGAGAGATCAAATGTGACTTGGGGTTTGGATGAGGGATTGATTCGAGATGATTTTTTTTTGCGTCTAGACTCTCAAAAGAAGGTTAGGAATTTGAACGAGGTGTTGGTTGGAGTTGCGCTTAACCCACAGTGGGTGCGTTAGATTTCCCTCCTGTCAAAAAAAGCTACTGGCAACACAGTACATGATGGGGTAATATTCGCGATGCATCTTTATGTCATGTTGGACCCGTGAAAAGTACCTTTTATGTCAACATCATACTCGACCAATGCATGAGAAAAGATGATATACGGTAAAGAAAAACTAAATACAACTCATACGCCAGCTAAAGACAATACGCCGCATGGTCTACTGCGCAATGGGAAATTCCATCGCAGCTCCATAGTGTACCCTCCAATTTTCGTCGTTTGTTCTCTTGTTTATTTGGCTCGATCGGCTTCCCCAAGAAATTAAAGGATATACATCATCCAGAACGTTATTGTCCTGTCTACCACAGTACCACACAAGAAACAAACAAACAAAGCAAGAAAGAAACTTTTAAGCTGCCGATTCACTGCAGGCAGCATGGAAGAAAAATCCCAAGCACCTCTCAACTCTCATGCATTTCGCTGTTTCTTTTCTTCTCATGCGTTTGACCCTGAACTTGACATGGATCGAAGGATGGACAAATGTATAATATTCAAAATCTTTGACAAATAATAATAGTAGTAGCCGTCGTCGTCTCTTGCCACATGAGATATTTTCTTGTCCTTGTAGCTATGTAATGATGACACACGCACCTGTTTAGATAAAAAAAAATTTGGCCAAAAACCACTACTACAAAAATGATTTGTAGCAACGCCTCGTTTTTTTAGGGGCGGACCAAAAAGTCACACGTTCCTATAAATGGAGCGAGGGTACTATAGAAATGGTCCGCCCTAGAGATGGCATCTGTAGGGGCGGCTGACCCCCTCTGCCGCCCCTGAAAATGGGTGCTATTTTTAGGGGGGTCAGCCGCCCCTACAAATAATCATTTTTAGGGGCGGTTCACCCCCCATCCGCCTCTAAAAATGCCCTCATTTTCAGGGTAGGTGCCATTGCCTTCCCCTAAGGTTAGGGTTAGGCTTATGCTTAGGGTTAGAACGGTTACGGTTATGGTTACGGTTACGGTTAGGGTTAGAACCTACACGGTTAGGTTATAACCTGTAGGGTTAGGGTTAGGGTTAGGCTTAGGGTAAGAGAATAGGGTTAGAAATTTTTCCATTTGAATGAGAATGCGAGTAACTCCGCCATGGCCGGTCCCAAGCCCGGGTAAAGGAGGAGGGTTGTGTTAAGGCTTGGCGAGCCAACGTAAAAACCTTGCCACTCTTATATAATGGTCTTTGTTGGGTTTCAACTCTAGCCTACCCCAACTTGCTTGGGATTAAAAGGCTTTGTTGATGTTGATGTTGATGAATGACAATGCGAGTACATGAATTAGTGAATTTTTGTTACACTATGAATTTCGTTATTCATATTTACTCAATGTGAATACTGTTAGATGTTCCGTGGTGGCGGTCATGGTAGGGGTCGTGGCGGGTGGTCGTGTGCTTATGGACGATGTTGATGCTCAGCAGCCAGGCATACACTTCTATCAAGAGGTTGGCTTGCCATTGGGTGAACGAACGCGCAGATCAATTCTAACGTTGTAAGTTTCACTTGTTAGTTTCATATTCATATATTTTTGCTCACATACAATGCAGTTTCAAATAATTCTAAATTCTAATTTTTTTCACATCAATGCAGCTTATCAACCTTGTTAGATGGCTTCAAGATGTTGTCGAAGGTTTGGGTGGTACTACTTTTGTGGCTCGACAAGAGCTTGTTCGGGAACCAGATATCAAAAGGGTACATATTTCTTTTCAAATACCTGTTCGACATATAGAGTGGTCCTCGATGGTATCAGGACAGGATCCATCCTCGACGATACCCATGGTTTCAATCGCCGCAGTGGGTAGAGAGGCACCCATTTGGACAACTTATGAGAGGCTAGCGGTGGAGGCATGCCTGGAGCAGCTTAAGAATCATGGGTACTTTGTGCCCGACTTTTCATATTTTCGAGTTAAACAGCTACAGGCTAGAGAATCCAATGTTATTCTGACTACAGAGAGGCTTTGTCGTCTTAATCGACAAGACAGAGTATGAGATTTTCTTTTATGTCATTGTTAACTTGTGTAGTTTGCTTTGTTTAGCCGGTTGGTGAATTGAGCCTTACTAGCATTGCATAGGTTAAGGTTGTTTTATCTATCTTAGAAATTTGAAAAAGGCCCAATTCACCCCCCTCTTGGTCCATCGATCCTTACAATTGGTATCAAAGCCTCGTTGCTCATTTGGATCATTAGGCTTCACCGCCTAGAGCTATGGCCAAGATGGGAGGTTCGCCGCCTCACTTCGAGGGCAAGAACTTTGCCTATTGGAAAGTTCGTATGGCCGCATACCTTGATGCGATTGCCCCCGAAGTGTGGATGGCAACAAAGACCGGATTCACCGGAACTCCCACCCCGGAGCAATTAAAATGGAACGCTAAGGCTAGAAATGCAATTTTCGAAGCCATTAGTGAGGAAGTCTTTGCTAGAGTAAATGTCATGGACTTAGCAAGTGAGATATGGAAAGAGCTAATTGAAATTCATGAAGGCTCCACAAAAGTCCGTGAACAAAAATATCACTTGTTTAGAGCAAAATATGATTCCTTTAAGATGCTTGCTCATGAAAATTGCAATGATATGTATTCTCGCTTGAATGTCATTGTCAAGGACATTAACGCTCTTGAAGTTTCTAAAATCGACAGTGGCTCTATCAACCGCAAGATTCTCATGCTCCTTCCGAAGCCCAAGTACAACATTATCAATGCTATGCTTCAAAAAGAGAATCTTGATGCAATGGAAGTGGGAGAGCTTGTGGGCGAAATTCGCGCTCATGAAATGGGTATCCTTGGTATGTCCGAAGAGCCAACAACAAGCAAGTCAATTGCTCTCAAAACCAAGGCCAACAAATCCCGCAAGCTCAAGATGGTCAAGCAAGAATCTAGCTCAAGCAATGAAGAAGAAGATCATCATGAGAGCTCATCCGATAATGAAGAAGATGGGGAACTTGCTCTCATGATGAGAAAGTTCACACGCTTGAGCGACAAGATAAACAAGAAGGGTTACAATTTTGACCCCAAAAGAAGGATGTTCCGGTATAGGGAAGATGTCAAGTACAAAACATGCTACAATTGTGGGGAAAAAGGACACATCTCTCCCGATTGCCCCAAGCCGGACAAGAGAAAGAAGGACAACAAAGGCAAACATCGCCATGATTCAAGCGATGATGAAGAGGATGAGAAGAAAAACAAGAACAAGAAGCTTGGGAAGAAGAAGAGCCATGACAAAAAGACCAAGCTCTTCCCAAAGAAGAAAGGGCACACCAAGAGAAGCTTCTTGGTGGAAAAACAAGAGTGGGTAACCGATGTCTCATCAAGCGAAGATTCAAGTGATGAAGAAGACATCGTCACCATCGCCCTCACAAATGAAGAACCATCACTACCTCCACCTCTGTAGCGAAAATGGCCTCTCATGCCATATTTCAATATAATGTTTTGGCGATTGATGACACACACAACATTTGGACTAATGTGATTGTTAAGATGACTATTCTCAGGCTTTTAGGTTCAAGTGATGACAAAGAGAAGAGAGGCGTAGCAAGGCCCGAAGGACAAGAATCGAAGAGACTGTGAAGAAATTCAATACACCGGTTGAACCGACGTTAAGGAAAAGACACACGCCGGTGTAATTGTCCAGAAGCTGGAAACTGAAGATACACTCACCGGATTAACCGACGTTGAAGAAAATGCATACGTCGGTGCATTGCCAAACGAAGACCGATGAAAATACATACACCGGTTGAACCGATGATGCATCGGTCAATTGCATCGGTTCAGTTGTCCAGAGAGGTGGTTTTTGGAGGAACGTGAAGAAGTTACAATCACCAGTTAAACCGACGCTAATTTTACATACACCGGTTGATTGCATCGGTTAAACCGGCGATACACCGGTTAATTGCTAACGGCTAGTTTTTCAAGTAGCAGTTTACATACACCGGTTGAACCGATGATGGCTTTTGGGGTACGTCGGATTAACCGGCGTTAAGCACATTTCTGGCAGCTTTTCTCCAACGGCTATATTTGCTTGTGCTGCCTATATATACCCCCAAGGCCGGGTCATTTGAAAGTGCTGGAGTTCAAGGAAGTATACAAGAGCTAAAGATCATCTCCAACCACCATAGAGCTTCATTGTACATCATATAGGCTTAAGCACACTTGTGAGAGTGCTTAGTGCTTGTTTAGGCTTAGTTCTTGAGAGAACTAGCTTGAGAGAAAGCCTTGCTGTGGCAAGCACCTTGTGTACTCGTCGTGTGACCCTCCGACTTGGTGTGGAGTGGCAACGACACTTTGTGCGGGGAAGGAGGCCCCTACTTGGTGTTAAAACTCCAAGATAGTGAAGACGGTGCCGTGGTGACGCTTCGAGATAGACGGTGGCGGTGACCTCGTCTTTGTGACTTGGCGTCACTTAGCCTTTGCTTGTCGGGAGCCTTGGAGGCGTGGCAAGACGGTGATCAAGCGAAGAGACTCGGCATCATACTTGTTCTTTGTGAGCAAGTGGCCGTGGACGTAGGAAGGGACTTTGGTGTCCTAACCGAACCACGTTAAATCGTGTGTCTTGGTGTCTTCACGGGAGTTTGCATATCCTCTCCCTTACCACTTTACTTACCGCATTACGTTTCCGCATTTACTCTTTCTTGCTTACCGTTACTTTCCTAGTTAGTTTGATTAGGATTGGCTATAGGTTGCAAGTCTTTTGGGGTAAGTTGAGGGCAGCATAGATAAACCTTAGTCATAACTAGCATGTGTAGGACGTGTTAGGTTTATCTTATGCAATTAGATTGAGCCCTAGGATAGAAAAGCGATTAGCGACCCTATTCACCCCCTCCCCCTCTAGGGTCGGACACCCCGGTGATCCTTACAACCTCCAATGTGCCTCATGGCCAAAGGTAACTCTAACGTATGTGAGAGTGAAGATGATAGTGATGATGAGCTTGACCCTAATGAGTTTGCTAACCTCATTAATGAGTATACATCCGTCATCAAGAGAGAAAAGGGCAAAGTTAAAGTTCTTGAGAGCACTCATGTCAAGTTAGAGCTTGCCCACTCCGATTTGCTTGGCAAGTACAATGACTTGCTCGAAAAGCACAATGAGTCACTTGTACTTGCTAAGCAAGTTGAAGAGAGCCACAAAAAACTTAAACAAGAGCATAGAGAGTTGGCTCACAAGTATCAAGAACTTGAATTTGCCTATGAAGCAATTGACCCAAGTCTTGAGAACTTTGCTCATGAAACTATTGAGAAGGTCAATGCTTCTACTTCATGTGATGACCTACTCATTAATGCAAATGTCACTAATGCTTTGCCCAAGCTTGCACCTTCTAGGGAAAAGGAATTGATGGATCAAGTGGCAAGCCTCAAGAGTAGTGTGGAGAAGCTCTCAAGAGGAGAATACATCCACAAGGAGATTCTCTTCAATAATGCCTGTGACTATGGCAAGAGAGGTCTTGGTTCATTTCCGGAGCCAAACATAGCTACTACTCCTTCTCCGGAGATCAAGATTAGCTTCATCAAGGAAATTGGTTCATATTGCCAACATTGCCAAGTCACCGGGCACCACACTAGGGAGTGCACTTTACCATCACGTCCTCTTCCTAATTTACCCAAGAATTACTCATCAATGTTTCAAAATAACCATTTTCTCTTGAGTAAAGTGAAGGGCAAGGTGAAGGCGAAATTCATTGGCAAACTCACTAAGGAGTCAAAGAAGAAGCTCCCCAAGCAACTTTGGGTCCCAAAAGCTCTTTGTCACACATGTGCAAGGCCCAAAGCTTGTTTGGGTTCCTAAAACTCAAAAGTGAATTCTCATGTGTAGGTGAACTACAAAGCCGGTGGAAAACATTGGGTACTTGATAGCGGTTGCTCTCAACACATGACCGGCAATGATAGCATGTTCACCACTCTTGAAGACCCCGGAGATCATGAACATGTCACCTATGGTGATAATTCAAGGGGAAAAGTTTTAGGTTTGGGTAGAATAGCAAATTCTAAAAATTTATCTATTTCTAATGTTTTGTTTGTAGAAGCACTTAGTTTTAATCTTATTTCAATTGCTCAATTGTGTGATCTTGGACTAACGTGTGCCTTTGACAAGAATGGTGTTGTAGTAACTCATGAAAAAGACAAGTCAATGGTATTCACGGGGTTTAGGCATGGCAACATCTATTTAGTGGACTTCTCTTCAAAACAAACAAGCACCATGACATGCCTCTTCACCAAGTCTTCTCTTGGATGGCTTTGGCATAGAAGAATTGCTCATATTGGCATGAGCAACCTCAAGAAAGCCCACAAGAGAGTGATGATCACCGGCTTGAAGGATGTCACATTTGACAAGAACAAATTATGCAAAGCATGTAAAGCCGGGAAGCAAGTAGCAACACATCATCCCATCAAGACGATGTTGTCTATCTCCAAGCCGCTCGAGCTTCTACACATGGATCTCTTTGGTCCAACTACATACAAGAGCCTTGGTGGTAACCTCTATTGCCTAGTAATTGTTGATGATTTTTCACGTTACACTTGGGTTATGTTTCTAGGCGATAAGGGTGAAACTCCGGAAATCTTCAAGACATTTGCAAGAAGAGCTCAAAGGGAGTACAACTCCCCAATTGTGAAGATCCGGAGTGACAACGGCACCGAGTTCAAAAATATGAAGATTGAAGAATGGTGCGATGAAGAGGGCATCAAGCATGAGTTTTCCGCCACCTACACGCCTCAACAAAATGGAGTGGTGGAAAGAAAGAACAAGACACTCATCACCCTAGCAAGAGCAATGTTGGATGATTATGGCACGTCCGAGAAGTTTTGGGCGGAAGCAATCAACACGGCGTGTCATGCATCCAACCGAGTGTATCCTCACCGACTCCTCAAGAAAACTCCATATGAGCTCATCACCAGGAGGAAACCAAACATATCATACTTTCGAGTCTTTGGTTGCAAATGCTTCATCTATAAGAAGAAAAGGCTCGGTAAGTTTGAGAGTAGATGTGATGAAGGTTTCTTTCTTGGTTATGCATCAAACTCCAAAACATATAGAGTATTCAATCAAACTTCCGGGTTAGTTGAAGAAACATGTGATGTGGAGTTTGATGAATCTAATGGCTCCCAAGAGGAGGTTGTTGGCTATGAAAATATAGGTGATGAAGAGATTGATGAAGCCTTGAAGAATATGTCCATTGGGGATATCAAGCCGGAAGAGGTGCATGAAGGCAATGATCAAGGGGGAGGACCTTCCTCATCCACACCAAGCACCTCCACGGCACCCCAAGTGGATGAAGATCAAGAAAAAGATGATCCACTACCTCAAGAAGATGTGCCAACACCTACACCCCAAGTCCAAGAACAAGAAGAGCAAAGTGTTCCACCACAAGCACAAGTCACCCATGATCCACCCCAACAAGCATCCACGCAAGTACCGCTAGTGAAGCATGGTCGCATCTCCAAGGATCATCCAATTTGTCAAATCATTGGTAGTCCTTCAAAGGGAGTAAGAACTCGCTCTAAGCATGCTTCATTTTGCGAATATCACTCGTTTGTTTCTTGTATTGAACCCACTAGCATAGAGGAAGTGCTTGAGGACTCGGATTGGGTGATGGCCATGCAAGAAGAGTTGAACAACTTCACCCGTAATGAAGTTTGGGTCCTCGAAGCTCCTCCGAAATACAAGAACATCATTGGCACCAAGTGGGTCTTTCGAAACAAGCAAGATGAACATGGGGTGGTGATACGCAACAAAGCAAGACTTGTGGCAAAAGGGTTCTCTCAAGTCGAAGGTTTGGATTTTGGTGAAACCTTTGCTCCGGTCGCAAGACTTGAAGCTATCTGTATCCTTCTTGCCTACTCTTCACATCATAACATTAAGTTGTATCAAATGGATGTGAAAAGTGCATTCTTAAATGGCGTTATTAACGAACTTGTTTATGTTGAGCAACCTCCCGGGTTTGAAGATCCGAGGAATCCTAATCATGTTTATAGGTTGCACAAGGCACTCTATGGGCTCAAACAAGCTCCAAGGGCTTGGTATGAGAGGCTTCGTGACTTCCTAATCATGCAAGGCTTCAAGATCGGGAGGGTGGACACCACGTTGTTCACAAAAGACGTCAACGGGGATCTTTTCATTTGTCAAATTTATGTTGACGATATTATCTTTGGCTCAACTAATGATTTACTAAGCCATGAGTTTGCTACCATGATGTCTAGGGAATTCGAGATGTCCATGATTGGCGAATTGACCTGCTTCCTTGGTTTTCAAGTCAAACAAATGAAGGAAGGGACATTCATCTATCAAGAAAAGTATACTAAAGATATCTTGAAGAAGTTCAAGATGGATGAGTGCAAGCCAATCAAGACACCCATGGCAACTAATGGGCATCTCGACTTGGATGTGGACGGTAAACCGATTGATCAATCCCTCTATCGTTCTATGATAGGGTCTTTGCTTTACCTTACCGCATCTAGGCCCGATATAATGTTTAGTGTGTGCTTGTGTGCCCGCTTTCAAGCTAACCCAAAGGAATCACACCTTTCGGCTGTGAATAGGATCCTTCGGTATCTCAAGCACACTCCTAGCATAGGCTTGTGGTACCCCAAAGGCGCTAGCTTAGATCTCTTGGGATACTCGGATTCGGATTTTGCCAGAAGCCGTGTGGATCGCAAGAGTACCTCCGAGGGTTGCCACTTGCTTGGGCGTTCTCTAGTTTCTTGGTCGAGTAAGAAGCAAAATTCCGTGGCTTTGTCCACCGCGGAAGCGGAATATATAGCGGCCGGTGCATGTTGTGCCCAAATTCTATATATGAAGCAAACCCTTTTGGACTTTGGTGTGAAACTAGATAGGGTCCCACTCCTTTGTGACAATGAAAGTGCCGTAAAAATTGCCAAGAATCCGGTTCAACACTCTCGCACAAAGCACATTGATATTCGCCATCACTTCTTGCGTGATCACGAAGCCAAGGGGGACATTTCCCTTCAAGGTGTGAGATCCGAGGAGCAATTGGCGGATATTTTCACAAAACCTTTAGACGAGAGTACCTTTGTTAGGCTAAGGAATGAGCTTAATGTGTTAGACGCGGCAAACGTCATGTAAGTTGCCATGACATATAGAAAAATGCATACATATAGGACACTTGTCTAACCATGGTAAGATAGTGATGAGCAAGGGTTTAGCTAGAGGTGGTGGTCCACTTGTTTTCCTCTAGGCTTGTAGAAAGGCTCATCATGAAGAAGCTTCCCGTGGGTTCAAACTTGACAAGTAGATCTTAATTTCTTGTTATGCATTTCTTGTCATTTAGATGTGCACTTCATGTTTACTTTACTTTCGCATGTGGTTGTAGTTTGCATTATCATTGCATGCGTAAGGGTCACAAAGGAGATCACTTGATGAAAATGAGACTTGTTTCATATACAAGATCTTAATTCATGAAAAGTGAAAAGAGCAAAGTGTTAGGTGCGTTATTGCCTAGTGAGCAATGTCATGATGAGTTTGAAGCTTTCTATCTTCAATATTCCTATGACATGGCTCATACATTTTATTTGGCGCTTTGTCTCTCTTGCGGCTTTTCCTTGTGTTTGAAAAGAAAATGTTTTAAGCAAGTGTGCTATCCTATTTATTTTGAGGGGTAAAGTCGCCTATGCAAGTCCATTAACTTGAGTTTATTTGAATCTTATAAGCTTATTGGACTAAGCATAGAAGAGTGAGCTGAGTGAGGGGTTTTCGGCTTCACCGGTTAAACCGACGCTAAATGGATTAATACCCATCGGTTTAACCGGTGTTACTAAAGTTGGGTCTCAGCTCAGGCAGTTTCAGGCGTTTAACCGACGTATACAAAAGTCAGAGCATCGGATCAACCGGTGATCATAAACACATATCAAACCTGTCAATCAACCGGTGTTAGCAGCATTCAACCGATGAGTACAAATTGCATATCATCGGTTCAACCGGCGTTCAGTTTCAGATCTGCAGGAGTCTCGGGTGAACTGCACCGACGCAATCAACCGGCGCTCAAACCCTAGGCGTCGGATCGACCGGCGTTAAGGAAATCCGCGGGGTCCACCTGTCATATATCTCTATTGCCCCCGCGCCGCCGGCTTCGCCTTCTCTGTTTCGCCCGCTTCTCTCCCGTCTCGAGCCGCAGCCGCCTTCGCCGATCTCCCGCCGCCGCGCATCTACCCAGCAGCCACCGCTTCACACCGCGCCGCCGCCGTTCCACGCCACTGTTGCCTCGCGCCGCCGTTCCAAGCCGCCGACCGCGCGCCCTCGCGCTCGCCCAGCGCCGCCCGTGCGCACCTGCGCCGCTCTCGCGCGCCTCCGTGCTCCAGCGCCGCCCACACGTGCCTCCATCGCCAAGTGCCGCCGTGCTCCACGCCTCCACGCCATCCACGCCGCAGCCGCAGCCTCCACGCCTCCAAGCATCCACGCCGTTCACGCCGCAGCCACAGCAAGTGCTCGCCAAGTGCTCGATAGATTGTCTGAACAAGATGGGTCGCGAGAAGAGGAAGGGAAAGGAAGTTGTGGTCGAGAAGCCCGCTCGCAAGCGGACTCGTGCAGAGAAGGAGGCCGAGAAGGCCGAGATGGTGGCCAAGGCCGCCGAGGAGCAGGCGTCAGGCCGTGCTCGCCCGTTCGCGATCAGGGATCCGCCAGCCAGGGGCAAGGCCAGAGGCAGGGGTATGGGCAGAGTCAGAGGTGCCAGGGCCACCAGAGCCGCGATAGCAGCAGCAGCAGCGACAGATTCAGATGGTTCTGACTCAGAGGCAGCTGTAGGGTCGAGATGGCGGACTAGAGGGGGGGTGAATAGTCCTTTCTAAAATTAATTACGCCGGCTAACCGAAACTTATGCGGAATTGAAACTATTCGCTTAGCCAAGACTTCACCCCTCTAACTATGACTCTAAGGCACCTCCAAAAAGGATCCTACACAAAGAAAATGGAGTGCCAAGCTAGTAAGAGCTCTCCTAACAATTCTAATGCCAAGACACACAAGCTTAAGCACTAGTACTTCACAAACCGGGGGAGCTCCTAAACAAATCTAATGAGCAAAAGCACAAAGCCAAACCTAAGCTCACTAGATGCTCAAGGACAAGGATACACAATCCAAATCCAAGTGCTCAACTTGCTTAGCTACACAATCTAAGCAAGAGCAACTAATTAAGCTACACAAGCTAACTAGTTACACTAGGATCTCTACTTCTAGCTACACTAGCAAGAAGTTGATTAGCAAGCTACACAAGCTAACTAATCACTAGAGAGCAACTACACAAGCACAAGATATAGAAGAATGTAAATACAATGCTTGTGATTTGGAGAAAGCAAACCACCGAGAAGAGTAGACAAAGTTGACACGGTGATTTTTATCCCGAGGTTCACTTGGTTGCCACCAAGCTAATCCCCGTTGAGACAAGCTCCAAGGTTGCCGCCGATCCTCTTGCTAGTAGTGACTCGCAAGTCACACTCTCCCACGTGGAGTGCTCACACCGAGCTCTAGCACATGATCCGGCCGGACCACTTGTTGCTCTTCACGTCTCGCTCAACTAGAGTTGCTCTTCGCGGCTCCCGCGGGGTGAGCACAATACCCCTCACAAACTCTTCTCCGGAGCACCGCACAATCTTCTTGCGGGCTTCAACGGAGCCTCTTGCCACCAAGCCGTCTAGGAGGTGGCAACCTCCAAGAGTAACAAGCACACCGGCTTGCAACACGATCACCTAGTGCCACTCGATGCAATCTCTCAAAGCAATCGCACTAGAATCGCTCTCTCACTCGATCGGATGATTTCTATCAAGTTAGAGTGAGTAGAGGGCTCTCAAGCACTCTCACACATGGACACCAAGTCCCCAAGGTGCTAAGCCTACTCAAATGGCCGGCCACACCCTCTATTTATAGAGGGAGGCCCAAAACTAGCCGTTACACTCAAATCCCACGAAAACAGAGTTTTCGCGGACTGTCCGCCTCACAAAAACCGGACCGTCCGCCATTCAAAACCAACGGCTAGAACTGCAATTATTATGTGTCAGAGTCGACCGTTAGAGCCCTTCGCGGACTGTCCGCGCCCCTGGGGCGGACTGTCCGCGGTTCAAAACTTCGAGCCAACCGATTTGCAAACGTCTCTGACTAAATCTGGAAGTTACCGGCGGACTGTCCGCTCCCTAGGGGCGGACTGTCCGCGGTTCAAAAAGTTAGCACACACAGAACCCGCAGAGTCTCTGTCCCAGAAATTTCAGTAGGAGGCGGACCGTCCGCCGCCATGGACCGGACGGTCCGCAGGTCATTTTGGACCACCCACAGAGCCAAAAACGGTTCTGTTTGAGCTCAACCGAGATAACGGCGGACCGTCCGCCCCTCAAGGGCGGACCGTCCGCAGGTCTAGTGCGGACCGTCCGCAGGTCAATTTCCAGCAGAAATGAACCTCGGTAAAACGGCCATAACTCTTAGCTCCGATGTCCAAATTAGGTGATCTTGGACTCTATGGAAAGCTAATTCAGAGGGCTACACAACCCAACTGAATTCTTGATCCAAAACACAATGAATCAAAGCAGTATTCCACTCCAAGAGACAACCTAATTTCCGGAGAAAACCAAAAGACCTTTCTTGCTTCCCAAAAATGATCAACAACAACTCCAACTCTTTCTCCTTTGCAAATGTGCCAACACAACCACGTGAACAACACCATGTGCATGTGTGTTAGCATTTCACAATCATTTTCAAAGGATTTTCACTTGATCTCACCACGCCACTCGATCCTAGCTACATTGCAATGTTAGATCGCTCAAGTGGCACTAGATGACCGATATGCAAACAAGTTTGCCCCTCTTGATAGTACGGCCATCTATCCTAAATCCGGTCATGCACTTCTCTACACAACCTTTGACCGGTGAAATGAAATGCCCTACAAGTCATACCTTTGCCTTGCGCATTCCATTTCATCTTCCCAAATATTGATGCCACACAAGCACCAAACTCCATCAAGCCTTTTGATCATCTTCATGAGTCAACACTTGGCTTGATCTTCCTTGAATGATATGATCCATTCCATATCATTACATGACCTCTTTGGTCCATCGATCTTGACCTTGCTCGCTCTTCACCGTTGCCTTGGTCCATCGGCGCCAAATCTTGCCCAAGGTTCACCGCCTCGCGGTCCCTCGCTTCAAAGCCTTGACTTGCCCTTCTCCATTGCAACCGGTCCATCAAGCCAAGCCTGGTCTTGATCTTCTCCACTTTGGTCACATAACTCCATGTCATGTCTCATATGCAATGAGCTCCTCGATCACACTATATGAGCATAGCATCAACCTTTAGCCATTTCTCCTCCATGGCACACGTTGCTCATACTAGTTTCTTTGTGTGGACTAATCTCCTGTGTATCTCAACATAAACACTTATTAGTCCACCTAAGTTGTCACTCAATTACCAAAACCAAACTAGGGCCTTTCAATCTCCCCCTTTTTGGTAATTGATGACAACTCTACAAAGATATGGAAATTAAGGATATTCCAAGCTAGCACTTCACACATGTGTAAATAGCTAACTTGGTTTGGATTTTATGTTTCTTATCCATCAATAAGACCACTTGTGAAAGATTGGATAAGCACCATAAAAATCCGACTTGGTAGTGATAACTCCCCCTACATGTGTGCTCAAGAGATTTGGTTTTAAACTCACACACATGCATAAATAAGAAATTTGTGGGATTGTTATCACTACTAAGTGATGCTAAGGTATATAGGATAAACCTTTGAAGCGTGATACCAATTTGAGTTGCTTCCTTGAAGTTCATTCCTTAGCATCAATGAGTAACTAGACATTCATCAAAAACTCAAGATACCTCATGAGATCAACAATATTAGCAAGGCTCTTGATTCACTTGTAAAAAAAAATGTCTAGCTACAATCTATGCATGCTAGTTATCAAATCAACAATCAAGTTCTATGACTAGCATACATCACACACAAGCAATGCATATATAAATTTTAAGACTTATGCAAATGCAAGCAAGCACATGAATATGCACATATCAAATGCAAGCAACTAAGTTCATGAGCTTGCTCCCCCTACTTGTGTGCTCCTCTTGTCCAAGAATATTGATCCTCTTGATCCATGTCCATGATCGCACTCTCATCTCATCTCCCCCTTTGTCATCAAAGGATAATTCATATCTTTGTTCATTTCTCTCCCCCTTTGTCATCAATGACCATAAAAAAGGGCCGAAGCCACATGAAATTTGCCATGAAGATCAATGGCCACCACTTGAAGTTGTACCTCTTGTACTTGTAGGGTTACCACTTGGATACCCCTTGTAGGCAATCATATGAAGCACATGTGGTTTGATACAAAGAGTTGGACTTGGGTAGATGGTTGAGTCTTGAATCTTCATTTTTGATGGACACTTTTAATTTGATTAAAATTGACACCACTTGTAACAACAACATGTGAAAGCATGAAGACCACATTGAAATGCCACATGTAGGATACTAGTAGGATCCTTGACCTTGATACATTGTAGTGGGGCTACTCCCCCTATGTCAAAGTGTTTGTCAATTTACTTGAATCTTGAGCTCTTCTTGATGAGGATAGCTTTCTTAATTTGAGTTGATCACTTAAAGTTGAGGATCACTTGTGGAACCACCATTGTTGCACTAGATCTACTTGAATGAATACCACTTGTATGACCATGTATATCACTTGTAGAGATACAATGATATACCTTTTGTTGAATCTAGTATCACTTGTAAAATCATGATGGATCACTTTGTTGAATTTGACATTGATAATCAATTCTTGAACTAGATTGTTTCCATGAGCTTCTTTCTCTTTGACTTGATCTAGACTACTTGCCCAAATAATTCAACTCGGTTTGAACCAATGACAAGCTTCTTCACACCTCATTCTAAGGGTTATCTTGACAATGTTGAGTGAAACACTTGAAAGCTCATTTTCTAGATCAACTACTTGGGTTACTAGCTCATGAACATGTCATATGTTACCACTAGATCATATCAAACATAGAAGCAATAGTGGCATCATAAAACCTTTAAAATTATTTTATTTTTCATGAATGATCACTATATATGACTATATGCACTAATCATGTCCTTAACATAGTATGAATGCATATGTCAAGCAATCTCACCTTGCTATGTTGGAGTAGAGGATAGTCATTAGATTCCAATGTAGCTCTCCAAATAGCATCATGAAGTCCAATTATAATAGCTTGGTGAAGACAATGAATACCAATATGAAAACCATTCTTCACCCATATGAAATGAATACCACTTATCATGAAATGCACTATTTTGTTGTGGTTGGCTTGCTTCATCTCTTTGATCCTTGCTTTCATGAGAGAATACCATTTGAATATACTTGAACTATCATGAATCTCTCTTATGTTAGGTGTTGCTTGCTTTTCTTGATCAACCCATTTGATAGCTTCAACTAAGCATCTCCAATGACTCTAGATTACTACTTCCATGTCGTCCTTCCAAGCACCTTGCTTGTCCATCCCATTCTTGGGCGGCCCGGCCCCTTTCCAGGGAGAAGTGATCTTTCCAAGAACCATTCTTGACACTCACTTGAATGACTTTGATTGATTGATCAAACTATGGACTTGTCATGATGAAAAAATCTTCACATCTTTCTTTAAGTCCTTTTCTTTCTTCTTGAGCTTGGTCTTGATCTTTCAATTAAGTCCCAAAAGTGTGACCCAATACTTGTCATGCTTCTAGATTATTTCAAAACCAAACCTAGGTTCCTTAATCACTTGTAACAATGATTCCAACTTGAGGACCTTTCAATTTAAGTGACTCAAGATCAATCCAATATTTGTCACTTTTCTGGCAGATTTTGTACTTCTCAAAGAATACATCACATCTCTCAAAGTATAAGTTGAATTGCCACGAAATTTTGTGGAGATGTGTGACACTATGTCATATAGCAGCCATAAAAATTTGAGCTTCAATGCATTTCTAGATTGCTACCAGATTTCACATTTTCACTCATAGGTGTATGCTGAAAACTGCTGCACATTCATTGAAAAGATCCACTCCAAAACCGAAGTATCTCTCATCATATTCTCATGAAATTTGTACAGCAACTAGTACCATAAGTGTAGGGCATGCATACCAAATTTCAAGCCAATCCAAATAGATTTGATCATCCAACTATGGCTATCTTCTCAGCTTACTCAGATTTTCAATAAATGATAGATTTTGAGCAATTGAGGTATACTTTATCAAATTGAATCAAACTTGATGTCAACTTGTTTGAATACTCTCACAAGACATATATCCAATTATATCACATATTAAAAGTCATCTCATGATCATATCCATTCAAATTAACTCAAATTTTGATTACTAAGCATTTTAATCCATTCAAACATCTTATAGCAAGCGACACGAGCATATATATCCAATTCAAGCATCTCATATGCACCCGAATGAATGTGATCAACTAGGGATATACCTTTGTAGCTCTGATACCAAGAAATGAACAAAGATATGAATTATCCTTTGATGACAAAGGGGGAGATGAGATGAGAGTGCGATCATGGACATGGATCAAGAGGATCAATATTCTTGGACAAGAGGAGCACACAAGTAGGGGGAGCAAGCTCATGAACTTAGTTGCTTGCATTTGATATGTGCATATTCATGTGCTTGCTTGCATTTGCATAAGTCTTAAAATTTATATATGCATTGCTTGTGTGTGATGTATGCTAGTCATAGAACTTGATTGTTGATTTGATAACTAGCATGCATAGATTGTAGCTAGACATTTTTTTTTACAAGTGAATCAAGAGCCTTGCTAATATTGTTGATCTCATGAGGTATCTTGAGTTTTTGATGAATGTCTAGTTACTCATTGATGCTAAGGAATGAACTTCAAGGAAGCAACTCAAATTGGTATCACGCTTCAAAGGTTTATCCTATATACCTTAGCATCACTTAGTAGTGATAACAATCCCACAAATTTCTTATTTATGCATGTGTGTGAGTTTAAAACCAAATCTCTTGAGCACACATGTAGGGGGAGTTATCACTACCAAGTCGGATTTTTATGGTGCTTATCCAATCTTTCACAAGTGGTCTTATTGATGGATAAGAAACATAAAATCCAAACCAAGTTAGCTATTTACACATGTGTGAAGTGCTAGCTTGGAATATCCTTAATTTCCATATCTTTGTAGAGTTGTCATCAATTACCAAAAAGGGGGAGATTGAAAGGCCCTAGTTTGGTTTTGGTAATTGAGTGACAACTTAGGTGGACTAATAAGTGTTTATGTTGAGATACACAGGAGATTAGTCCACACAAAGAAACTAGTATGAGCAACGTGTGCCATGGAGGAGAAATGGCTAAAGGTTGATGCTATGCTCATATAGTGTGATCGAGGAGCTCATTGCATATGAGACATGACATGGAGTTATGTGACCAAAGTGGAGAAGATCAAGACCAGGCTTGGCTTGATGGACCGGTTGCAATGGAGAAGGGCAAGTCAAGGCTTTGAAGCGAGGGACCGCGAGGCGGTGAACCTTGGGCAAGATTTGGCGCCGATGGACCAAGGCAACGGTGAAGAGCGAGCAAGGTCAAGATCGATGGACCAAAGAGGTCATGTAATGATATGGAATGGATCATATCATTCAAGGAAGATCAAGCCAAGTGTTGACTCATATTGCATAGTAGAAGAAGAACAAGCATCTATATGTGAAGTACATGTCATAGACAATAAATCATCACATGAGGTGGATACATGCTTCTTTCCTACATCACAAGGGTTAGCAACATTTTGCAATTGATCTTTTAACCCATGTGATGAGCTCTCACTAGTTTTAATTCCTTTACTAGAAAATTTATTAGTGAGTAAAGCATGGTCTAGTACCAAATTCTCATGAGCAACACTAAGCTCCTCATGAGTCAATTTTAGCTCCTCATGTGAACAACTCATGACATAAAGTAGATGCTTTTGTTGTTCACATGTGTCTTTGAGAAAAGAGTTTTCTTTTTCAAATTTGATTGTTTTGGCTAACACTTCCTCAAATAATTTGGTCAAGCTAGCATATCTACTTAAGAGCTCATCATATGAATTAAGATCAATCACATTGCAATTTGATACCTTTGTGTCACCTTGTGACATGAAGCAATGTGGAGATGGAGATGAGCTTGACATAGCAATATCATCCGTACATGAGCCAACTTGATCATCAAGTATGCTTGGAGTAGAATCATAATTTGCAACACTTGAATCATCATCAATCATGTCAAGTGAACTTGTTGTAGATTGATTATCATCGTCATCACTTGACCATGAGGTGGAGCAATCTTCCACAACCACCATGTCATGGATGTGCTCATCATCCTCATGCACTTCCTCCTTGGTCTTATAATCTCATGATCATCGGAGGCCGCCCCATATTTTTCATTTAGATAACTCCAAATCTCATGGGCGGTTTCCTTGTCCATGATCTCACCAAGAATGCAATTATGCAAAGATCTAAACAAGATGTTAGTAGCTTGGATGTCTAGATCTAGGCATTTCTCTTGTGTTGGAGTTAGATTTCCTTCATCTAACACATGAGATAAACCTACATCTACCATCCACCACATTTGAGGGCAAATAAATTTAAAATTGCATATCATCCAATTTTTCCACCGTGCAAAGTGTGTGCCATCAAAAATATGTGGACACTCAACATCTAGCCCATAAGTCGCCATCCTCTCGGGTCGGTAAGGACCACAAATGAGAGACCTCGGCTCTGATACCACTTGTAGGGTCGAGATGGCGGACTAGAGGGGGGTGAATAGTCCTTTCTAAAATTAATTACGCCGGCTAACCGAAACTTATGCGGAATTGAAACTATTCGCTTAGCCAAGACTTCACCCCTCTAACTATGACTCTAAGGCACCTCCAAAAAGGATCCTACACAAAGCAAATGGAGTGCCAAGCTAGTAAGAGCTCTCCTAACAATTCTAATGCCAAGACACACAAGCTTAAGCACTAGTACTTCACAAACCGGGGGAGCTCCTAAACAAATCTAATGAGCAAAAGCACAAAGCCAAACCTAAGCTCACTAGATGCTCAAGGACAAGGATACACAATCCAAATCCAAGTGCTCAACTTGCTTAGCTACACAATCTAAGCAAGAGCAACTAATTAAGCTACACAAGCTAACTAGTTACACTAGGATCTCTACTTCTAGCTACACTAGCAAGAAGTTGATTAGCAAGCTACACAAGCTAACTAATCACTAGAGAGCAACTACACAAGCACAAGATATAGAAGAATGTAAATACAATGCTTGTGATTTGGAGAAAGCAAACCACCGAGAAGAGTAGACAAAGTTGACACGGTGATTTTTATCCCGAGGTTCACTTGGTTGCCACCAAGCTAATCCCCGTTGAGACAAGCTCCAAGGTTGCCGCCGATCCTCTTGCTAGTAGTGACTCGCAAGTCACACTCTCCCACGTGGAGTGCTCACACCGAGCTCTAGCACATGATCCGGCCGGACCACTTGTTGCTCTTCACGTCTCGCTCAACTAGAGTTGCTCTTCGCGGCTCCCGCGGGGTGAGCACAATACCCCTCACAAACTCTTCTCCGGAGCACCGCACAATCTTCTTGCGGGCTTCAACGGAGCCTCTTGCCACCAAGCCGTCTAGGAGGTGGCAACCTCCAAGAGTAACAAGCACACCGGCTTGCAACACGATCACCTAGTGCCACTCGATGCAATCTCTCAAAGCAATCGCACTAGAATCGCTCTCTCACTCGATCGGATGATTTCTATCAAGTTAGAGTGAGTAGAGGGCTCTCAAGCACTCTCACACATGGACACCAAGTCCCCAAGGTGCTAAGCCTACTCAAATGGCCGGCCACACCCTCTATTTATAGAGGGAGGCCCAAAACTAGCCGTTACACTCAAATCCCACGAAAACAGAGTTTTCGCGGACTGTCCGCCTCACAAAAACCGGACCGTCCGCCATTCAAAACCAACGGCTAGAACTGCAATTATTATGTGTCAGAGTCGACCGTTAGAGCCCTTCGCGGACTGTCCGCGCCCCTAGGGGCGGACTGTCCGCGGTTCAAAAAGTTAGCACACACAGAACCCGCAGAGTCTCTGTCCCAGAAATTTCAGTAGGAGGCGGACCGTCCGCCGCCATGGACCGGACGGTCCGCAGGTCATTTTGGACCACCCACAGAGCCAAAAACGGTTCTGTTTGAGCTCAACCGAGATAACGGCGGACCGTCCGCCCCTCAAGGGCGGACCGTCCGCAGGTCTAGTGCGGACCGTCCGCAGGTCAATTTCCAGCAGAAATGAACCTCGGTAAAACGGCCATAACTCTTAGCTCCGATGTCCAAATTAGGTGATCTTGGACTCTATGGAAAGCTAATTCAGAGGGCTACACAACCCAACTGAATTCTTGATCCAAAACACAATGAATCAAAGCAGTATTCCACTCCAAGAGACAACCTAATTTCCGGAGAAAACCAAAAGACCTTTCTTGCTTCCCAAAAATGATCAACAACAACTCCAACTCTTTCTCCTTTGCAAATGTGCCAACACAACCACGTGAACAACACCATGTGCATGTGTGTTAGCATTTCACAATCATTTTCAAAGGATTTTCACTTGATCTCACCACGCCACTCGATCCTAGCTACATTGCAATGTTAGATCGCTCAAGTGGCACTAGATGACCGATATGCAAACAAGTTTGCCCCTCTTGATAGTACGGCCATCTATCCTAAATCCGGTCATGCACTTCTCTACACAACCTTTGACCGGTGAAATGAAATGCCCTACAAGTCATACCTTTGCCTTGCGCATTCCATTTCATCTTCCCAAATATTGATGCCACACAAGCACCAAACTCCATCAAGCCTTTTGATCATCTTCATGAGTCAACACTTGGCTTGATCTTCCTTGAATGATATGATCCATTCCATATCATTACATGACCTCTTTGGTCCATCGATCTTGACCTTGCTCGCTCTTCACCGTTGCCTTGGTCCATCGGCGCCAAATCTTGCCCAAGGTTCACCGCCTCGCGGTCCCTCGCTTCAAAGCCTTGACTTGCCCTTCTCCATTGCAACCGGTCCATCAAGCCAAGCCTGGTCTTGATCTTCTCCACTTTGGTCACATAACTCCATGTCATGTCTCATATGCAATGAGCTCCTCGATCACACTATATGAGCATAGCATCAACCTTTAGCCATTTCTCCTCCATGGCACACGTTGCTCATACTAGTTTCTTTGTGTGGACTAATCTCCTGTGTATCTCAACATAAACACTTATTAGTCCACCTAAGTTGTCACTCAATTACCAAAACCAAACTAGGGCCTTTCAGCAGCACAGTCAGAGGGGCAGAGTTCTCCACAGCAGTCGTCTGAGGGAGGTTCCCCGCCAGCGACAGAGCGTCGCACTGGACCGAGGCCTCGGGGAGGACACCAGCCACAGGAGCCCCGCAGATCAGCAGCAGCAGCTCGCAGAGCCGAGGCCCTAGAGGCCGAGCGCGCAGTGTTCCGTATGGACACTGTTGTGCGTCTGGAGCCAGGTGTGATGCTCCAGAACTTGACCCGAGCCAATGTGGCCAAGGTCAAGAGGCTCAGGTGGAGTGTTGAGGAGGAGGTCTGGTTCCCAGTGACCCGAGACAGCAGAGTCGACAGGAGGTTCTAGACTTTGCTACAGGCCAGCTTCTACGAGACTTACCAGCGGAGGGTCCACCGGATCTTCCCGCACAGGGTACTTGACTGGGTCTCACTGAGGACAGCCGCAGGGGGAGCAGACGTGAGAGCACACTTCGCTCACTTCAGAGGACTGCCTAGGCTGCTAGAGATGGAGCAGAACCGTTATATCGAGGACTGGGTCAGAGTGTTCTACGCCACAGCATGGATAGCACCCGAGCGCAGAGCCGTACACTTCATGTTTGGAGGGCAGGACTTTGGTTTGTCGAGGGCGACCATTGCTGGTATACTTGGAGTTGACCTGGTCGACGTCTCGCTGCACGAGAGGGTTTACGGGGACTCAGATCCACCCCGCAGGGCGATGGTTGGCGGGATTGCTCCTTCTCACGAGGCGATCTCTCAGTGCTTCCGCCAGCCGTTCCCAGCCTCTTACGCCAGAGTGCCGAGCTTGCTGACTCCAGAGGCATACGCTGTTCACATGGCACTTCGGAGGACTCTGTTACCGAGGAGTGGCTACCCAGAGGGGTTCACAGGGTTGCAGCAACTCTTGCTCCTACACATCCTCACTCACGAGCCATTTGATATAGTTGATTTTATTCTGGCTGAGATCGAGGATGTGATCATTGATGGGATGGGTGTGGTGCGACAGTTTCCTTATGCGCACTGGATCAGTTACATATGCTCTATGATAGTGCCAGCAGAGTCACCCATCAGCGCCCCTTACCGTCACGACGAGGCTCCCAGGTTCCCTGTCTACCGACCCACAGCTCCACAGGACAGGAGGTGGGGCAGACACGCAGATAGAGCTGCGATGGCACGACTGTCACCGGAGGTTCAGGCACGAGTGGCAGAGGAGGATGAGGCACTCCTGGCAGCCGAGGCACAGCTTCCCGGGGGAGATGATGAGATTCACTGGTCTGAGCTTGAGTCAGACTCCTCCGAGGACGTAGAGTACTTTCCTCCAGCTGCCCCAGCCAGTCATGACCACGAGGCAGGAGGGTCCGGAGAGCCAGCTCCTCCGACTTCAGCAGCTGCTACAGTCTCTGAGTCCCAGGTGACTCAGCCGTCCGAGCTCACTGCACTACTACAGCAGCTCGTGACTCAGCAGAGGGAGGACCGACTTGCTCAGGAGGAGGCCAGGAGAGCCCATGAGGCTCAGATTGCAGCTATTCAGAGAGAGGCAGCCCGAGAGCATGCAGCGACAGAGGAGCGTTTTGTCGGCCTCATTGACAGAGTTTCACAGAGCACAGACGCTCAGTTCCAGCAGATGCAGCAGGGCATGATGGCGATGTTCGGGATGATCTCCCAGCTTTACTCTCACACCGGACTCGCCCCATAGCAGCAGCAGCCCGGACTTCAGGGTGTTGGAGCACCTCAGCTTGCAGTCACACCAGCTCCTCCTCCTCCAGTCCCTACTGCAGCTCCAGCTACTACAGCGACACCGGAGACCACGTTCTCGATGTCCGCACTCTTTAGGTCTGCCGGTCGTCCGCTCTTTTCACCACTGCCAGCGACCACACTCTTTCAGGACTCACCATCAGCGGTTCAGTCGGTCGCCCTCCCTACCTCACTTCAGGCAGCACCTTCAGGGGGAGGAGCAGTAGAGGAGTCCCTGCTTCCACAGTCGACGCAGCCGGCAGCCTCAGCGGTCACTTCTTCAGATGTTGATACTTCTTCTGCTGGCCCGGTTACGACTTCTACGGATCCTCTACCAGGCAGTGCCAGCACGAGAGCCTCCACAACAGTCACTCCCCCAGTGAGCTCAGACCCAGACCAGCAGCTTCCGTCTGTCACCGAGGGTGAGGGTTCTCCGTCCGACGACGACGACGACGACCCGGACCGCTTCCTCGCCGTACCACGACAGCACGACCCGTAGCTCGCCTTTTGGTGCTTTGATGCCAAAGGGGGAGAGGTGTTAGGGGGAGCCACAGAGTTAGGGGGAGGGTAGAGCTAGAGAGAGCTCGTAGTTATCAGGACTTTGATTCTTTGTATCACTTTTGGTGTAAGTTCATGGATATGTACATTTGTCGCTTGAGTATGCCGTGCTTTGAGACATGTCTATGGATTTCGTTTGAGCCGTTGAGCTCTTTGGTCCTTCTTTTCGAGTTTGCTTGTGTTTATCTTGCTTTATCTTTCTCGCTCTCTCGTTATTTTTGTTTGTGTTGTCATCAATCACCAAAAAGGGGGAGATTGTAAGCACCTAGGCCCTCAAGGTATGTTTCGGTGATTAATGACAACCATTATTGTGACTAATGAGTTTGTGCGGCTTAATAGATCATTATCGCTCATTTGGTCATATGTCAAAAGAGGCCCCTCAATTTCATTATTCAAAAAGGCGATCTCGGTATTCAACTCAATTATATGGCAAGACTAAGGATCTTTCTAGTCCTAAGTGTCATAAGGTTGAGAAGGACACTTAGGTTAGTATAGGTTTTATAGTTTTGTAGTGATCGCACTATTAAGAGGGGTTAAGGCTAAGTAACTTGAGCATGGACATGGTCATATGAAAATGGATGCACACAATGGTCACTCAGGTTTCTAGAAGTTCAAATAAGTGGTTCTCAAACTATATCTCAAGAATATTTGGATTTCATTCAAGACTCAAATCAGAAAAGGCAAAATCAGAAAAAGTCTTTAACACCGGTTTAACCGACGACCTCTATTTTCTATACGTCGGTTAAACGAAGTCAGCAGAGTCTGGACAAGTCAATACACCGGTTAAACCGACGTGTTTGAATTTAACGTCGGTGCATTAGTCCAGAGTTGGTTTTTCCAGGGTATTTCAAGTTCTATACACCGGTTAAACCGACGATGTTTGAAATGGGACGTCGGTGCAATTGACCAGTGAGATGGTTTTTCCAAGGACTTAAGAAGTTGTACTCACCGGTTAAACCGACGATAGGTTTGAGTTAACGTCGGTGCAGTTGTCCAGAGACTTGGTTTTTTCAGTTGATCAGTGGACAACTACACTCACCGGTTAAACCGATGATACGTCGGTTAATCTGCCCAAGTTGTAACGGCTAGTTTTCAGAAGGGGCAGTTTACATTCATCGGTTAAACCGACGATGACTATTGGAGGTACGTCGGATTAATCGGCACCACGCAGTTTTCTGGCAGCTTTTCTCCAACGGCTCTATTCGTGTGAGCTGCCTATATATACCCCTCCAATGGGTCATTTTGCCACTCTTGACACCAGGCAACATCCATACACTCATACTATAGTCAAGAGCCACCTTGAGCTTCATCATTCACATACTTGTTCATTCAATCAATCAAGAAGCAAGATTAAGGACTTGAGTAGAGAGAAGCTTGTGTGCATCCGCTCTTGGTGATCGGTTCTTGCTCAAGTGAAGGCCTTAGCTTGTTACTCTTGGTGATTGGCATCACCTAGGCGATCTTGGTGATCGAGGTGTTTCTCGCGGAGCTTGCCAAGGATTGTGGGAGCCCGGAGAAGAAGATTGTACGTGGCTTGAGCTCCACCACGCCGGGATGGTGAACGGAGACTCTTAGTGAGCGCCCAAGTCTCGGTGACATGGGAGGTGACAAGACTCTTAGTGAGTGTCACAACGTGGATTAGGGGTGTGTGCCAACACATCGACACCACGGGAAAAAATCCGGTTGTCTCTTGCACTCTCTTTCATTTCAAGCACTTACTTTCATGCATTCTTTCATGTGCTTGACCTTAGAGATCATAGCTTAGCTCTACCTTGCTTAGTTTCATATCTTTGGTAGCTTGTGTAGTTTGCTTTGTTTAGCCGGTTGGTGAATTGAGCCTTACTAGCATTGCATAGGTTAAGGTTGTTTTATCTATCTTAGAAATTTGAAAAAGGCCCAATTCACCCCCCTCTTGGTCCATCGATCCTTACAGCTGGGCCTTAATTTTTTGAGGCGGACTTCTTATACATGTCCGCCTCCATAAATGATTAACCGAGACATGTATTTTTAACCGCCTCGGTTAATCTATTTGCGAGGCGATTTTTTTAACCGACTCGGTTGACGCGGTTAAAAATTGTGCCCCCCTCCCAGACAATTTTATTGGTCGCGGTTAACATTTTTTTGTAGTAGTGTTGGACGCCTCGCTTGGGAGGTTCCCAAGCCATGGCGTGAGCCCCGGGAGTTGATGACAGGGCCAAATGAGAGATCGAGTATACTACTACACATCTTTACCAAGGCGGGCAAAAAGTATTATCCGAGGCGGTTTTTGCAACCGCCTCGGAGTAAACATCACGATTAATCATGGCATTAACCGAGGCAGTTTTGCTACCCATCTCAGTTAATAAAAAAGGCCTATCGGACCCATCAAGGGTGAAACAGACCAGGTTCGCGAAAGGCGAACCCGACTCGCTGTATTATCGTGATAGTCCCTGGATCAGTAGCTATCACATACAGAACTCATTTCAATCGAATATCACAGACATATCTCGCTTTTACAATATCACATGGGTTTATTTATTACATAATCCAAAGGATTGTAATATGAATCTCAGAGTACAAGCCCCTTGAGCTAAAAGAAAACAAACAGAAAGCGGAAATGATATCTAGTCTTCTGGGCAACCCCATCTTCACGAATCATCTCCACAGGCAGCTCAGTGCGTAGCTCAGACCATCCTTCACGTCGTCTTCTGTTATCGTCCTGTCAACTCCTTCACTCGGATCCTGTATCTATCAGACTATCCCCAAGGACGGGATATGTTCACGTCACCATCCGTATGCAAGCTTTATGTGGATGCAATCGGTATAAGATAATACCAAGGATAGGCTAAGTTTTCCTATGCAAGCAAAATATGTATAAGTCATCCAAAACACCTTTTAACACGGGCAGCTCCGGCATCCCGGACTCCCGGACTCCTATCTTCCTCTACCAAGTATCTCAACCCTATTTTGGTGCGGGAACTCCCTTTCCCCATACCTCAGCTGCTATCCGAGCAGGAAAAGTGGTACTAGAGGGAGGTAGAAAAGTATATGTGGTTCTAACTACATTTGTGGGGCCAGATCCAGAGTTGTACATGACCGAGCACGTGGCTATACATATAATTTTCACAGTGCAGGGGTTGTACACATGTACCCACTCGTCACGAATCCAGCCAGGAGCGACCCGACCTTCTCCGAGGCACCAGTCAACGAAACTAATGGCTACGGCACCATCCTGCTCCCGGTTTGGGGCGCGTCCTCCCGCAGAAGGTCGCCCGGGGCTGTGAAACAATCTAGAATGGAATCTCCATGGATCCTGCGATCGGGGGCTCAGAGTCTCGCCCACTCCCCCTGACACTGAAACTCTATCCTCCTACAGGTATGATGCCGCGCATAGCTAGCTCGGACGGGTCCCCCCTCATAAAGAATAAGTGGTGTGCACGTTTGACATAGTGGCGTGGACGCGGCCACGGCGCGACGGCGGCGATGGCAGGGCAAGGCCAAGGAAGGTGCGGTCCGGCAAGCAAACATGATAAGGCCAAGGCTTCACCTTGCGGCTGGCTCGATCACGGTCTAAGGTGTGCGCGTGCGAGGCGGACAAGGACAAAGTGCGCATGCGTGGGCACTCGGCTTTGCCGAGGCCGCGACACGGCCATATCGCTCGCGGTGTGCCGGCGAACCGGGCCGCGGCGGCGCCAGGCTGCAGCGAGCTTTCGAGGCGGTGAACGCGCACAACAACAGCTCAGGGAGGCCAAGGAGCTCGGGAGTGGACAGTGGCCTACTAGCAGGGTCGATGAAGAAGGAGGCGAGGCCGTGTCAAGGCAAAGCAGAGGCGAGTCAGTGCAGGGCAGTGCAGAGCGGGGACGCCGATGTTGTCGATCGGGGCGCAGGCTCGGTGTCGGCATCCTCCGGCGGTGCGGCGCTCCGGCTCCTCCTCGGCGGGCGGTGGTCGCGTCCTCCTTCTTCCTTGGCCCGGCGGCGTTGGGTTCCAAAGGCGGTGGCGCTCCATGGGCCGCTGCTCCTTCCTCTCCCCTTCACTCTTCCTTCTTCTCCCTTCCTATTCCCCCTCCCTCTGTTCTTGGCGGCTGAGGCGGCAGAACGGGAAAAGAACCCGTGGCTAGGATTTGGGCGGTGGCCGCAACGGGTTGTATAGGCGTCCGCTAGGGTTCGGGCCCGGCGCAAGGTGATTCCAAGGCACGGATACCGAGGATTGCCGGCAGCCGCTTTGGGGACGCGTGCAAGGGCACGTGGCGCCCATCGCGCGGCTGCAGCTAGGGTTTTTGGGTGCGGCGCACGCGGGGGTGGTCAAAGCGGAGGGCGCGAGAGTGCGCCATGACGTCGGCGAGGTGCGGGCACGGCAGTTTCACTGTATTGTCGCGATGCGGAGGCGAGCGGCGAAAAGCAGAGTAGCGGCGCAGGCGGAGGAAGAAAGGGAATAGGACGGGCTGACAAGGAGGGCCTGCCGGTCTGCGGAAAGGAAAAGGGGCGCGGCAGCGGCTGGCTTGCTCGTCCGCTAAGGCGCGCGCACGTCATGGGCTAGCAACGCTGGGCCGTGCGCGTGTTCGCGGGCCGGAGTGCGCGTCTGCAGGCCGAGGCAGAAACTTTAGCAGGGCTGGCGGCGCGGTAACGGGCTGCGCGTGTGAGGGATCAGGCCGGGCTGACGCAGGCCATGCTGAAAAAGAAAGGGCCAGGTGGGTTTTGGGTTCAGGCTGTGCTGGGTCTTAGGTTCTGCTAGGTTTGGGGCTGGACCGGGTCAGGGCCGGTTCGGGTTTGGACTTATGGTAGGGTAGGTTAGCGGGTTTTGGTCTGGGCCAGGTTAGGGTTAGGATTAGTTAGAGGTTAGATTTAATTTGAGTGGCTTAACTCAAATTAAATCCCACACAAATGTTAGCATTTGAAATTAAATTGAGGGGCACACCTCAATTTAATTTCCACACAATTTTCACACAATAAAATAAATCCAAATCCAAATCGAATTCGATTTAAACAAGGTAGAGCCAAATAAATCGAAACGTCTCCAAATATTCTCACACTAACAATTAATATCCTTAATTAAGATCAAGGTTTTTATTTACTAGGAATTTTGGAGGGGTAGAAATCCTACTTAGGTGGAAAATTACAGCACTTCCACGAATTTTTTTTGAAATCCACATTTTTCGACTTTATAACATTCCGAAAAAATTCGGGATGTTACAAAGGGCCTGCCAAGCCAATCACCGCCGCGTCGGCCGCCGCCGCCGCGTGCAGCCTGCCCGCCGCCCGCCGCATTCACCCATGTCCGCATCCGCCGCCTGCAGCCGCGTCCCACCGCCACCCGCAGCCCGCAGCATCGACCGGCCGCCGCCGCCGGCCGCATCCCACAGCCGCCGCATAGGCCGTCACTACTCGCGGCCCGAAGCCGCACCCGCCGCCGCCGCCACCCGTGGTCGTGTCCACCGCCCGCCGCAGCACGCATCTGTCGCCACCTCGCCCGCTCCGAGGATAGGTCAGGCTGGCATGCTCGGGGAGAGGGAGGTCGGGCGGGCGTGGTCAGGGAGGAGAGGGAGAGGAGTGGAGGGAGGACGCGGTGCTGAGGGTGAAAGAGAGAAGTGAGAGAGCCGAAACCCTAAGTCACCATATCTATATTCAGTGGGGGATACTGGGCCGAGATGGGCTGTCTGGGCTCCGAGATGGGCCAATATTATTCGAGGTGGGCCTTATAGCATGTCCGCCTCGATTAAAGTATTAACCGAGTCGTCCAAGGCGGACATTTTAAGGCGTCCGCCTCTGTTAATCGATTTTGCGAGACGCTCCAGTTAATAAAAAATGACCATCTCGGTCAATCGCAGAAATTAACCGAGGTGTGGTTAAAAATTGTGCCCACCTCCGGGGCCATTTTTAAAGGTTGTCGTTAATATTTTTTTAGGACGAGCTCCTACATCCATGAGTTTGGAGGGATGGATGAGAGATCAAATGAGACTTGGGGTTTGGATGAGGGATTGATTCGAGATGATTTTTTTTTGCGTCTAGACTCTCAAAAGAAGGTTAGGAATTTGAACGAGGTGTTGGTTGGAGTTGCGCTTAACCCACAGTGGGTGCGTTAGATTTCCCTCCTGTCAAAAAAAGCTACTGGCAACACAGTACATGATGGGGTAATATTCGCGATGCATCTTTATGTCATGTTGGACCCGTGAAAAGTACCTTTTATGTCAACATCATACTCGACCAATGCATGAGAAAAGATGATATACGGTAAAGAAAAACTAAATACAACTCATACGCCAGCTAAAGACAATACGCCGCATGGTCTACTGCGCAATGGGAAATTCCATCGCAGCTCCATAGTGTACCCTCCAATTTTCGTCGTTTGTTCTCTTGTTTATTTGGCTCGATCGGCTTCCCCAAGAAATTAAAGGATATACATCATCCAGAACGTTATTGTCCTGTCTACCACAGTACCACACAAGAAACAAACAAACAAAGCAAGAAAGAAACTTTTAAGCTGCCGATTCACTGCAGGCAGCATGGAAGAAAAATCCCAAGCACCTCTCAACTCTCATGCATTTCGCTGTTTCTTTTCTTCTCATGCGTTTGACCCTGAACTTGACATGGATCGAAGGATGGACAAATGTATAATATTCAAAATCTTTGACAAATAATAATAGTAGTAGCCGTCGTCGTCTCTTGCCACATGAGATATTTTCTTGTCCTTGTAGCTATGTAATGATGACACACGCACCTGTTTAGATAAAAAAAAATTTGGCCAAAAACCACTACTACAAAAATGATTTGTAGCAACGCCTCGTTTTTTTAGGGGCGGACCAAAAAGTCACACGTTCCTATAAATGGAGCGAGGGTACTATAGAAATGGTCCGCCCTAGAGATGGCATCTGTAGGGGCGGCTGACCCCCTCTGCCGCCCCTGAAAATGGGTGCTATTTTTAGGGGGGTCAGCCGCCCCTACAAATAATCATTTTTAGGGGCGGTTCACCCCCCATCCGCCTCTAAAAATGCCCTCATTTTCAGGGTAGGTGCCATTGCCTTCCCCTAAGGTTAGGGTTAGGCTTATGCTTAGGGTTAGAACGGTTACGGTTATGGTTACGGTTACGGTTAGGGTTAGAACCTACACGGATAGGTTATAACCTGTAGGGTTAGGGTTAGGGTTAGGCTTAGGGTAAGAGAATAGGGTTAGAAATTTTTCCATTTGAATGAGAATGCGAGTAACTCCGCCATGGCCGGTCCCAAGCCCGGGTAAAGGAGGAGGGTTGTGTTAAGGCTTGGCGAGCCAACGTAAAAACCTTGCCACTCTTATATAATGGTCTTTGTTGGGTTTCAACTCTAGCCTACCCCAACTTGCTTGGGATTAAAAGGCTTTGTTGATGTTGATGTTGATGAATGACAATGCGAGTACATGAATTAGTGAATTTTTGTTACACTATGAATTTCGTTATTCATATTTACTCAATGTGAATACTGTTAGATGTTCCGTGGTGGCGGTCATGGTAGGGGTCGTGGCGGGTGGTCGTGTGCTTATGGACGATGTTGATGCTCAGCAGCCAGGCATACACTTCTATCAAGAGGTTGGCTTGCCACTGGGTGAACGAACGCGCAGATCAATTCTAACGTTGTAAGTTTCACTTGTTAGTTTCATATTCATATATTTTTGCTCACATACAATGCAGTTTCAAATAATTCTAAATTCTAATTTTTTTCACATCAATGCAGCTTATCAACCTTGTTAGATGGCTTCAAGATGTTGTCGAAGGTTTGGGTGGTACTACTTTTGTGGCTCGACAAGAGCTTGTTCGGGAACCAGATATCAAAAGGGTACATATTTCTTTTCAAATACCTGTTCGACATATAGAGTGGTCCTCGATGGTATCAGGACAGGATCCATCCTCGACGATACCCATGGTTTCAATCGCCGCAGTGGGTAGAGAGGCACCCATTTGGACAACTTATGAGAGGCTAGCGGTGGAGGCATGCCTGGAGCAGCTTAAGAATCAAGGGTACTTTGTGCCCGACTTTTCATATTTTCGAGTTAAACAGCTACAGGCTAGAGAATCCAATGTTATTCTGACTACAGAGAGGCTTTGTCGTCTTAATCGACAAGACAGAGTATGAGATTTTCTTTTATGTCATTGTTAACTTTAGTAATGTTGCATTGTTCTTTCAACTTTCATAACGTTATTATCACCTTTTTGCAGGATCTCATTGATCATCAATATACCATTGCATCAGTTAGCTTTCGGGCTATTCTGAATCAAGTCGTGGACACCTTAGGTTTGACTTGGATGGGTGGAGAGCCACATTTTACAAGAAGTTGCAGGTTTCAAGTAAAGCTCTCCTTCTGCAGGGCAAGTCAGCCGAACACTCTATTATTTGACATTTGTAGTTCTATCTGTGGCAACGAATGAGAAGCGGAGGAGAGTGCACTTGTTCGTGCACTAGCATATTTTGATGAAGTTCTAGGGTGAATGATTGGAGACCGCAACTATCTTATCTATCTACATATCGAGCAATGCAGTAGCTATAAATTTGTAATATGCATGGATGTATAGCTACTATTGTCATTGAATAGCTTGTATTGTTACTCCTTTATCTTCTTAAATTTTATTTGATTGCATTGTTATTTGAGTGTTGGATCAGAATGGGTCAATATAGACTTAGCTTGGTAGATTTATAAAGTGGGAATTCAAATTTTAAAACACTGCGAAACGAATTAATTTCAAGGATGGGTCACCGCCCGGCCCGCCCCTGCAAATTCATTTTCAAGGGTGGGTCACCGCCCGGCCCGCCCCTGAAAATCCATTTGCAGAGGCGGGTGAGCTTGTGGACCGCCCCAACAAATGCATTTTCAGGGGCGGTTTAGGGCGTGGCCCGCCCCTGGAAATGGATTTTTAGGGGCGGTTTCGTTGCCCGTCCCTGAAAAAGAGGTATTTTTAGCAGCGAGAACTAGCAATGGATTTTCTACCCGCCCCTAAAAATACATTTTTACCTGCCCCTACAAATGCTTTACGTAGTAGTGAACATCACATCGAATATTTGGACACATATATGAAGTATCAAATGTGAATAAAATAAAAGATAAATTGCACAGTTCGCGTGTAAATTACGAGACGAATATTTTGAGCCTAACTGCGCAATGATTTGACAATGTGATGATACAGTAAATATTTGCTAATGACAGATTAATTAAGCTTAATAAATTCGTCTCACACTTTACAAGCGAAGTCTGTAATTAGGCTTAATACTTTAAATATGTGTCCATATGCTTTACGTGTAAACAGCTAAACACCATGATGCATGCATTCCCTAGTCGATCGGTTCATCATCATCATCAGGACTAATAAAACAGAAAAGAAGCAGAGAGACAGAGAGGAAAATCTGGGCTCGTTTAGATGCACGTGTAAATTTTTTGAAAGATAATCTTTTTACATTTGAAGTATTAAATATAGACTAATCACAAAACTAATTACAGAATTCGTCCATAAACTATGAGACGAATTTAATGAGTCTAATTAATCCATCATTAATATATGTTTATTGTAGCTTTACTGTAGCTAGGGGTGGGCCCAAATGGGAGCAAGGGTATTCATTTGAATACCCATTGTTTTTGGCCAATTTTTTTTATATATAGTATTTCTCAAGTATATGAAGAAAAAGAATGAAAAATGAACACCACAACACATGACAGATGTTCGAAAATGAACTAGTCCACCACCACCCCTCCTGCCCTCCCCACCAAAATTTAGGTAGCTTCTTCACTTATTGTATGTCGGTCTAATAATGTCAGTTGCATAAGTCAGAAGAAAAATCTAGATATAATTAGTGTACAATTAGCATTAATTGATGCTACAATCAATTAGACATGCCAAAAATTAGATTTAGACTGTCAAAAAAAATTGCTCTTCAATATTTTGAATACCCATGTTTGAAATCCTGAGCCCACCCCTGACTGTAGCAATTTAGCATCTAATCACGGCATAATTAGGTTCATTAGATTTGTCTTGCAATTTACAAGCAAACTATGCAAATCGTTTTTTATTTTGTCTAGATTTAATTTTTCATGCAGGTGACGCAATATTCTTTTGGAATTTTGAATTTGGGATCTAAACAAGGCCTTAATGAAACATATGAGATGGATGGCTTTCTTCCTTTTTCTTGTGCTCCGAGTACCAGCAGAGCATAAGCATTACATTCGAGGAATCAAAGATGCTGTGCATGTGCTAGTAGCAAAGATGAATCAAGGAATCAATGTTATCTTGTTGAATTCTCAATATTGCGACAGAGCGTCCGATGGAAATTTTTCTCTTTACATTGTGATAGATGACTTTTCCGTATGGCAATTAAGCAGGCTATGCAGGCATCAGAGTTTGCAATTGATCCATATATACTGCTGAATAAAATTAAACACAATATACACTTTTGTTTTTATTACAGGTGATGAAGAAGCACAATATATGAATATAATACGGTGATATGTATAGTAGTGATACAGAGGATGACGATGACAATGCCGCACCATCGTCATTCATGGATCGGATCTAGCTAGCTGATGATGCGTTGCGTGTCTTTATTAAGAAAAAGAAATTACTCCAGCTAAGCTAGATGGATGGAGGTGGCTAGAGGGCGAGGACGAGGCCTGGTAGCGAGTTTGTTGCCCTGTCGGGGCGGCGGCTCTGCCAGACGCACTTGGTGGCGGCGGCGAGGCGGGTGACGGTGAGGTCGGTGTTGAAGTACTCGCGCAGCTGGGTGATCACCCCATCCGGGCCCACGGTCCAGGCGTGGACCCAGTACACATTAGTATTCCTGATGTGGCACTGGTCGGCGGGAGGTCCCTCGGCGATGACGGTGGAGCCCAAGGCGTCGACGGAGCGCGGCACAAAGCCGAAATTGTTGTTGTTGGATCCGGCTCCGGCGCCGGTGAGCACGCGCATCATGTGGTGCTGGTGCTTGGGCGGGCCATGGAACCACCACTCGAGGTCGGGGGCGAGGAGGGCCTGCACGGCGGCGTGGTCGCGGCCGTTGAGCGCCTCGTACAGGCGGAGCACCAGGAACTTGTTGCGCTGCTCCTCGGACTCGGTCTCTGCTGCTGCTGCTGGGGCTTCGCCGAGGCGGCCGACCGGCTCCGGATCCTCCTCTTCCAGCTTAGTAGACGCCGCCAGCTCCTCCGATTCTGGTCTGGGTGATCTCTCTTAATTTGTTGCCTTGCAACCCCTTGTTGCTTGTTTGTTGGGGAATCCAATCCCAATCGATCGGAGGAGGAGGAGGTTGGAGGCCACCACCAAGGCGGGGCCTTTTATAGATAAGATAAGATAGAAAGAGAGCGAGCAGCGGGGATGGGATGGAAACGGACACGCTAGCTCCGGACATGATCGACGCGGACACGGCAGGGAGGTGGGTGCCACGCCCGCTCGGACATCATATTTCCGGTGGTGTGGCCACCGCCGACGCCGATGCAGCTCCTAGTCATCATCTGATGAGGATTCTGAGCTGCTTGCTGATAGATTTAATTTCTTGGACTGGAGCGGGCGATGCGTGCAACTGGGGGAGTGCCACCCGGGCCAACAACAACAAGCAGCATGAAGCTGCCCGGAAGCTTCGCTCGCTGCACTGCAGACGCAGACTAGTGCATCGCCGCCTGATACTGTCAAGACACCACCGGCCAACCATTTCCAGCTGGCATTCAAGTAAGTCAGGCACAGATATTTATTTATCCACTATGTTAAAAAATAAAATTATGATTTGATTGGGTTTGTTTATTTGAGATCGATCGAGGCTCAGGGGTTGTTTGATTCTAAGGGCTAAACTTTAGATCACGTAGAATTTTAGTATTTAGAAGTATTAAATAAAGATTAATTATAAAACTAATTTCAGAACCCTAGGGCTAAACTACAAGACGAATCTAACGAGGTATATTAATCCATAATTAGCGGCTGATTACTGTAGCATCACTGTAGCAAATTATGAATTAATTAAGCTCATTAGATTCGTCTCGCGAATTAACACTCAGCTGTCAAAAAATATTTATAAACAGATTTTATTTGATATTATAAAATAATAAATTTTTTTTGATGTGACAGGGACTTAAAAAATCCCTGCAACCAAACAAAAAGACCTCAGCCGATCTGGACGGAGTTTCCAACATTTCTGTTTTCTACTAATTAATTAGATACTGTATGTACTACTGATGGATCCATCATACGTATCATGAATGCGTTACGTAGCATAAAACGACATGGCGTACGTCAATGGGTGCAGGCGCCAATTGCATGCGTACACGGAGAGAGAGTGTCACACGCACAAGAAACAAGAAATGGATGCAGCTAGCACAGGCACAAGCACAATGCAACATAGACAAGTGGGAGGAATAGAAAATTGTTATATATTATTCTTATAGATGATGACTAGCATGAGTGATGGATCTAGAACGTGAATCTACGGACTTATTTTTCTATGGACTTATATTTTTCTCCGAGTTAAGGGGCTGTTTGGTTTCTTACCTAAACCGCCACACCTAAGATTAGCAGTTTGCCACATGTGTGGCGTCCGAATCGAGCGCCGCACCTGCGGCGAATTTTTGTGTGGCGGACTCATGTATTCGCGTCTAAAAAAGTGTGGCAGCATAACATTAGGAGAGCACCAAACACCTACCTAAAAATGTTTGGTACGCCTAAGGTTAGGCTGTGGCGCCTTAGGCGTGAAACCAAACAGCCCTTAAATACGCCAGCGGCCCTCGAACTTGTTCTGAGGTGCCACTTAAGTCCACCAACTTGCAAAATCGAAATCTAGCACCTGCACTTGTTAAATTGTGCCACTTAGGTCCACAGCCCTTAATATGACACCATGTGGCATGAATATATGCACAAAACCCCTCTAAAATTACTATCTTCTACCTTCAGCCCCCTCCCTCCCGTTCTCTCTTTCTCTCTCCCCATGCCTCCCCTGCTTCGCCTCGTAGCTCGCCGCCGCCGCCCTGCCTCCTCGCCTTCCACTGGAGCTCGCGGACGTCGCTGCCCCCTGGAGCTCGCGGACTTCGCGCTCACCGCTGCTCCTGGAGTTCGCGGCCGCCCCCTGGCTCGCCGGTCGAACTCGCGAGCCATGTGCGGCGGCGACGGAGCTTGCGGGCCTCGCCTGCGCGGCCACGGAGGAGGTCGTCAAACTCCCCCACTATCTCGCCACTACCTCCGCGCCAACGCAGCCCCTCCTCGGCATGCATGACGGCGGCGGCGTTGCTCGCGGCTCCCGCGCAGGTGGCGGCGGCAGAGCTCGCGACCCCCACACGCGCCGCGGCAGCATGGCTCGCAGCTCCCGCGCAGGCGGAGGCGTACGAGCTCGCAGCCCCCACACGCGTCGCGGAGGCGTGGCTCGCGGCTCCCGCACAGGCGGCGCATCGGAGCTCGCGGCCCCCACACGCGCCGCGTCGGCGTGGCTCGCGGCTCCCGCGCAGGCGGCGGCGGCGGAGCTCGCGGCCCCAACGCGCGCCGCGGCAGCGTGGCTCGCGGCTCCAGCGCAGGCGGCGGCAGCGGAGCTTGCGGCACCCACACGCGTAGCGGCGGCGTGGCTCGCGGCTCTCGCCTCCGGGGAGGGCCGAGCTCGAGGATGGGGAGGGGAGGCAGGAGGGGGTCGTGCCCCTGCTCGCCGCGAGCTAGGGAGGAACGACATCGGTGGTGGGCGTCGGCCCGCAATCCTCATCCTCATCGCTGCTGTTGCTGGGCCCACCATGGACACCGCCGCCATGGGAGAGCGGAGGCCTCCGCCAGTGCCGCCGCCATGGGAGGGGGTGGAGGAGGGAGGACCAGGGGGCGACAGATCCACTCGGGTCTCCTACCTAGCACCACAGTCCTCCCCCGCCGCGGAGCTTGGCCGCCGGCACCATGGAGCCGCCATGGCCGCTGCCGGCATGGACACGCGGAGGAAGGGGCCTGACCGGAGGAGCCGGCATGGCCGGAGGAGGAGGAGCCCTCGCGCGCTCGCCCTCTTCCCGTGCACTGCAGCTCCTGGCCGGCGGAGGGAAGGAGGAGGGGCGCGCCAGGACGAAGGAGGATAGCCGCGCGCGAGAGGAGAGGCGCGCCGGCGGAGGGAGGAGCGGCGCGCAAGTCGGCGGCTTGCCGGAGGTGGGCGTGCGGCATGGAGGCCGGTGGCTCGCGGCCGCGAGAGGCGCGCTCGCGGTGTGGAGGCCGGCGGCTCGCAGAGGCAGTCACGCGCTTTGTGCGGCAGCCCTGCCTTCTATCCCTCAAGGATGTGAAGGTAGAAGACGATAAAACTCAAGGGCTTTTTTTGCATATATTCATGCCCCTTGAAGGGGCATGGACCTAAGTGACACAACTTAACAAGTTCAGGGAGCCAGATTTCGATTTTGCGAGTTCGTGGACCTAAGTGACACCTGGGGACAAGTTCGAGAGCCGCTGGTGTATTTAACTCTTTTTCTCCTCTTCTTCCTCCTCTCTTTTTTATCTTCCTCCCCGTTCTTATCTTCTTTGCGTTACTACGGGTAATATAATTTTTGCTTAAATCTATATGAGACCATCAACTTTATGATATTTCACTTCTTGTACAGGTCTTGTCATGACCGTACGAGATATTAATAGTTCAGATTCTGATGGAGATTCAAATTAATTTGCCCGGATTTTAATTGATGGACAAAAAATCATTGCTTGCTTTAGGAATTGATGGATGGATATTGATATAATGGTTGAGTTCAAAACTTGTCTGCTTGCCTAGCTCTATTTATATTAGCATTGCTACGGGTAATAAATTTTATTACTCGGATCTATATGACACCACTAACTTTGTGCTCTTTTAATTACTCCGTGTACATGTCGTGTAGTGATCGCTCAAGGCATTGATTGTCCGACTGATTCCGATTGATTTATCCGACAGTAAGGGTTTCAATTAGAATTCTGATTAATTTGTTCAAATTTCATTTAAGATTCCAATTGTTGGATTAAGAAATCATTGCTTGCTTTATAAATAGCAAAGATCATCATCACCTAACCTGACCCGTTGGCCCCGACCTAGACAGACGCATCGATGAATTTTATTTTTTTATTTATCTGTCCCTAGCTAGCTAGCTCGCTTCTTTTATTTTTCTTTTTAATATACTAGTGAAGATACATGCACATATTTAATTTTTCTTCCATCATGTCATTTATTTTTCTTCCAAAAATAATACACGTCTTTTTTTACTTCCATAAACAATGATGTCAATTATTATCTTTACAAAACAAATAATGATGCGAATTATAGTTGAATCCATGTGCAAAGGAAAGTAAAATGTGTGCTAAAGAAAAGTAATACGTAGATACAAAAGGTGGGTATAGAAAATTGCTGGTGTAAAAAGTATTAAGATTTTGGTGGGAAACATTGACGAAACCAACCCCCCACCCCCGCCCTTCCCTCTTTCGTCAAATCTTTTGGAGTGATAAGTGGGGGCCTCCGTGAGGGATACACAGTGGGCCTAAACTTGGTGAAAAAGAGTTTCAATTGTTCCAACTTTTTATAGATTAATGAGAAGAGAAGAATAGATAGATATGTGAAAGTGCATTCCGACATTTCCTGCATAATTAATCCGCCAAGCAAAAAGTAAATAGGTCCACCATATTCTTTTTCAAACAGATAGACATACACGGCGCCCCTAGCTATCTGTGATTAGGTAGGTAAAAGTCCTCATCAAATAATTGAACCAGTAGTCTAGTCTGTGATTGATTAATTGCTTGCATTGGTGGACTATGACAACCTTATTAGATGGTTGTACCATCCACCCCATTCATATTCATTCTGGAAGATATTGGTTGATGCATATTGAGACGTTTACAGTGACGGTCAATACAAGATATATATAATAAACATACAGTACCGTACCTCAAATTGCTGCTAGCTGGTAACACAATAAAATCGATGTATTGTAGTAAAATGACCTTACCCGCACCGGAATGGAACTATTCCTGGAAGGTACGTATTATTTTGTCCTTTCAAACGCCAAATCCAGAAGAGTACGAAAAAACTTGTGGGGGTACACGGGTGGTTCCTCTGCGAGTGCCTGCGAGCAACATCAGTTGTCACATTATATATATCTATCATAACGCAAGATCTGCCACACCAAGACCAACTAATGGCTGCCTCTACATGTGAGGCTTTCTTACTTGGTGAATCAGCACGGTGGATGGAGTCATTCCAGGTACAGTATTCACTTCTATCAGTAGCACCTGCGGGCAGGACCAAACAAACATGGAAAATGGTTGACTATCCACCAGTGTCACAACGAATATGATATGAATGCCTTCACTTTCTCACATCATGTCACGTTCATACCTCCCCACTTCGCACGTTAACAAATGCATCAATGCGCGAAAAGCCTTCCAAACCCAGAGAGTTCGCCATGATCTCGATACTCCTTTTGCACCTTTGCAGAGCATCCTCACTACACAAGGACAAAAGATACAACAATGTTAATAAAGCATGATGCTGAGACGAATCACAAACTACTGGTGATACAAAAGAAAATGGGAGGAAATCGGGAATAGTCACAAATAAAATAGCAGACCTCATAATTGTTGGAGGAGGAGGTGTCAAGTTGATTCCAGTGCCTCCTGAAAATCAAATCACCTCTTATTATGAGCAAGAAGGCTTGATAATACAAACAGCCCAATGATAAAACTTAGAGGTGCATAAGGTAGGACAGAAGACACTGTAAATTATATTGTTTGATGCTAATAACAGTGGACTACTGTGCCGCACAAATAAAATTTAGCAGCATAGCGCAACCAACAGTACAATAGCAACTCCTAAATATCAGTCCTGAGACAATAGTACAAACCGACTCTGAATGATACTTACCTTGAAACTTCTCCTCAAGAGATAAAATATCACCACTTTCTTTCACTGTGATACTTGGATTTAGCGAGTGCATTTTTCCACGTTTGCCAACTACACCAACAGTAATTTCAAGCCAATCATTTTCACCCTTCCATACCAGATGGCGGGCACTACCATTCTCCAATTTATTTGAAATGATAATTTCATCAGTTTCAATGAAAGGCTCAAATATTAATGATTCTGGAGGAGGGACTGGCATCTCAATAACACCGTGTGCCTAAAAGAAAAAGCTAAATGTTAAAAGTGAATCTGACCAATGGCAGATATAGTTCCCAATTGGCACAAAAACATGGTCAGGCTGAGTTCTTAGTACCCTGTACAGGCAGTTAGCTGGCAGGCGCTGATACTTGCTCCTCAATGCATTTGTATAGACCTCTAGGTCCTTTGGACAGCTGAAAATAGTTAGTGTTTTCTTAATGAGCCGTGCACAAGACATTGGCGAGATACATCATATCTTAAATAATTCAACACTGTACCACAATCTTGCTACACCAGTCGAGCATCCGTCATGAGCTGGTTTCACACATACTGTCTCTGTTTGTAGTTTTGCTATAAGTCCGTTCCAGATATCAACAAGGGAGTACTTCAGTACCTCTTCAGTTGCTCTTACATCCTTCGGTATGGTACGAACTCCATAGCTAGTGAGCTACACAAGTACCGGAAATACTGTAAAATAGTTTGGCACAATGCTAGGATAACTACAACTCTAACGAGTTTCTTTTCTTGGACCATCTCTAGCAAAAATTTTAGTAAGCGAAAATTGTGCTATCAACAAATTAAGTTGTTTGTGTCCTAGTGACATTATACAATATCATTCTATTTTCACAATAGGAAATGAATAATTAAATATCCATAGCAATCCGTAAAAGAGTAAAAAGTACAAAAGGTTCATACATGGTCAACGGCAAGTGAGGTTGCAACTTTGTTCATGCATGTTCTAGAAGCTATTGGTCCTGGTCCTGCATGAAAAATTGACAAGAGCTTTGTGACCATCATGGTTTTATATTCTTAAGTTTGGCTACATACAAATGCACTGTATAAGTTACAAAGTGAACCTGTGTATGGAACTCCTGCAGATTCCAGCAATGTTTGAATGGTACCATCCTCTCCAATACCACCATGCACTACATGTAATACATAAGACATGAATGCAACAGTCAGGCAAAAGGCTTCTCTGTCTGGAATTTTCACTGTCACTTAGTGTCGTTACTAATTATTATGTTTGATTTTATATAAAAAGGAGCAACAGGATAGAATAATTGGCACTTGATAAGAGTCCATTAATTTCCAGAAATATTACAGTGATGTATTTTCAGATAGTATTGAACTGCATTAGCTGGAATGTGTATACATTATGTCATAAGTCCTAAGTGCATGAACATATATAAGGAAAGACAAACATTAGTGTGCTTAGACGTTCCACTACATAAGTATCTTTTGGGGAAAAAAATACCTGCTATAAACACTACAGCTCCAGATTCTTTTACATGGTTGATCCACTGTTGAAGAGAGTATTTGACAGGTTCTTCATAAGCAATATCAAAGCCCGCAAACCAATCATGTTTGCTTAATGCTGGCCCAAGTTCATTCATTACTTGTTCACGCAGACGAGATGTTATTTCAACTCGTTCTGGTTCACTTGCCTCAACACATGCAGCATAAACTTCTTCGGTGGTATGTCGTAACACTAACGAATACCTGCCACATAGAGTATGCCAAGGTAAGTCGTTTCATCAAGTCAAGATCATAGGGCATTACTATAATGTAGTCCAGAAGATCAATAAGATGCAACGCTTACGGCAATGTCCAAACTTCTCGTGAAATGGCACTGAAATCTTGATCATGGGAGGAGAAATATCCATTTGCAGGTGCAAGCAAACATGGAGTCACATCAAGCTGAAAGTAACATAAGAGGAATGTGTTAGAGGAGTCAAGGGCCTATTGGGCCTTAGCCCATTAGGGTTTATTAGTCGCTTGCTTAGGGGTCAAGCAAACCTCTCTATATAAGGAGAGGAGATGTATCAATCTAATCAAGCAAGAGATTAGAAGGAAATCCCTTCCCTCTTGCCGGCCGTGGGCGAAGCCCCGCGGCCGGCGTTCCCAGCGCCCCCCAACCGTAGCCGCCGCTCTCTTGCCTCGCAGCCGCCATCTCGTGAACAGTACCCATGGTACTGTAGCACCGCGGGTACTGTAGCGCCGCCGCCGCTTCCGTCATCACTCCCTCCTCTTGATCCCATCAGCGTTCATAACAATCTGGTATCAGCTATGCCAGGCGACGACAAGTCTGAGCCACCACTGCCGCCGCCAACCATGGAGGGTCTGGCCGCCAAGATGACCAAGCTGCTGAGCAGCATGGGCGACATGGAGACGCGCTTCACCTCTATGGAGTCGCGCCTTCAACCGCCGCCGACGTTGAACCCCACGGCGTCCATGCCCTATGGGATGCCAGGGTACGGATTTACAACCCTGGCGAGTTCTTCATTGACGGCCGCCGCCACACTGTCCATGGCACCCCCAACGTCTTCGCCGACCCAGCCGATCACCAAGGATTTGTGCGCCGACATAGGGTTACAATAGTCCAGATACAAGCCGCTCTCCAGGAGATGATACAACTTGAGCGAAAGAAAGAGGCGGCCGTGCACCTACAAGCGGCAACGCGCAAGTTCTTGGCGCGACGGCTCGTCCGCGTGATGCGCAAGGAGCAACAGGACCAAGCGGCTTCATTCATCCAGGCGGCGGTGCGGCTGCAGGCTGCAGCACGCGGCCTCCTAGCGCGGCGACGGCTGCAGAAGATGCGCTTGGAGATGCAAGAGGCGGCTTTGACAGCGATCGACCTCGGCAATTGGGGGCGCGACCTTATTCCGTCGGAAGGCCACCAGCGCTCGCGCCAACTCGCCGCTGTCTTCAAGCGCGCGCTGGGTAGCGAACTCCAATTCTACAGCAGTGGTAGGGAAGGCGGTTTCCCCTTTGTCATCGGCGGGGACGCAGTGCCTAGCGCCACCGCTTTTCGCTACCGGCCACCGTGAGGACATCTCCGCTGGTCGCAGTCACGATTAATTCCAGGTGGCCGTACCCGCGCACCCCTCTCGTTCCGATGGTCTCCGTGGGATCCAGGCGGTGACATACGTGCAGATCCAGCACGCGGAGGGTGTCCGCCGTATCTTCAGGTGTCGTTAAAAATAAAGAGTCACAGTCTATTTAAAATAAGCCGAGATGTAAAAGGCTTATTCTTAGGAGTTCGGTTTGCGTCTAGTGGAGTCATTGTTAGCGTCATCGTTAGATTGCAGCTTGAGGACAAGCTGCATGTCCAGGTGGGGTGTAGTGTTAGAGGAGTCAAAGGCCTATTGGGCCTTAGCCCATTAGGGTTTTATTAGTCGCTTGCTTAGGGGTCAAGTAAACCTCTTTATACAAGGAGAGGAGATGTATCAATCTAATCAAGCAAGAGATTAGAAGGAAATCCCTTCCCTCTTGCCGGCCGTGGGCGAAGCCCCGCGGCCGGCGTTCCCAGCGGCCCCAACCCTAGCCGCCGGCATCTCGTGAACAGTACCCGCTGGTACTGTAGCGCTGCGGGTACTGTAGCGCTCCCGCCGCCGCCCTCGACTCTCCTCTCGATCCCATCAGCGTTCCTAACAGAATGAGTCTGAAATATTGGTTTATGAAAATGGAACATATATACACAAGCGCAACCAAACATGGTACCATATCAAGCTGGAAGCATTGTATGCCATACAATGAGCAGAACTTACAAAAACAATACAGAAGCATCAAGAGTAGAACAAATATTTGGAGACAAGAGATCTTACGTCATCAAAGCCTTGCAAATTAAGCCAGACATTGGTGCCACTCATAAGCGATACTTGCCGTTCTGAAGTGTCTCCTCCGAAGATCACAAAAACCTTCTGTTTGGATGTACCTTTGTGGATTGCTTCTGCTTGTTTTGATGATTGTAATTTTCTGGATAAAGCAGTCCATGCATTATTGCATGGAACAAGAGAAGGGAATCGAGAGCAAGCGTGCTGAATAACTGTACGAAGGATTCGAGAGTGAGAGAATCCAACCTGAAAATGTGAAAAGGTTTGTTTTTGGTTCTGAAGTTAGTGACGAGATTAAACGTTATATATGAGTGCACAAGTATTTGCATGATACTTTCTGTAATACATAATAATGGGTATAAAAATCTATAGTGCATATCACTACCAAAATACAAATACCCCCAATGGCTGCACAGTTGGAAGAAAAGATACACAGCTAGCAGGAAGATCATGCATTTTATTTAAATAGGAATTTGTCTAGAAATCAGAATTGCCAAATTATTGATACCATATTATTATTACCGCTGAAGCTTGTTGGAATAAAAAGCTGGTTTGCTCCATCCCACTTATCTGTTACAGAGAATACAACAGATATGATGCACTAGAAACTGCAGGACATGATCCAAACTTGAGAACAAAGAGTGATATGAATATGCTTACCAAATTAATATCCGTAAAAAGAACAGTGCCATACTTGGTATTTCCAAATTTTTCACTATTTTCAGCTGAGGGCAAGGAACTAACAGAAGGTAAAAACCAACCATCTATCCTTGCAAAGTCATGCAGGCCAAGGCGACGAAATAAAAGAGAAATTCCTTTTCTTATGCAATCAATCACCTCTGCCGGAAAACGTGGAGGTGTATGATAAACAACCTGCGAAAAGGTGGACAAATGTTTCAATTGTTTCTTGTGTAGTATAAGAACACTTGGCTTGTCAAAACTGCAAATATTTGACTGAGACCTTGTCGCAGGAAGTTCTAAAAGCTGGTTTCAAATGAATCTGTAGGACTGAAGTAGTGAATATCAATTGAAAGCAACAATGGTCTTGCACACATGATCCCTAGAACTTGTAATTTAAACTGGGATTTATACCTGTCGAGTCGGAAGGTACTTCCTGCGGTAGTTAAATATTGTATCCTCCTTGGTATCACTACTGCTCGAGGGCTGAAGCTCAACCTGCAAAAAGGAATGATAAAATAAAAGAGGTTAATTCGGGTTTTCTAAAACATTGAAGTAAAACTGGGCAATAAGTAACAACATTTTTCTTTGTCCTCAGAGGACCATCTGAAAATTTTGGTGAACTTATTATGCAGACTAAATATTAATTGAGCATTGATACAAGATCACAGATCATTGGTTCTGCTGATTAAGATATGGAATATAGTTACCATGGCTTTGTGATAAAATATGGTATCATTCTTATTTTGGATGCCACAGTTGCTTTTACAGAGGGAGGGGAAAAAAGATAGAACCCTTGAACATTGAACAAAACGTTAAGATGTTTCCAGGTCCAGGATGACATGACAACAAAGATAAGCAAAGGAAGATATGTATCATACTTCTGTTGGAAGCAGAACAACAGGCTCACTATTGTTAGCAATCCCAACATCAACCACGATGGCTGTAAATTCAGTGCCCCCTTCAAGGAAAACCTCTATGATAACTTTATCGTCAATTCCCTGTCAACCAGCAGAAGGTTTCAGTCTCAAAATTATTATTACTGTCTGAATGATTCCAGAAGTATAGTAGAAAGTATTCAGCACCTCTGAAATTATTTCCTCAGCTTTCTGAGCAGCGTCATTCACACCATAAGCAACAACCACACCAATGCTTGACCCAGCCCTCGCAGGTTTGACCTGTGAAAGAAAATCAGAAGTTACCTCTTCACCAAGCCAACCATCAAGCCAACCATGAAAATAATCTTTCAAGTAAAATACCATCACTTACAATCACTTTGCCCTTTTCTTTGCTCAAATTGACGGTTTGGAACCATGCCTCCAACTCTGACGTAGCCAACTTGTCCTTCTACTTTGGCATAGACAAAATTCCAGGATACATGATCAGGTCACCAAAGAAGAGCATGAAAATTAGCAACCACATACTTCCCTCTTTTTTTTTCCTTAACTACTGCTGTAATGTTGTAACAGAAAAGAAATTTATTGTTCTTTTTTCCCAACTATTAGTAAATATTCAGTCGCTGGCAGCAGAAAAATAATTAAAACAAAATTATTTTCGGATATATGATGCATAGAAAAGCAAACATATACTGGCAAAGATTTGAAATTTTCGGCAGTCAGTCACTGCCTGTCTTTCAGCTAAACTACATATTGTGTGCATGAACATAGCTAAAGATAATGCATATCACGTTGAGGGCACTACGAAATAACAAGCAAGCTTTACCTCCACAAGAAGGTTTGGTACTGTTAGGAAACCTTGTTTATCAAGCTCGAGTGATGCACTATGCTGCAGCCAAGAATAAAATCAGGTTTCTGGATAAATGGATTCACTGACATTAAGTAAACTTACAAGGTACAATCATTATAGCGAGATATTGATGAACATGTCACATTTCAAATGGCATCTTTAGAAGATAGTAGCAATCCATTAAACCTAATCTATTGATAGCATTCATAAGTCCACTTATTCAGTGCATCCTAACATGTTTCGCAGATAATGCTAGAAGACTCGATCCCAATTCAGAAAATGCTGGAGATGACAATGGATGGTGTGCTTCATCCAAGTATGTGATGGCATACAAAGGTGGTGGTGTGGTGCAAGTAAAAGAAAAGGGAGAGGTTGATGACATATGTGGTCAAGAACAGTCTTGAAAGAACCACACAACGTACCTTGTCAAAAGCATGCTGACATTCCTTAGAGGGCGTCCCAACAAATGGAACCTTTGCTTTCTCCAAGAGCTCCTGGATATTTCAAAGAGATTGTGGACATATGGATGTCAGACCCAGACATACTTAGTTCACAGGTGATTCTGTAAAGATCAGTCAACTAAGAACCACTAAAACACTACATGCTAGTGCAATGCCAAGTGAAATTTGGAATCCACAAGCATGAATCGATATTTTTCCTCGTAAATCAGCTTTCACTGGTAACCACAAACCTGAATGCCACCATCTTCACCAAATTTCCCATGGATCACTGGGAAGGCAATGTCAACATTGGTGGCAAGATGCTCCGCAAAGTCAGATAGGGAGTGAAATCCTTGGGCTAAACTGCAGAAGCGAAGCTCGAACGTGTAAAATTTGAAATGGCATAATATTGTTACTAATAAGGAACAGAAATTGGCTGGTGATAGGCTTACCTTTCTAGTTTGAAATCAAAATCTGAAGGTGTGTTGGAATATAGCTGTGGAGCGAAACATGAAAGGCAGTCATTCTATTGTGAATATGAGTTCATATAATCATACAGTAGCAACCGAAGTACAGGTAATTTCAGGAAATAAATAGTTAATCCAAATTGAACCAAAGGAACCTATATCTTATTACAATATATATATTGAGGGGGGCTCGAATAAATGCATCTGTGCTCAGTGGGGCTGCATACATTTGTATAGGCGCTGCAGAGCACCTTGGAATCCCATGAAGGTTGAGCTGATGACTGATTCATAATCATAGGGAGTTTGAGGCAAGCGTGTTGAAGCAATGGAGGTGAGCAGAGCATGATGCCTCGAACAGGGGGCAGGGCAGGGCAGGGCTGTATAGAAAAACCAAGCAGCCAGGGGATGGGGCTATAAAAAAAATAGTAGGCCAACAGGAACGTTGGGCACGTACATTTGGCAGCCAGTGAGTGTGCATTGGTCTGGAAAGGCAAAAGTGAGCATGTAGTATGTTTGGCAGTTGATATTTAGGCTCTATTTAGTTCAAGCGCAAATTTTTTTTTGCGTTGGAATCTTACTAATTTGAAGTACTAAATGAAGTCTATTTACAAAACTTTTTGCACAGATGAGTTGTAAATCGCGAGACGAATCTAATGATGCTAATTAATCTATAATTAATCAATAATTAGCGGATGATTACTGTAGCACCACTGTTGCAAATCATGGATTAAGTAGGCTCATTGGATTCGTCTCGCGATTTACAGCCCATCTATGCAAAAAGTTTTGTAAATAGACTTCATTTAGTACCCCATGCATGTGTCAAAACATTCGATGTGACGGGTTTTTTGTGTTTACGGGGTTTATGGGGTAGGAACTAAACAGGGCCTTAGGCCTTGTTTGGATCGTGCTATTCACTAGCACGCACATTTCCGGAAAAAATAATCTCGCATGCATGGAGTACTAAATGAAGTCTATTTGTAAAACATTTTCAGGGATGGGTGTAACTTTTTTGCGACGAATCTAATGACGTTAATTAATCGATGATTGGCTACAGTGATGCTACAGTAACTATCCTCTGATCACGCGGTCGAAGGCCTCGTTAAATTCTACAGGGTTCCTAGCGTAAGGGTTATGGAGTTGGTTTTGTAAACTGACTTAATTTAATACCCTTAATTAGAGGTCCCTAGCACAACTTGTGCTAGGGAACCAAACAGGGCCTTAGAATACAGGAAGCATTGGTGAAACGAGAGAAGAAATAAAATAGAGTGGGTGGGTGAGCTGACCTGCGCCGGCGATATGGCGAAGGCGTTCATACCAGAGTCGATGTAGTAGCAGCTGACGACCAAATCCTGGCCCTGCATTTGCTACTACTGTAAGTGTACTAGTCGAATTAGGAATGTTCCTCCTCGAGTTGCTGCTAATTTTATATTGAATTCAAAGCCGCGCGCGCGCCGCCAAGGCCCAAGGCCAAGGGTGAGTGACCTGACGTCCTGACCTGAATGTGATCCAGCACGGAGCGTGCCGAGTTGAGGGAGACGCCCCTCTCGGCGGAGGGCCCGCCGCAGACGATGCCGACCCGGAGCGGCCTCCCCTGCTCCCCCGCCTCCATCCCGAGGTCCCGCTGGTCGGCGGACAGCACCGCGCGGAGCGGAGCTGGGGCTGCGGCTCTGACTGCGAGGCGTGGCGACGCGAACCCTATTGGTAATGGTGGGGAGGAAGGGCGGCGGGGCGGGGCGAGGGCGAGGGCGAGGGCGCGGAGGAGGAGGCGAGGGGTCGGGGAGGAGAGGCGGGGGAGCGGCATGCTGCGCTAGTGCGGTGGGGAGTGGAGGAGCGAGGCAGCGCAGCGATCGCGATATGTGAGGGAGAGCGATGTGTTGCTCCTATTCCCTCAACATTTGTAGTGGAGGAGGAGGAACTAGCTAGGGACTAGGAAGCGGCCGGCGCCGGCCCGTCGTGTTCCCCGGGCCGGCGGCCGGCGCCGGCGCCGGCTCCTTCCATTCCATTCCATTCCTTTCCTTTCCTTTCCTTGAGCAGTTGAGCCGGCCGGCTCTCTTTGTTTGTTTATGGGTTGGGTTCGCCAGCCCCTGGCCGGCTGGCCCTACCCCACCCACCCCAATACTCGCTGCATTCCGGCAGCCCCATGTAAGCAAGTAGTACTGTTTATTATTTAATTAATGATGAGTTATTAGTAGTTAAATAAAGTAGTAACTATGAAATGCTATCTTGATAACTGTCGAATTATTCCCCTTTGCATAAATATAGTACTAGTATTTGGACAAGAAAATAAAATCACTTTAGCCCATCCAAACGGACCCTAAATACATACAAATACAGTAGAAAAGAAAGCATGGAGCATCCCAAAATAAAAGCGAGGAACAAGAAGAAGAATGACATATGTGTGTGTATATATATATATATATATATATATATATATATATATATATATATATATATATATATATATAGCCTTGGTGGTGACGTATGTATGTATGTATGTAACGAGCGAGGACGGTCAGTGCGTCCTTCCTTGCTGCGCCTGCGGCAGCAATCCCGGTATGTATGGCACTCCGAACTTTGGTATGAAGTGCTGGCCCTGGATGAAGACCTCGACGGTGTACTCCTTCTGCGCCTCGGCGTAGGTGACGGTCTTGATGCCGCCCCACTTGGCGCGCTTGCTCATGTCGGCGCCGGCGCCGCGGTTGTCCACCTCCGCGTAGAAGAGCGTCTCGAGGCCGAAGTCGCCGTTCCACTCGAGCCAGCCCTTGGGGTCGATGAAGCCGCCGATGTCGTTCTGGATGTAGAGCGTGCGCGAGTACTCCTTCCAGGGCCGCGCCAGGTACGTCGCGATCTTGCCGCCGGCCTCCGCCTTGAAGTCCGGGTGCGGCTCGATGGTGCAGTTGTGCAGCACGGTGCCGCCCACCGAGCGCTTGTCGCGCCGCCCCTGCGCGGTGATGATGTTGGCCTGGTTCGCCATAGGCTTGCGGGGCTGGATGAGGCAGTTCTGGATCACCACCTGCATGCATGCAGTTTTATTTAATTTGGTGTTATATAAGTTGTTGTTGTTGTTCTTCTTATATATATATATATATATATATATATATATATATATATATATATATATATATATATATATATATATATATATATATACAGACACACACACAAACACACAAGAACCAATCAAACCAACCTGCGAGTTTCCGAATATGAAGTCGATGGTCCCCGTGACCGTGCAGTCCCTGAAGAACTGCCGCTGCGCGTGCGTGTACAGCGTGTCCTGGTACCCGTCGAAGGTGCACTGGTAGAACACCGCCTGGTCGCTCTGCACCCGCAGCGCCACCGCCTGGTGGTTCTCCGCCCCCGCCGTGTTCTCCACCCGCACCCCCTTCATGAAGAAGCCGTTCCCGATGGCCTCCATGGTGGCCGTGTCCTTGGTCGTCAGGTTCATCTTGAAGTTCTTGTTCCCCGTGATGATGGTCTTGTCGGCGCCGTCGCCGATGAAGGCCACGTTCGTCTGGGGCCGCCCCACGGAGACGTACTCCTTGTACGTCCCGGCCTTGACGTACACCACGTACATGGCCGCGTTCTTGGGCGGCACCCTGTCCAGCGCCTCCTTGATGGTATTGACGTCGCCGCTGCCGTCCGCCGCCACCGTCACGTTGGGCTTGAAATCGGGGGACGACGGCGACGCCTCCTCCAGGAGCCGCCTGCTGCCGCCCTCGGCCGGCATCCAGGAAGGCATGCCGTCCTCGCCCAGCAGCCGCCTCCCCACGCTGAGGCCCCCCAGCGTGTCGGAGAACTGGTCCACCACGGCCAGGATGTCCTCGGTGAGCTCCTGCAAGCAAGGTTAGTTTATATTAATTTGCATGCATTGGGCCATCTATCTATCTATCTGTAATGCAATGCATGCCTGCGACGCGTTGAGCGCGTTCTGCATCTTGGCCGATGCCTCGGTTGTGGTGGCGTTGGCGAAGCCGTCGAGGCAGGTGTCCTGGTAGGTGAGCGCGGCGGAGAGCCAGGTCTTGAGGTCGTCGATGGCCTTCTTGAAGTTGGTCATCTCGAAGCCGCCGAGCTTGTCGAAGGTGGCCTTGAGGTCGTCGATGGCGTACTCGAGCAGCTCCTTGCAGTTCTGGAGCGCGCCCGAGGTGCGCTTGTCGTTCTTGAGCTCGTTGAGGGTGGCCGACTCGCTGATGGCCTTGTGGATCTTGTCGGAGGTGACGGCGAAGATGGCCTTGGCGAGGTCGGTGGGGGAGGTGGCGTTGCCGGCGGCCTTGCTCAGCTCCGCCTCGCAGGTCTGCTGGTAGTCGGTGGGCTGGCAGAAGGCCTTGACGGACTTGACGGACATGGAGAGATTGCCATCGCCCTCGCCCTCGCCCTTGCTGGAGTTGCCCTTGAAGGACACCACGCACACGGCGGCGACAACGGCCACCACAAGGACGGTCGACGCGCCGATGATAGCACCTTTGCTCATCTCTTCTTGGATGGATTATTATTGGATGGATGGATGGATGATTGATCTCTTTCTAGCTTTCTCCTAGCTAGGATATATTATATATAATATATGATTGGCCGGATCGACGATAGATGATGGATCGTCTACCGTACCGGATTATTGGATTGGATTGGATGAACAAAGGTGCTTTGCATATGCATGCATAATGCTCATCTTGTTATCTCTCTCTATCTATATATATACATAGGCATAGCAGTACAAGCGATGATCCAGGCCGGCCGGTGAAGGGTCCACCGTACGTCGGAGCTACGACCGCGGCCACCCGCACGACCCAATTCACGGTCCTTGGACGCACAGTTGGCAAACCTCTCTCTCTCTCTCTCAATTGACAGGGGCCCACGGTCAACCTGGTCTTCGCAGGGCCCGAGCCGTTCCAGCCGCCGGCCTCGGCCCGGCTCTTGTCGTGGGCGGAGGACATCGAAGCGAAGCGCCCCCGATGCCCTTCGCCGACTCGTGCGGCGTCAGCATCAACTGCCACCGACGAGGCAACGAGTGCGCCATGCCGCTGAGGATTCCGGGCTCTGTTCGCTGAGATGTGGCTGGTGGCTAGTGCTGATTTATTATGAGAAAAAAATAATATTGGCTGATTGGTGACTGCTGGCTAATGCTGGTTTGATGTGAAAAAAAAACACTGTTGGTTGAATGCAGCGATTGGGCTGCGTTCTGCTCCTTGCTTTGAAACGCACTTTTACTTGCTTCTTGTTCAAACACAACTACTAGCAGTATTGCTGTTTTCTCCTGATTTGCTCAAAATTCAAATCATCAATTAATAATATTTTACCATCTACCGACAGCTCAAAACTCAAGGTGTTTTTACACATTACTAGCACACGTTTCGTACTTCAGTTCCAGTAATAAAATAAAAATACATGCAACAATTAATCCAAAGAGCATCCTAGAAGTAGATACTATAAACCATCTATTTATAAATAAATAACGATTCACAGACAACACTAGGCAGGTCAATTTTTTCCCTGCACAAGGCGGCACACTATAGATAGGCCAGGCTACATCAAAACTACAAGCTCCAAATTATTTCAACTATTCCCTCAAGAAGAATATCAATCAAACTTTTCACTCCGGGTTATACGTAGACAACAAACTGGTTAGCAGCCAATATCTTTTTGTACCAGGCTGAGAATACAGTTAGCTTCACCAAACAATTATTATCATACTTGGATCCAGCAGCTTATTACCCTCTCTTAGTTTCTGCATTCTGAGCAGCTGACTTGACTCAAGAATCAGAGCTTTGATTCGTTTCACCTGCATGCTGTAGAGCGGCTGGATCTTTTACCTTCCATTGCGTCTTTCTTTTTCCGACATTCCAAACAAAGATGTGGACCACCCCATGGCGCGTATGGGGAAGAGCAGTAACCGCCACTGTTATCTGTCATCAAACCTTCAAATGGTTCTTGGTCCACTTGGCAGATTGCACAACGGAAAGGTGGTGAAGCTGCTTTCAAGGACAGATTCCTACCCAACCTGCAGCAGTAAGGCTTGGCTGTTAATGTTTACTTTAGGAGGAAACACAGAACCCTGAGCAGAATAGTCTTTCTCAACAACAAATGTGGCAGCCATCCCAAGTAACTTTTGAAATCCATAAAGCCTCAAAGTCCTAACCACGTTAGACAAGAGTTTGTACTCTCTTAAAAAAAGGTCTGTTTATCCCGGGCTTCCAGCTGCAATGTCTTAAGTACCGTCTAGAGATAAGAGATTGAAATGTAATGGCACCTGGACCCAATATTGTTTATCTTGTATTACTAAGATACTTGTAGGGGGAAAAAAGACAATGGAAGATAACCTGTGAAAGTGATGCCTAAAGTATTGAGCCAAACATTTTCATCATTTATAAATAAAACAAGTAAAGCACACTATTTACTAAAATGGCTCTGGAATCTCCATACGATTGATGCGACATGTCAAAGAAAGCTAAAGCTTCATTGAACATGTACAGACGATAATCAAAGTCAGCAATGAGGATATGCTTAAAGGAAAAGCCCATAGAGATGCAACAGGTTGCCTAGATGCTCTAAGAAATTAACAAGGTAGCCTAGTACCTTTACCATTCTATGCTAAGCATATGTGAACATTTATATGTTACACACATTCTTCCATCAAAGACCAATATGTGGCATACCTCACTAAATAGCTCAGATGCAAATGATACTGAACTATGATAAAGAAATTGACCAAGAATAATGCAGTGGGGGAAATAGCAAACCTTTCTTCTAACATCGCAGATCCTTCTTCAAACAACTCCTCCACAGAACCAAATGAGGCAGACTTGCCTCCAAGTTTTCCAACTGAACTATGCGACCTTCTACGGAAAAGTGACTTCAACTTGTTCTGATTTTTCTTTGGAGACAATTGCGGTGATGTCAAATGATCAGATGGGATAATGTCAACAACTACACAGGTGGTGTCGTCCTTGAGCCCACTTGTTTTCAGAGCTTGCTGCACACACAGATAACAAAACAATGGATGTTGAAATTAGAAACAGAATCCGGCCACGCCTATGCCCCACAAAGCTTCAAGGCACGACTGCTGTATGCAGGATTACCTTAACCACAAGCTTTGCAGCCAGTTCTGCAGGCAATCCTCGGCATGCCTTTGCAGCTGCTTCATTGGATAGCGCATCCCATATGCCATCCGATGCTATTATTAGCCTTCCTCCAACATTCGATAACTGAAATTGCAAAAAAAGAAAGGAACCATTTCAGCATAAGACATGCCGCAGCAGAGTTAGCAAGCTAGAAATCCCTCCCCTGCATTATGCAAATAAATGAATGGTATGAACCTTGACTTGTTTGACGTGTGGAATTGGCACAATGAACTCCCCAACATCCATGTCCCCGATGGATCTTGAAAGGCACAAGCCACCTGGCCAGCACCGGAGAGGACCGACCTAATTAATTGCACAGAACACTCAATTCAGAGAGGAAGAGCATCGATCAGCAAAAGGTTGGTATTCACCAGGAGCATTGAGCTATTCAGCAGCAGCAGCAGCAGCAGCAAGTATAAGGCTATGTTAGGTACCTCCTGGCCACCAAAGAGATTGAGGCGGCCGACTTCCCCACCGCTGGCCGTGACGCGCTCCCGCTCCTCTGCATTCTCTTCGAGGCGGTGGTCGACGGTGAGCAGCTGCAATTCGCCGCCCTGCGTGTCGAGGATGCAGCGCGAGTCGCCCACGGACGCCACGGTGACGGTGAAGCCGTCGACGACGACCAGCGTTGCCGTGGTTCCCGAGACCTCGCCTGAACCCATTGTGTTGATTTTAGGTCCAAAGCAGAATGAACATATACTAATAAATAGTAGTAGCTTTGGTTGGCAAAGGAGGAGGAGGAGGAGAGCAGGCAGGTACCCTTGCGCTGGAAATCGATGTCGGCCTTGACAAAGCCCGCGACGAGCGCGCGCGGCAGGGCCTGCAGCCAGTCGTCGCGGCCGATGTCGGGCGGCAGCGCGCTAATGACGTGCTCGAGCAGATGCTCCTTGCTGTAGACCGCGGCGGAGACGCCGTTGTGGCCGTCGAAGACCTGCCAGATCCAGTCCAGGCAGCGGATCGGAGTGAGATGAGGACATCGGAGGGGGGGATGACACTGACACGCGAAGGAAGGAAGGAAGAGCATACAGCGAAGACGGAGAAGACCGATGAGGGATCTCCGGGGACGCGGAGGCAGTCGGGCTTGACGAGGAAGTAGTCCTCCCCGCGCTTGGCGAAGCCTGCGTGGCCGTAGCGCAGGGCCGGGCGCTCGGAGCCGCCGGCGCGGAGCTCGCGGCCGATGAGCGTGGCCAGGGGCAGCGGTGGCGGCGGCAGACGCGCCTCCCTGACCCTGGCGGCGGTCGCCATCGGAGTAGGAGGTCAGGCCTAGGGTATTGTTTTGTTGCTATGGATGGAGCATTCGCATTCCAAGGGAGAGCAGAGCAGAGCAGAGGGGGTTGGTAGGATGGGATTTGATAGCAGGCGGGGGGAGGGAGAGGAAGCAAAGCAGCAGCAGCAAAATGGAGGCAGGGAGGGAGGGAGAACAAGATGATGAAGGGCTCTCCCTCTTCTTCTATATCTATCATCACTCTCTGTCCGCTTCAATCGGCAGCAGTATTTTTCTCTCATATTAAACAACACCAGACACACCGGCTACCCACAACAAATCAGATCCGGATGACTACAAATTGCATGTTTAGACACCAATCAAATAGAGGCTAGTTTGCGAGATGAATGCATTTAATTTAATTAATTCATCATTAGTATAGCACAACATGATCAAATTATGTACTGATTAGGTTTAATGGATCGTCTTGTGAATTGTGTAATTAGTTTTATCATTAATCTATATTTAATACATCTAATTAGTGAGGACAATCAACTAAGACAAAACTGCAATATTAGCATTTTAAGATGACATAGCCTTAATATTAATGATGACGAGATCCCTTGGGTTGGGAGGAGCAGAGCAGAGCATGGGCAAATTGCAGAGGAAGCAAGTGGCAAAGGCGCACCTGAACTGGAAAGCGTTTATTTCTGGCTGTTGTTTTGCTTTGCTTTGTTTAATCGGGACTGGAGCCAAGCCAAAGCCAACAAACGCGTCAATTTGGTGAGTGAGGCGATGAGTGGGTTGCGTTATGTTTAGTTTGTTGATGACGACGATGTGCTGTGCTGGCCCTGCACTGCGTCCATAGCGTTCATCATCGCTAGCTAATTAATCAACGCGTGCAATTCAGCACAACAGTCATAGATGGATGGATGGATGGATGGATGATGCAAGGGAAGGGAAGCTTCAGACTCCCTTCGTTCCGGGCTCAATCAAATCAAACAAAACAAAATAAGAAAAATGAAATCTCTCTCTCTCTCTCTGTTAGTGACTACTAGCACTTACTATCTGCCAAGTGTCAAGAGAAGGAGAACAGAAACAACTCATATCACAGCCGAATCGGCATGTAGTAGGCATCTCATGCCAGCGTTTGGACTGGGCTGAAATCTGATTAACGCGACGGCCCATCCAGCACAGCCTACTGGGCCTTCACCCATTCCAATCCTTTGTCAAGGGGTTGGGTTGGCATAGCATAGGATGCCGCTGCCGTCCCGGCTCCATTTCATCTCCTGCAGATCTCCAGTGGAGGGAGGCCCCTCATCTTCAATTCCATCTCCCCCCATCTCCAAATAATATAATATAATGGCCCCTTCCTACCGTCCCTACGCCGGCGGCGAGGAGCGTGATGCGCAGAGGAAGAATAAGAAGAAGAAGGCCGCCGGGCTGTGGGGCGGCGACCCGGCGGAGATGAAGCGGCGGAGGCGGGTGGCCGGGTACAAGGCGTACGCGGTGGAGGGCAAGGTGAAGGCGTCCATCCGCAGGGGGCTCCACTGGATCAAGGCCAAGTGCGCGCACATCATCCACACCTAGCAAAGCATATGCATCGTTGCGTTGCCCATTTGCCCTGCTCCTGCTTCCTTCTTTGCATTCGCCTAGCTAGCTCTAGCTACCTGTTTCTGTTTATTCCTTTTTAGTTTTTCTTCCTCGATCTGCATGTATGCCAGTATTGGATTGGATTGGATTGGATTGGATCCATCCATGTGCTGCAGCTTCTTCTGCATGTACTATACATCGAGATCGATCGATCAGGTCGGATTATGCATGCTTTCCATTGCTTGCGCCGGCAGACATGAATAATGCAATTAGTTAATGGTGATGGAAGGATTTCCTTTAGTTTGCTTGCCGCTATTCACAAATCAAGAATCAGCGAAGAAAGGTTGCATCCTTGCTTGCTTTGGGAACACGCCGGCCGAATGCGTAATCTGCGGGTTGTGCCTTTTCCCATCAGATGGAGTATCATCTCAGCTCAGCTTCATCTGTTCAAAAAAAAAAAAATCTCAACTTCAGAGTAACGTCCAGCCGAGGTGCCAGAACTCTCTCTCACACACCAAAAAGTAAAACGTAAGGAGTGGAGATGCAGGGTATCGATCCCCGTACCTCTCGCATGCTAAGCGAGCGCTCTACCATCTGAGCTACATCCCCGTTGCGATTACTTCCTAAAATTTTATTGTACAAGAATAATGCAGAAAAATCGCCTTTCTTTTTTTTGAGTGAAAAAAAAATCGGCTTTCTAAGGAGGGAGGGAGGGCCTAAAAGGAAGGCGTCCGACATATCAAAATCAGGCCCAACTATAGTTCTCCGCGTTCGGCCCATGGTCATGGTCTCCTCTCTCCTGATTAGACGAGACGCGCGCCGCGAAAAGCAAACAAAATCCTAGGCTCATTTCCGTTTCCCTCCCTCCTTTCCGTTCGAACGACGAAATCAAATCCCCACTCTCCATTCCCAAATCTCCGAACCCTAGCCCCCCCAATCTCCGATCCCGCCATGCCCCTGCACGCTGACGAAGACGCCGGCGCCAGCGACGCCGACGCGCGCCTCTTCGCCGGCGTCCGCTTCGCGCTCTACGGCTTCAACACACACTCCGAGTCCCAGGTGCGCGCTCCCCCACCCTCTCCCCGCGCTTCGATGCGACCCCGTGCCGATTCCTTCTGATTCCGTGCCTATTTCATGCGGTTTCCTTCATTCGCAGTACCGCTTAGAGATGGTACGGTGCGGCGGCGTCCACGTCGGGGCTTGGGACGGAGACTGCACCCACGTCATAGTTTCCAACACCTTATATGTGAGTTCAATTCTATTTCTACCTGCGATTGTCTTGTTCCTTCGGTTGCTACTCCGCTCACGATTTTTTGCTTCGTCTTCCTCTTTTTTTTAAAAAAAACACTAAATGCAGGATGACCCCGTGTGCGTGGCGGCGCGGTTGGACAAGAAGAAGGTCGTCACCGACCAATGGGTGGAAGACAGCTTCGAACTTGGAGAATTGGCTGACGCCGATCGGGTCAATCTCGCTTCTCTGTCTGCATTCTGTGCTACAGCTAGCCTACCTACCTCTAGCTTCTCTGTGTGTCTGTATTGAACAATAAACCAGCGTTTTTTAGCAGCATGCTTAAGTCCTTTCTCTTAATAAAAATAAAATGTATGCATGAGTCTCTGTCATGTGAATTATTGTTTTCTACTAATTAGTCTGAGGAGTGAAGGTGCTGGTGCTTGTTTTTGATTTCCCAGGTATTATATGCGCCAATCAGAGATCCCAATGGCATTCCGGGTAGTGATCAACTTCACATTTGCCTCACAGGGTACCAGAAGAATTGGCGCGGAGACATAATGGTACGGTAAACAATGCTGCTTTGATCACGCCCCCAATGGTACAGCAAATTATGTTTCATGCCACTGCGCATAAAATGTGTGTAGCCAGGTTTTTATGATTGCCTTCAGTTGATGAAGAGAGCATATATTAGGAGTTTTCTTTGCTTTTGCACTTATTTTTATTTTGCTCTCTGAACATATCTTAGTTGTTCTGTTAATTCCATTTTCTAAGACCCAGAGATGTCCAAATCAGTATTCCCTCCCACTGAATGACAAATGCTCATTATGTTATATAGGAGTAGGTTCACATGTATTTTCGCTCCTTTCTTTTCAGCACTAGGTAGAGTTTATTATCAGAATCAAGTCTGAATACCCAATTGTTTAGTTGCTCATTACAGTCCTCTTCATGATTAATGCTAATATTAAATGTAGAAAATGGTTTCTTTGATGGGAGCACACTTCTCCAAGTCTTTGAGAGGAAACGAAGACACCCATCTCATTTGCTACAAATTTGAAGGTACTTCTTCATAGTTTTGTATACTGTATACTTTTCACTGAACTTGTGTTGCAATTAGTGTACTTCATTGTGTACTCATTAGTCTCCTTATCTCTTTTTGTTGGACCATTTAGAGATGTACGTCCATCTGTTCAATGCATTGCATTGGCAATTTTGAGGCTCATTTCTCCTCCATTTTCTTATAAAAGGCGCCAACATGTTGATTTATGGGCGCTGCTGGTAGTTGTTTGCATTGACAATACAAATTTCGATCTTTCTTTTTTGTCTTTGGTTTGGCTTACTTTCAACAAGAATGCAATAATTTAACCAAAGCATTCCTCTGAACATTCTCTTGAAAAGCTTAACCTGAAAATTATTCTACTTTCAATCAGTTCCACAATTATTTGACTGTTATTCATCTACCACTTTTTCTGAATTGTGCTAGGCGAGAAATATGAACTTGCTAAACAGGTGAATATCAAAATTGTTAATCACCGGTGGCTGGAAGAATGGTATGTGATTTAACCAGCCTACCCCCACCCCCCCAAAAAAAATTATTATTGCAGTGTCATGATTATTTGTGCTGAAGTATTGTATATGCTGTTACCACAGCTTAAAGGCATGGGAGATTCTTCCAACTGATGATTATACGAAAAGGTAAGTGTACCGCATTTCATTTTTCTCTCTCTGATGTTTTCTATTTTATCTGTAACTCAATATCCTGAGGATCGTGTCTTGTTTATATTCCAGTAGTAGTAGTATAACAGTATATTTTATAAATCTCTCCTTTTATTCTAACTCTGATCATTTATTTGAGTCAGTGGTTGGGAAGTAGAGATAATGGAAGCAGAAGCTCAGGACTCTGAAGATGAAAGCGAAGATGTTGGTAGAGGCTCATCAAGTGGTAGACGTATTGGCAGAAGCACCCCTGGTACAGAGATTAGAACAAAATCTCATGTTGATTCTGCTGTTGATGCAACCGTTCGAGGTTCTACTATTTCTACTAGTAATGCAGAGGGTGCTACAGGAAGACACTTGGGCACACCAGAACAGACCATGAAAGCAGAAGATGCTAGCACAAAGTCATTTGACATCAGAGCTGACTCAGGAAGTGCCCCTGACACGAAATATGCTACAGTTTCTGTTGATGGTTATGCCCACAAAACTTACCCCTCTCACATTTACCAGAGTGAGAATGATGAGGCTCCTGCAGATCAGGTCAGTAGGGATGAAGCTAGAGATGATCACAAGAGGGATACTGACACCAGGGCTAGTACCCTCTCTACTCCCAATGTACATAAAAGCATTGCTCCTGCTATTCTAGCAGACAACAAGAAGAGCATTGAAGGGAACTGTTTGCATAGCTCCAATCAGATCAATGTCAACAATGATCTTCGGTCAAACACTTTTGAAGAAAATTGCTCCAAGCAAATAGTACACTCACCAGAAATGAGCAGAAAGGTAGATCAGAAGGATGATGGGCATGTACCTGATCCACAACCCACCATTTCTCAGTCATTCTCTGAACAAAGGCTAAACATGCGTGAGTCTAATCTAGGACCAGAAGACAATTCAGCATCAATAAGTAATCAAATTTTAGGCTATTCTAGAAGGCGACTGGCAAAGTCAGTATCACCTGGGGCTAATTTAAGATCAGTTCACCAAACAACACCGCCACAGTGTTTCGAGGAGGATACGTCAAGGGTTGAGCTTATTGCTACACCGAGAGGGAACAATCAGGATTATAGTGGGCATGCTGAGACCAGAGGCCTGCAAGAAAATGAAGTGATAAAGCATGGCAATAGATCAGGCGGTGGGCATGCTCAGAAGAGGAAAAGCATTCTTTCTTCCTTCAGTTCAAAGGCACCAAGTGAAGCCCCAGACTCACAGACTGGAAAATCAAGCAGTCCTTTATCAAGCAAGGAAAGTGCATGTGAAGCAGCTGTTTCTAATCTGGGCAGAAGCCCTGCCGAATCTACCAAAGTTGGCGGTCATCTAAACAGTGGTCCAGCTGTGAATTTTTCAGAGAAGCAAATGCCTGGCTCATTTAAAAGCAATTTGTTAAGTAATAGGAGGACATCTTTGAAGCTTGTGAGCTCTGCTGAAGTAGAAAAGCTTCCTGAAAATTCTTCTAAGGATAAGAATATTGGGGCACCTGGTGAAGTTAATACACCAGCACTGCACGAGACAACAATTGAGAAGCGTCGTGCTATAGCCCCTTCTGCCGATTCTGAAGTTAGAAAAGAAAGTTCAGGTGCCTCTCTTCAAAATCGGGACACTGAGATGACTGATGCTCAGCATGTAAACAAAATTGAAGCTGCAGGTCCTTGCTCAAAACCTGAGAAGGTGGTTTCTCACCAAGAATTGGAAGTAGATCCTAAATATATCCCAGCTAACAAGGTCACTGATAAACATGGTACATTTCCCCCGAAAGTATCAACTTCTAGAGCAAGGAATTCTGGTGCCAAGAGGTCTCGAAATGCTGGCAGTAAAGCAGCTCCTGGATTAATTAATAGCAAAAGTGGGGTTGCAACTAAGCCCATGCATGATAAAGTTGAGTCTGTTAATATGTCTCTGCAGAGAAATACAAAGGGGAACCGCAGAAAGCTTTCAAGCACTGCACGTGCAGATGAAAATAAAGGAAGTTCATCTCAGAGGGGACTAAATTCCGAATCAAGTAAATCAACTGCAAAGGGGGCTTGGACTGCTAATGTCAATATGGCTGATTCACCAACTATCGATACAGCTGAGACAATACCATCAAAGTCAAGTTTTAATGAGGCGCTTCCGCCAGAAAATGGAGAAGAACACCATCAAAAGCCAGAGAATGGAGAAGAACACCATCAAAAGCTTCCAAGCAGTGCAAGCGCAGATGACCATGAAACACATACGGCAAATGAAGTACCGAACAACAGAGTACGCAAAGTAGTAGCCAAGAGGAAACTGTCTTCTGTCCAAAAACAGAAGTCTGGCACTGAGCCTTGCATTACTGCAAATGTATTGGTATCTGACGATAAAGTTGTCTCATCAGAGAGAGCTGCACAGAGTTCTAGAAATTCTAACATGGTAACGGTGAATCAAGACCTGGAGAACACCAGTGAGGTTAGGACAAATGGTGCGGTTGGATTATTTTGCAAAGATGCCATGGAAGAGAGATCAAAAGATACGCAGAGTTCTAAATCGAGAAGCAACAAGAGACAAAAAACTGCAGATTTAGTGGATGGTTCTACAGATTATGACAAGGAGAACATTCCAGTCAATAGTAATTTCACTTCCAATACAACAGCTGGAAACAACAGCAAGAGTTCCAAATCAACCTCAAAAGCGTTACAAAACAGCAAAGTTGTTCTTGATGAGCGTGGTATGATTGAAGGAAATAATTGTGGAACCTTAAATGTGTTGGAACCAACTTGGTTTATTTTAAGTGGACATCGCCTGCTGAGGAAGGAGTACAAGGCGATACTTAGACGTTTGAAAGGCAGAGTTTGCAGGGATTCACATCACTGGTGTTTCCAAGCAACACATCTTGTCACCACTGAGCTTCGCAGAACTGAAAAATTCTTTGCAGCTGCAGCGGCTGGGAGGTAAAACCTTGAATAGTTATAATTCCGTAGTAGGTTGGCTTGAATCAACTTCCACTCGCTGTGTATCTTGCTCTTTTTTTTGAGTAAAATGCACGGCCGGTCCCTAAACTCGGCAGTAGGTGTCATCTAGGTCCCTAAACTCCCAAAATGCGCATCTAGATCCCTAAACTTGTTAATTGGTTCACGTGGGGTCCAAATCACGGTTGCCCATGTTAACCGCGAGCGTGTCAAGTTGACTAGGCACCTGACATGTGGGGCCCACATGGCAGATGCACCTCCCTCCTTCCTCCGCCTTTCACAGCCATGGTCGACATAGTGGCGGTGCGGCTTCCCCGCCGGTGCGCATCCGGCCGGCGGTGCACCGGACCTTGCCCGCGTCCGGGGCAACCTAGCAGCACCGGCGTTGGCGGAGGCGTGGCGCAGTCTTGCGCAGGGGCACCCTGCGACGGGCGCATGCCGGTGGCACGGCAGGCGCAGTGGTGTTTGTTCGGCGGTGGCGGCGCCGGGGTTGAAGGGGGAAGAGGCTCGATTGAGTACGGAGCGGCTCCGACATGGCTCGTGGAGCGGCGACGCGCATCTCCAGCGGGGCCGCGGAGGCCGGTGCACGCAGACGACTGGCAGGGTCGGGGGGGGGGGGGGGGCGTGCGCAAACGGGGGCCCGGGCAATAGTGGGCGAGCTCCACCGCCGTTCCATCCTGGACGGGTGAGCGGGAGCCGTCGCGGGCGTGCTCCGCCGCCACTCCGCTCCGAACGGACGCGAGGGAGTCACCACGGGCGAGCTCTGCCGCTGCTCCGTCTTGGAAGGGCCTGCGGGAGCCGCCGCGGCTGAGCTCCATCGCCACACGCCCCAGACGGGCACGAGCTCGTGGAGCGGCAGCGCATCTCCGACGATGCCTCTCTGGCGGTGGCGGTGGCGGTGCACGCTCGTCCGATGGAACGGCCCACATGTCAAGTGCCCAGTCAGCTTGACACGCTGGCAGTTTAACATGGTTAACGGTGATTTGGACCACACGTGAACCAATTAATAAGTTTAGGGATTCAGATGTGTATTTTGGGAGTTTAGGGGCCTAAATGACACCTGCTACCAAGTTTAAGGGCCGGCCGTGCATTTTACTCTCTTTTTTTCTTCAGTTTTGATGAAATCTGAATGAGTTCCCTTTGTTGTTGAAAAGGTGGATACTCAAGCCTGATTACTTGAGTGCTTGCAATGAGGCTGGCAAGTTCTTAGAGGAAGAGCCATTTGAGTGGCATGGTAATGGCCTTAACAGCGGTGATACAATTAGCTTGGATGCTCCAAGGAAATGGCGCCAACTGAAGCAGCGTACTGGTCATGGTGCATTTTATGGGATGCAGGTCATTATATATGGAGAATGCATTGCTCCGACACTGGTAAGTACAAATCTGGCAAGCCTGATAAATGGTGGGACGATTCATCTTCTCGGTAGCTGTGTGATTGGAAATACCATTACCCAACTCATTTTTGTTCCCTCTTTGTTTTCCTTCAGGACACACTAAAGCGCGCGATCAGGTCCGGTGATGGCACCATCTTAGCAACCTCCCCACCTTACACCCGGTTCCTCAAGTCCAGCATCGATTTTGCTATTGTATCTGCGGGCATGCCAAGCGTGGACGCATGGGTACAGGAGTTCGTGAGGCATAACATCCCGTGCATCAGCGCAGATTACCTGGTGGAGTATGTGTGCAAGCCCGGGCACCCCCTGAGCAAGCATGTCCTCTTCAGCATGCACGATCTAGCAGAGAAGTCCCTGCAGAAGCTACTGAAGAACCAAGAAGACGTGATGGATGCTGACACTGGAGAGAACGGCGAGGCTGATGTAGGTTGTTCTACCTGCGGATCACAGGACCAGGAAGGGCTTATGGTAACATGCAGCAGCGGTGGAAACCAGGCTGGCTGTGGTGTCCGCGTGGACGTGGGTTGCTGCAACCCTCCCGTTGAAGCAGCCATAGGTGGTGAGTGGCTGTGCGGCAAGTGCGACAAGCAAAAATCTGCAAAGAAGTCTGCTGGGAAACCAAGAGTGCTCAAAACCTGATGATTTTTCAGGGGGTATCACAAGCCCCTTCAAGAGTTCTGGGCTTGATCAAGCACGAAATGGATGTTCGACAACAAGCGTGTGAGGGCCAGGCGGCCACCTAGTTTTTATGTATCTTTTAGCTAAGAGTTCGAGTTTGTTACATTTTTATGTAATCACAACTACTGTAAGAACCTGCTTTCATCTCCTTCTTATATGATCTGGCAATGCTCCTGCTAAGTTCAAAAAAAAAAAAAGCCGATGACTCTATAGTGCTGCTGGTGTTACTTTGCTGTAAGTTATATAAAAATATAATTAAATTAGCTTTGTAAAGAACCTTTCGGCACGCTCTGAAATGCTTGCTTGGTATTTCCAGGTGTCCGTTTTTCTTTCCCTAATCCATGTGTGCCGTTGAACTGTTTGAGAATACAATGTACAGCACATAGTTCATCAATATTTGAAAATCAATGCTACAATTGCTGACATTCAGAAGGCGACAGCTTGCTGAGGAATTCGTTGATGCTCTTGGCGTATTGAGTGGAGTGGAGGCAACGAAGTGGGGGTAGCGCCCATTCCTTTTCCAGCTGCCCTCAAAAAGTCAAAAGCAACTGGCTGTGTACAGTACTCCTTTGCATATCAAAGCGAAAAAGTTAGCAAACCCTGCTGCCGTCTTTAATTTGTTGGGACGTGCAACTGCAAACTACTAAAAACTAATTAGGATGCCAGAGATGAAGTGCTTCTTTGTGGTAATAATGCTCTGAAATGCGTTGTGCTTTCCCTGAGCAAATAAATAATAAAGAGCAGGCTTGATCGCGGATCCGTCCTGAGAATAGATTATAGAAGATAGATGATATTGTCTATGCATGTGCTAAAGCATAGCATACATCCACGCTTGTTTCATGGTCTTTATTTCCCTTTTAATTTGTAACGATGCATGCTTTCATTCGTTGCACATGATCTATCTATCTATCTATCTATCTATTACCTGGGCTAGGATGTTTTGACAGCCAAAATTGGCACCTGCCGAGGCCGATCGGTCAGACCGGTCTGGTCCGTACAGTCCGAGTAGAATTAGAGTTTTTTGTAAAGAGTCCTCATGTAATCCTACTCGTGAAGGGGTACGTCTTCCCCGGCCTATAAATATAAAGGCTAAGGCCGATTGAGGTTATTCCCAATCGAATCAATCAAAAATATCGCATTATTTTTGTCTCTCAAACCCTAGTCTTTTCCAACTCTAGATTGCTTTCTTTCTTCATCTCTACGGCGTTTGAAGACGTTTCGAGTGGGCTGCCGATCTCAGGACAACCCTACGTTCACGAACTCCGACGGGGTCCCTCCCGAGCTCCTGTTCTAGGTTTCCGACGATGCCCTGCCTGCATCGGTCAGACCGGTCGGCGGCACCGGTCTGGCCGGCCTGCCCAAGGTTTCGCGGATGTTGATCGTTTTGACGATCGTTCACGCGTTCTAATGCATTCGAGTGTGTTGGCGTGATTCTGTATCAACATACTTTTTGGCGACTCTGCTGGGGAAAGATTAATCTGGTTTTAAGACCGATCTAATCTAGTTTCTTTGAGAAGATGGGTACTCATAGTGAAATTCACAATGACAACGTCATCAAGGCGACCAAGGAGGAGCTCACCGAAGACGAGCGCCAAGCCTACCTCATAGTTGAAGAGCACTTGAAGGAGCAATTCCTTCAAGGTTTCAAGAAGGAGCGTGGAGGCCTATTCAAGAGGGTTGGGGAGTTCGTGAGGCCATCCTTCAAGCTGAACAAAGACAAGGTTGAGGTACTTCCTAACGATCCCTCTGAATTGGTTTAGCAATTCTCTCTCATGGTAGATTTGAAAATATCTGCTGCACAAGTAGCCGCGGGAGAGACTTTTGCTGGGCTTAATGAAGAGATTGCAGCGCTTAAAAAGGGTAAAACAGTGAGGGTAGCGCTCAATCCTCAAAAGCGAATTAGGCTGGCGCATCTGCTACTCAAGATCAGTTCTATGGGATGCCGCCAAACTTTTTCCCAGGGCAAACACCACTGCCATCTACTGTCCACGTGCCATCGGTCCAACCGGTCTCGTCGACCAGTCAGACCGGTGCAGGCGGTCAGACCGGTACTATGACCGGTCAGACCGGTCTGACGGGGCAGTACCCAATGCCCTCTGCACCACACTTTTCTGGCCCTAGTTCGGCCGCCCCTAGCCGAACTAATGAGATGGTGTTGCATACAGGACCTCAGGGCACAGCACAGCAAGGGTCTGGACCTCACCGAGGACCGATTCCTAATACTAACATGGCTTACACCGGTCCTAGCACACAACGTATTCCATCTTCTTTGCATGCATCGGCCAGCAGTACTTATCAGGTCGATTTCACCAAATTCAAGGAAGATTTGGCCGGTGTGCTTAAATCTAATCTTGGGATTGATATGAGTGGGTCGTGTTTATATCAAAAATCATATCCTCCCGAGTTCGATTTTGTTTCGTATCCTGCTGGTTGGCGTGTCCCCGAGTTTATTAAATTTAATGGTGATGATTCTCGTACAACTTGGGAGCATGTTAGCCAATATGTCTTGCAATTGGGAGAAGCGGGTCTTAACGACGCTTTGCGTGTTCGTTTATTTTCTTTATCTTTGACCGGAACCGCTTTCTCTTGGTTTTCCTCGCTTGCGCCGGGTTCGATTTTAAATTGGAATCATTTAGAGCGCAAATTTCATGATCACTTCTTTAGTGGGGAAGCTGAAGTTAGATTGCTAGACTTGACATCGGTTAAACAAAACCGAGATGAATCGGTTTTAGATTATTTCCAAAGATTCAAAGCTTTAAAAACCCGATGCTTTAATTCATCTCTTTCGGAAAAAGATTTTGCGGATTTGGTGTTTAATGGCTTGCGTTCTTACTTGAAAGAAAAACTTGAAGGTTTTGATTTCATTATGGTTAATCATTTGCAAATGCGAGCTATTGGTGTCGAATTTAAGTATAAAAATTCTAAAGATTCTTTTAAGCCTCATCGGTCCAACACGCATGTTGTTGAGAATGATTTCGACTGTTCGGACGATGAGGAAAAGGGAGTGTGCGCCATTGAATTTGTTTGGCCATCTAAGGACAAACCATCTATGTGCCCTTCACTTAAGCCGATTCAAAAGAATCGGCAGAATGAGATGAAGTTTACTTTCGATGTTTCCAAGTGCGATAGAATTTTTGATGAATTACTTAAACATGAAAACATTCGTTTATCTCATGCTATACCGTCGCCGAAAGAATTAAAGAGGCATGCATATTGTAAGTGGTATAATTCTTTCTCGTATGCTATTAATGATTGTAATGTTTTCCATCGACAGATCCAATCGGCTGTAGATGAAAGACAATTGGTACTTTCTGAGATGCAAGTGGACAAGACTCTCTTCCCTGTCCATACTTTGGAATTGCACAATCCAAAGGTCCTCCTTCGGCCGGAGCAAGCTGAAGGGGCTCAAGGGAAGAATGTTGTGATTGGAGATCCGAGGCCGATGAATGCAAATGACAAGATTCTGGTCAGAGAAGTCGTTGCTGAGAAGACTACTGATGGGAAGCCGACTTTGAGGATTTTTGTGAATGCTCATAAGCCCGGGGGACAAGCAAGTTCATCCAGTCAGCCTGCTATCCAGGCGCGACCGGTCAGACCGGGTATAATGACCGGTCAGACCGTCTCAGGGAACAGCCCTAGACCTTCAAGCCAAAGCGTTCGAAAGAGGGTACTTGGAAGACGAATGTTCCAAAGCTGCAGGGGAGGCGTACAAATCAGGGACCTACCTTTGGGCAGTTATTGAACAAGTGCACTAAGGCTGTTCAATAAGATCGACCATTAAAAAAGAGACCTCGCTCACCACCACGTCGGGGCAATGTTTCACCTCCAAGGAGAGAATTCATCAGGCGTAGAGGTGATCATCCGTAGTTCCCTCCACAGAAGGTGTATGCTACTATGCCTTGGTCCCCACCGGCGTCAAATGCGATTAATCCAGTGTGGGAGCATGAGGGGATTTGGCCCCAGTGCTTTCCGATGCCATATCCACCATCATATCAGAGGGAGGAAAGACCCAGGATGCCAGTACACGACCGATTGGGGCCACACCAATCTGGTCCAGTGGCACAACCCCAACCGGTCAGATCTGTCATCTATGACCGGTCAGACTGGTCTCAGCAGAGGCCGGCATAGTTTGCTCCTCCACGGATGGAATATTGCGTGAAGGAGAAGAAATCAGAGGTACGGCCAGGAGCTACTTCAGAGAAATCCAAGACCGATACTATTGTTCGGATCAGTGAAATTAAGGTGGTTGTACAAGATAAGGGTAAGGAGCCGACGGTGATTGATAAATCGGCTACAATCATGAAGCTAGTGGCAGCAAGGTGGCGGATAAGTACCATTAACCCCGCTGGTGTCCCGAAGGGTTGACGCATACCCAAAAGAGGAAGCTTCAGTGCCTTCGCAACAAGGAGAAGAGGGAGCAGGAGGCAGAGAAGGCGAGGGATGAATACTTCAACAAGTACATGCCCATGATCCCTCAAGGCAAAGTGTGGCAGGTCAAGACAGTTGACCAGCCAGCAGAAGGACCGGTCGGACTGACCCCGGTGACTGGTCAGACCGGTATTCCCGACCGGTCAGACCGTCCTGAGCCACCGGTCAGACCGGTTGAGCCCAGTGCAGAGAGTACAGCCGAATCAGCGGTGCCTATTTTGGTTTCTCGTGTTGATGAAGTGGAACTAGTTCCTCCAGCAAAGGAAGAAGAAGAACTGGTAGATTACGAGGCATCTTCGGAGCGCAACGATTTGGAAATTAATGTTGTGCATATGTCTTCGGATTATCTCATAATTTTCGAAGAAGAGGTGGCTCATCTTCAGTTTGGACCTCATGATGCTGTGTTCCAGAAGCCCAAAGAATCAGATAACCACTTTAAGGCCCTTTACATGAGGGGACATATTAATGGAAAGCTGATTTTAGCATGCTAGTGGATGGTGGGGCCATTGTAAATCTTATGCCCTACTCATTGTACAAGAAGCTTGGTGGCAAGGATGAGGAATTAATCAAGACCAACATGACGGTTAGCAGCGTGGGTGGAGGTGATCCCATTGGTGCCAAGGGGGTTGCGTCCATGGAGTTGACCGTTGGAAGCAAGATGCTCGCCACATCTTTCTTCGTTTCGGAGGTGCAAGGTAACTTCAATTTAATACTTGGGCGTGATTGTATTCATGCCAATCAATGTGTTCCGTCTATCTTGCATCAATTTCTTATTCAGTGGGTCGGCGATGAGGTCGAGATAGTAGCTGGTGATACTTCTTCCTTCATTGCTACTGTTGATTCCAATTTCATTGGTGCCAATGACAAAATCAAGTGCTTATCGGGCTTGGATCTGTCCGATTATGAGCTTTTCAGTTGCACCAAGGAGGGTTTTGTTCCTGCTACTCTGAAGCCGATGGAAAATCGGCTAAATCATTTAATGTTGTAAAGATGAGTCCAGCAGGCGACTCAGGTACAACCGGTCAGACCGGGTCCCACGACCGATCAGACCGGTCCTCTTCGGATCGGTCACCAGAGCCGGCCGGTCAGACCGGTAGGCCAGACCGGTCAGACCGGTCCAATGCAGAGTGGCTCCAGCAGTGCATGGAGCACTATCAGGCGCATACGAATGATATGTACGAGACTATTAAAGAGTCAGAAGATATGGACAAGCTGGGCCAAGGTTTTACATCGGCTGATCCTTTAGAAAAGATAGATCTAGGTGATGGTACTATTCCTAGGCAGACTTTTGTAAACAAAAATTTATCGGCTGAGTTTAAAGCCGATTTAAAAAAGTTATTAAAATAATATATCGATTGTTTTGCTTGGGAGTATTCTGAAATGCCGGAATTGAGTCGTGATCTTGTTGAGCATCGTTTACCAATCAAAGCCGGTTTTAAACCTTATAAGCAACCGGCTAGACGTTTCAATCCTAGTATCTATGACCGAATTAAAGAGGAGATTAATCGATTATTAGATGCTGGTTTTATTCGGTCTTGTCGTTATGCAGATTTGATCTCTAATATTGTGCCCGTTGAAAAGAAAGATTCGGGCAAGATTCGTGTTTGCATTGATTTTAGAGATCTCAATAAAGCTACTCCCAAGGATGAATATCATATACCTATAGCCGATATGCTAATTAATGAAGCATCGGGACATCATGTTATTAGTTTTCTTGATGGTAACGCGGGTTACAATCAAATATTTATGGCCGAGGAAGATACGTCTAAAACGGCTTTTGTATGTCCCGAATTTGTTGGTTTGTTTGAGTGGGTGGTTATGACTTTTGGTTTAAAGAATGCTGGTGCAATTTATCAGAGAGCTATGAATTTAATCTTTCATGATTTACTTGGTGTCATCTTGGAAGTGTATATTGATGATATTGTTATTAAATTGGCCGGTTTGGATTCTCATTTAGCCGATTTAAGACTTGCTCTTGAAAGGATGCGTCGGTATGGTTTGAAGATGAATCCACTCAAATGTGCTTTTGGAGTATCGGCTGGAAAGTTCCTTGGTTTTATTATTCATGAGAAGGGCATGGAGATTGATCCTAAAAGAATTGAAGCCATGAGGAAAGTTGAGGCTCCTACTTGCAAGAAAGACTTGCAAAAGTTTCTAGGCAAGATAAATTACTTGAGAAGATTTATTTTTAACTTGTCGGGAAAGATTGATGCTTTTACTCCTATTCTTCGGTTAAAGAATGAAGTCGAATTTACTTGGGGGGCAAAACAGCAAGAGACGTTTGAGAAAATTAAATATTACTTGTCTTCGCCGCCAGTTCTTAAAGCACCTAGGAGAGGTGTTCCTTTTAAACTTTATATAGCGGCCGAAGATAAAGTTATTGGGGTTGTTTTGACTCAAGAGACCGAAAGAAAGGAGTATGTTGTTACCTACATAGGCCGACGACTTATTGATGCGGAGATAAGGTATATTTTTATTGAAAATTTATGTTTATCTTTATATCATGCTTGTACTAAATTGAGGCATTATCTACTATGTAGTCCTTGCATAGTAGTATGTCAAACCGATGTGATAAAATATATATTACAAAAGTCGATTTTGAGTGGTAGAATTGGCAAGTGGGCATATACTTTGATTGAATATGATTTGGCTTGTGAACCTTTAAAATCTATGAAAGGCCAAATCGTAGCGGACTTTATTGTTTATCATCGGATTAATGATGAGCATGATTTAGAAATCGGCCATATTTTTTGCACACCATGGAAGCTTTATTTTGATGGATCGGTTTGTGATAATGGGAGGGGAATTGGTGCTGTCCTTATATCTCCAAGTGGTGCTGTTTTTGAGTTTTCAAACCGATTAGAAGAATATTGCACAAATAACCAAGTCGAGTATGAAGCATTATTATTTGGCTTAGAGATTTTACAATCCATGGGTGTGAAGCATGTCGAAGTTTTTGGTGATTCGCTTCTCGTTGTGCAGCAAGTATCCAAGGTATGCCAATGTTATAATGGTTCATTAAATGCATATCTTGATAAGTGCCTCGACATTATTTCTTCTTTTGATGAATTCGTTATAAGACATTTGCCAAGAGAATAAAATGGACAGACTAACGCTCTGGCTCAGCAAGCATCTGGTTATAATGTTAGAAAAGGAAAATTCAACATTAGAAAATCGATGCAAATCGAAGCCGAGTTGCAGGTTCTGGACGAACCGGTCACACCGGTTGACTCAACCGGTCTGACCGGTCCAGAGACCGGTCTGACCGCCCAGTCGCCAGAAAACACCAATTCGGCCGTAGAAAGGGCCAAAGATCAGGATTGGAGAGTTCCTATAATCTCCTATCTTAAGGATCCTGGTCGTGGTGCAGAGAGGAATATTCGGCGTGCAGCATTCAAATATGTTTTGATTGATAATGAACTTTATCGTCGAATCGCCGAAGATTTGCTTCTCAAGTGTTTGGACTCGGATCAGGCCAAAATTGCTATGGGAGAAGTTCATGAAGGCATCTGTGGTACTCATCAATCGGCTCCTAAAATGAAGTGGTTGCTTAGTAGAGCCGGTTTTTATTGTCCTTCCATGATTTCAGATTGTTTTAAATATTATAAAAGATGCGAAGAGTGTCAACGGTTTGGAGATTTGCAATTGGTACCTACTGCATCATTGCATCCTATTATTAAACCATGGCCGTTTCGAGGTTGGGGGTTGAATTTTATTGGACAAATTAATCCTCCATCTTCAAAGGGGCATCGCTTCGTGTTGGTTGCTATGGATTATTTCACTAAGTGGACCGAAGCAATTCCCTTGAAGAATATGACACATAGAGAGGTGATTGAATTTATAACTGAGCATATTATTCATAGATTTGGTATTCCTCAAACTTTGACTACAGATCAAGGTTCTTCATTCATATCCAAGGAAGTACGCGCATTTATCGAATCTTACAAAATCAAGTTGCTCAATTTATCTCTATATTATGCTCAGGCCAATGGACAGACCGAGTCAAGTAATAAGACTTTGATCAAGCTTATTAAGAAGAAAATAGAAGAAAATTCTAAGAGTTGGCATGAAGTGTTATCCGAAGTATTGTGGGCTCATCGTATATCTCGTCATGGTGCTACCAAGGTTACTCCTTTTGAGCTTGTATATTGTCAAGAGGCCGTTTTACCAGTTGAGGTAAATCTGGACGCCTATAGATTGGCTAAGCAAAATGATCTTTCCGCTGTTGATTATTATAATTCAATGATGGATAATATCGATGAGGTGACCGACAAGCGGATGAAGACTTTAAAAGAGATTGAAAAAGACAAGCTTCGAGTTGCTAGAGCTTACAACAAGAAGGTAAAAGATAAATCTTTTCAGGTTGGAGATCTAGTTTGGAAGACAATATTGACTCTTGGGATAAAAATAATAAGTTTGGTAAATGGTCGCCAAGTTGGGAAGGTCCGTATAGAGTTATTAAAGTCACCTTCGGAATTCTTATATGATGGAGACGCTGCAAGGAGATCGACTACCTAGAGCTATCAATGGGAAGTACTTGAAGAAATTCTACCTCAGCGTATGGCAAGATGCATGAAGGAGAGATGGCTGATTTATGAAGATCACCCTTAGCAGTATTTTTTAGGCCCTAGTGTTGTATAGAATACTTCTGTTTTGCTTTTTAGCTTTTAAAACTCACTAAAAAGCAGGGGGGCATATGTTGACAGCCAAAATTGGCACCTGCCGAGGCCGACCGGTCTGACCGGTCGGGCCGACCGGACCGGTCTGGTCTGTACAGTCCGAGTAGAATTAGGGTTTTTGTAAAGGGTCCTCATAGTTTTTGTAAAGAGTCATCATGTAATACTACTCGTGAAGAGGTACGTCTTCCCTGGCCTATAAATATGAAGGCTAAGGCCGATTGAGATTATTCCCAATCGAATCAATAAAAAATATCGCATTACTTTTGTCTCTCAAATTCTAGCATTTTCCAACCCTAGATTGCTTTCTTCCTTCGTCTCTACGGCATTTGAAGACGTTCCGAGTGGCCTGCCGATCTCAGGACAACCCTAGTTCACGAGCTCCGACGGGTCCCTCCCGAGCTCCTGTTCTAGGTTTCCGACGATGCCCTGCCTGCACCGGTCAGACCGGCCTGCCCAGGGTTTCGCGGGTGTTGATCGTTTTGACGATCGTTCGCGCGTTCTAGCGCATTCGAGTATGTTGGCGCGATTTTGTGTCAACAGTATGGAAATAAAAGCAGAGAATAAAGCAAGGGCGATCGATTGAAGGAATACGCTGCAAGCTGATGAGCACCTTCTTGGCTGACCAGATGAGCACATTCCAGTCCATCATGCATGTCCATGGACAGATTCTTGATCGATCCATCCATCTCCAACTGGGTTTACCAAAAATCAACCCAACCCTTAGACCTCCTCCAACGGTGAGCTACGTCGCCGGCTGAATCAGATTTTTAATCGATGAAAAGGGCAGAAAGCCTCTCGCTAGCGCTGCAGTTCTCGCTAGGCGAAGCGAAGTCGACGGTGCTGCCTGCAACCGATGGAGGTGGTCTTACTAGCGGCGGTCTTTTGAGATTGGTGTCGCAGCTTCCAGCTGGGTTACCACAAGCACGGCCAACTGCCACGCGGATGCTGCTGTTTGGTGGTGGCTGAGCTGGACCGGATCTCGAGTTGACATTGGCAACAATATGACATGACATGATATGACACAGGATTAGACGAGATTAAAAAAAGAAAACATATTTAATTCTAAAAAAATAGTAATAGACCCATCGAATTTTTGAACACATGTGTGAAATATTAAATGTATTAAATGCACTGCACAGTGCCCATCTACCTGCCTTGCATAATCTTCTTTTAATCCTTTCCTTCCATCACACATGACACAAGCATCAAGGGTGGAGAGCGTTTTCCCCCACTTTTCCGCCCTCAAAACGCTAGATGGGGGGGTTGGAGGGCGGCAGCGGACCCCTAGAGCTGTGGTCGGGGAGGAGTGAAAGAAAGGGAGGGTGGGGGAGAAGGAGCCTGCGCGGGCTAATGACATTGGCATTGTCGCATCAGTGCATGCGGCGCGATAGGGACGTCCACGTCATCGCCCCCGTGACGCAGCGCTGGCTCGGACCGCCAGCGTGGCCACCCTGTCGCGCCACATGCACTGGCACGACAGTGGCTAACTGTCGCGCCGGTGCAAGTGGCGCGACCAAACGGACTAAATAAAAACCAATACAGGTTAAATTTAAAATATTAATAGAAAAAGGTTAAAAAAAATCGCGAACGACATGGAACGCTCCGGATTGAGCTTGAGCGACAGCAGCAGGTGCGCGCGCTCCAGCTCCGAGCACGTGCACCCACGCCGCACGCCCCGCAGCACGTGGTAGTCGACGCCGCACCCCTCGGCGACGCGGCCGCGGAGCCGCTGGATGCGGGCGGTCAGCGCGCCGGTCATCTCCGCCCCAAACGGAGGCAGCTTGTCGTCGTAGAGGAGCTTGAGGTGGTCGAGGTCCCGGAGGCACTCGGGGAGCGCCCCGACGGACTCCAGCAGGTCGGCGCGCGCGCGCAGCGCCGGGACGAAGGCCGGGTCCAGCGCCAGCACGCGGTTGCAGTTAGCAATGGCGTCCGCCGGGCGCCCCACCGACCGGAACGTGGCGGCGCGCCCGACGAGGCAGGCTGCGGCGATGGGGTGCGGCTGCGGCGTGTGTCCAGAACCTTGTTGAAATGTCGCACCGCCTCTGCAGGGAGCCCGACGTCGAGCGCCGCCACCGCCGCCGCGCGACGACGGAGGAGGAGCTTCGCGTGCGCAAGCAGCTGCTGCGACACCGATGGACAAGGAGCTTCACATGACGCTCTTCTTCTGTCGGGCGGCGGCGGCGAGAAGCCGTCCTCCGACCAGCACAAGCTTTCGCGGCAGAACGCCGCCGAGGCGAGGCGGCGGCCGGTTTGGAGAAGCGCCACCGCGTCCTCCATTAATCCGAGGTGGAAGCAGGCCTGCCCCAAGACCAGGTACCTCCATGGGGGCTGGGCTTCGGTGTTGACGGAGTTCCTGGAGAAGCCGGCGACGACGCGGCGCTTCAGCTCGGATACGTCCAAGCACAGGAAGCCAGCGCCTGCGTCGGAGCGGACGCCGGAGCCGGATGAACAGGACGAGGTGGTGGCATTGTCGCCCGAGCCCGAGCAGGACTTGCCAACACAGCTGGGTATGTAGTCACGGAGCATGTCGGCGACGTCGCGGTAGCGCCTCAGCGCGAGGAGCGCGCGCGCTCGGAGATCCAGCGCCGCCTCCGACCGCGGCGACATCTCCAAAGCCAGGCTAACCAAGCCGAGCGCCGCCGCCGCCGCGCCGTCCCCATCCTCGGTGTCCTGCGCCGCCGCAGCGAGAGCCGCCCGCGCCTCGCCTAGGTACCTATCAATCACCTGCCGCCACATCGCGATCAAGATTGGATCTTTTATTTGCCTCCAGCACAGTGAAACCATTTGAGCCGCAAACGATCCGATGAATCGGAACCGGTTCTTGAAACAAGATGCATGCGTCAGAATCATGGTGATGTGATGGAAGGAACAACTCGCCGCCGAGGCATCGGAGGAAGAAACCAAGCACAAGGAAGATGAATTGGGGGCAATGCAGTGCAGGCACCAACCTACCTTGTTGTTTCCGCGGAGCCACTTGTTCTGCTTCTTGGCCGGAGCGGGGGAAGGAGATGACGACGCCGCCGCCGCCGCCATTGCCTCCCACGCATGCATCAACTGGGGGCCATTGGTATACTATTAGCTAGTTATACTAGTACTCGTGGATGGGCAACAACGGCATCAAGGGGAATATGGAACGCCTCCTCATAGTTTCCTTGTGCTGACTGATCCTGATTGATCCGATGAATCGGGGGGAATTTAATCTTTTATCATTATAACGAAGGTCATCTCTTTTTGGCATTACGGAATTAGCATTGGAGAGAGAAAATCCTAATATTTTTACCACTCTCGTTTTTGTCGACGCCAGTGTGTCATTCCAGCTAGGATCCTGGTCAGCTCTGGCCCCCCGGGGCCAACCCGAGCCTATTTTGTCCAGCCTGCCCGCCCAAATCCAGCCCATTCCCCGCTCTCCTCCTTTCCTCTTCTCTGCTCCACTCCTCTGCTCCACGACGGCCACCCCCGCACCTGCAGCGCCGCCGCTGCCGCTCTTCCCGTCTGGCTGTCCATGGCGCTCACACATCCCCGTTTGGACCTTTGGTACTCAAAGGTCACAGGACGAACGACTGGCTAATTACACCCTTGCATTTAATTTATTTGCGGCCAGATCACCAAGTCAATTAGTCGATCGAGCTCTCGCTCCGCCCAGCTGCTTGCAGGACAAGAGGGCCGATCAGACCTCGTGGAAGGCCTGCAGGATGGCGGCGTGGTGCTTGTCCGCCGGTCCTCCGCCAGCAGCACCACGCACACCCGTCCGCCGGCCGCCGGCCGCCGCGGCCGCCGCGAGCCCGCGCGCCCGGCGACGAGCTCGTCCGGTGCCGGGGCTCCAAGGCGGCGTCGATCATGGACTGCAGCCGTGCCTGGACCATCCCGTGCGCGAGCTTGGACAGGCCGCGCGGGTGTGGATGCGGTGGCGGCAGCGGGAGCGGCTCAGGCGCCGCGTCCGCGGACGAGCGCGACGCCGACGAGGACACGCTCAGTCGCGACGCCACACGCTCAGCCGAGCAGTCGCCGTCGCCACCGCCGCCGCGGCGGCCAGGCACTTGCTGCCGCTCGATGACTATCTCCGCCTCGCGGACGCGCACGGCAGCTTCCGCCAGGTGCTGGTCGCGCTCGCATCGCTCCAAGCCGAGACGCGCACCGTGCGGCGATGCGGAGACGCCGCCAGGCTCACATCCGCGTCGCGCCGGACGGGACCTCGCGCGCCTCGCGGCTGCCGTGCGCGCCGTGGCTGCCAGGGCCCCTCGCCGCTTCCCGATGACGTGCCCGCCGAGATCGCGGCGCTCGCGGCCGCGGCCGCGGTCGCCGTGGCCTCGGGCTCCGCGGCCGTCTTCTCCGGCCTCTCCTCGCTCTCCAACTCCGCGGCCTCCGCCAGCGTCGAGGTCGCCTCCACGCCGTGCTGGGCCACCGCCCCGGCGAAGCTCGCCGGCTCATCAGACACACCGAGAGCCAGCCACCACTGCATATGGTGGGTGGACAACCTCGTGCGCTAGATGCCGCCAATGCCGCCGGCGAGTCGGTGGAGGTCGCGGAGCAGAGGAAAGGGGCGGGGCGGGCGAGGTAGTCCCGGAGCAGAGGAGGGGGCACAAGAAGCGAGTGGAATGGGCTGGGTTGAACGCGTGGGGCACTGGGGTGGAAAGGGCGTGTTTGGATTGGGTAGCACAAAACACTGTAGTTTGTTTTGACCAAAATTAGAAGTACTAAATAAAAGTATTTTATAAAATTAACTCCACAATTTCTGTGCTATTTCGCGAGACGAATCTAATAAGACTTTTGATCACATAATTAGAGGATACTTACTGTAGCATTACTGTAGCAAATCATGAATTAATTACTATCATTAAATTCGTCGTGAAAAATTACACACATCCATGAAAAAAATTTATAAATAAACTTCATTTATTGACTCATGCATTGAAGATTCTTTTCCTAGCACGTTTTGTGCTACGCATCCAAACGGAGCCAAAATAGGCTCGGGTTGGGTGCGGGGGGCAGAGCTGACCTGGATTAGTTGGAACGACACGCTGGCGTTCAGTGGTAAAAATGTAAAGATTTTATCTCTCCAATGCTAAGGTTGTGTTTAGTTCTGTTTTCCAAAAATTTTGAAAACAAAATCTTGATATTTAGAAGTACTAAATGAAATCTATTTATAAAACTTTTTACACGGATGAGTTTTAAATCACGAGACGAATCTAACGAGCCTAATTAATCCATCATTAGAGATTATTTAGTGTAGCACGACGTTATCAATTATGGCCTAATTAGGCTTAAAAGATTCGTCTCAAAATTACACCCGGAGGTTATGGAATGAGTTTTGTCAGTTATTCACACTTAAAACTTCTAATTAGCGGTCAAACGTTCGAAATTACTGTAGCGCTGGATATTTTTTGGAATTTTAAGGAGAACTAAACACGGCCTAATTCTATAGTGCCATAAACACGGCCTAATTCTATAGTGCCAAAAAACAAGAGTGCTATCTCAGGAGGTGGCCTTCGTTATAATGGTAAAAGATTAAATTCCCCTTGAATTGGGGATCCGAAATGCCAGCTTCGACCGCGCCGATGTGACTGAGGCCTTGTTTAGTTTCTTCAAAATTCCAAAACTTTACAAAATTCTTCATCACATAGAATCTTTTGACATATGCATGAAGTATTAAATATAGCTAAACAAAATAATTAATTATACAATTTGTCTATAATTTGCGAGACGAATCTTTTGAGCCTAATTAATTCATGACAGAACAATAATTATTAAATACAAACGAAAATACTATATTGCTTTACACCTAAAATTTTATGCATCTAAACAAGCCCTCACTCTCTCTCTACAAACTTCTACCTCCCCCTCTCTCTTTCTACGCAAACTGGTTTGAGGGGTAGTACTGTAGTATCTTTGCTTGGGTGTGCTGACTGGGTTTTGCTTTGGACAAAATTTGCCACAGGACACTGTTAAAGGTGATCTTTGCTATGAACCACTGAAAAATATGATCTTTGCTCACGGACAACAAAAATCATATATATTTGCTAGAGATCACTATACCTACTATTTTACTCTACTATCTTATCCTCTTCTCCCTCTCGCGCTACCACTCTTCAGAACGCACGGCCCGGACGCGCTCCCTGCGCGGCACGCGAGCGAGGGGCGGACCGCCCGGACGCCGGCAGCTTGGCAGGCGCTCCCTGCCCGGCAGATGGCCCGGACGCCGACAGCTTGATCGGTGCTCTCTGCCTGGTGCGTGAGGGAGGGGCTGACGGGCCCGGCCGCCGCCGGTGTGGCCGGTGTAGCCTAGCGTGCTAGTGAGGGCGGATCTCCACGGCTAGGCTCGACTTGGAGGTGGTTGGCGTGGGCGTCGCCGTCGCGCGCGCTCGTATGCCGTAGCCGATCAAGTCCAAGCGCGGGAAGGAGGGGGTTCGGCCGCGAGGCGCCCGCGGACGCGAGAGACGAGGAGGATGGTTCGGCCTACCCGTGGTTGGAGTAGACGAGCGGCGGTGCAACGGGGTGTTGTGCTGGTAAAAGAATGATAAGGATAGAAAGGTCAATTCCTGTAGTTTTCTATTAAAATTGAATAGTATATTGGGTTCAATGTTCTACAGCAAATTACTACTTTTGAGCACGGTCTTCTAGCAAAGACATCATTTGTTTAGTGGTTTGTGGCAAAAGCCAACTTTGAACGGTGTCTCTGCTGGCGAATTTTGCCTTTGCTTTGAGAGAAAGAAAGAAGCGATCCTTGAAGTTCCAAGCTGGAGGAGGGAGATGCCCGCTGGCTGCACCACCTCCACGCAGGCAGCAGGACTAGTAGTGCCGAGCAGCGAGCTTTCCGAAACGATTAGGAGAGGGGGGAGAGAGAGAGTAAACACTATGATGGGCAGTTAAAATGAAATGATCCATGCGTTTTGAATAGGTTACACTACTAGCAACAACTGCTGGGTAGGCATATACGTGTTTTTTACCAGACGGCAATAGGCAGCAGTGGAGTGGAGGTCTTCCCAGCAGAGCATTTCCAGCCTAGGCCATTTGTTTTGTTCCCTTACTTCCTTCCGGCAGTTAGGGGTTGTTTGATTTCAGGGTTAAATTTTAGTCTATATCACATAAAGAGAATTTTAATATTTTAAAGTATTAAATAAAAGTTAATTATAAAACTAACTGCAGAATTCTAGGACTAAACCGCGAGACGAATCAAATGAAGTATAATAATTCATAATTAGCGGATACTTACTATAGCATCACTATAGCAAATTATGAATTAATTAGGCTCATTAGATTCGTCTCGCGAATTAGCACTCAGCTGTCAAAAAAATTATAAAAAAATTTTATTTAATACTCTAGAATAGTAAAATTCTTTTTGATGTGACAGCGACTTAAAAAAAGTCCTTGAAATCAAACAGCACCAGTTGGCAGCTCATGGTTCCATTTTCTAATAATGATACTCCACTCTCCCTCCAGCTTTCCTGTTTCCATTCTTCATCGTCCGGTTGTCTGCCCAGGTACGGGATAACGTCTAAAGATGGCAATGGAGTGGGTTCAGATCTAGGCTCCTAAAACCAAAACCAAAACCAAAACTTAAACTTAAAACTCGAACCCGCTCCGAACACCGTTTTGGGTGAAAATTCATCCCAAAACTTGAGACCCATGGATCCCCGCAACCCGATTGGATACGTGAAATCTATTTTGTATGGCAACATAGTAAGAATAATAAGTACTTCATATAAACATATACATAATATATATAACATTCACATTTATAAGCAAGAGGCAATAAATAGTAAATAATTTTTTAAGTCAATTTAGAATAAATTTAATAGTCTAAGAAAATAAAATTATTATTAAGTATACTATAAAACACAAGTTTTTATTACAACGGGTGGGAAACTAAATCCGAAACCAAACCCGAAAATGAAAACCATGGGTAAGAAATCGTCTCCGAACCCAAACCCACTAGACCTTAAACTTGCGGATGCTCGATCTGAAACCGAACCATTGCCATCCTTAATAGCGTCTGCTGTCTCTCCTTCCAGGCCGGTGACATCCGCACCGGTGTTCGCTAAAGAAGCGGACGGGCTCGTATCCGCTATTTTGAGCGAACTCCTGGGCGTCCGCTAAAGGTCTGCCGACGGAGCGGAGCAACCGGCACGCTCCATCCCCAGCCACCCATGCGGAGTCAGCCGGCGGGGCGGAGCAGCTAGCGCGCGGATCTGGCCGCCACCACCATGAGAACCTGGAGAGAGAGAGTGTCGGGTACCACAATTAGGGATACCCTAATCGGGGTACTAAAGTCACCCCAAAAACACAAACACATATTAGGCAACTGGGCCCACGAAGGCCTACGGCCTCCTTCCAACCTGGAAGAAAGAAAAGGACTCAAAGAAGCCTATCATGCGGCCCATCCGCACCACCCTTGGACTCGCGGGGTGATCTCCGTCTCGCTCGAGGGATCCCATCGAGACCCTCGACTGCGCTCCTCATCTCCGCCTCGCTCGAGGGTAGCGAACCTACCCTCGAGCAGGACGAACCATCTACGCCTCGCTCGAGGCCACCCGTCGACGTAAAGGACAAACGGCCCTTCCGCTCACCCGCCCGTCGTACGGAGGCATTAAATGCCAACCACTCCTCCACAGCGCCTAGGACAGACGGCGTCAGGCCGCCATTACCCACAGTGGCTGTGACCGGAGTCCCGTCCGCCAACTCCGGTCACTGCTCCGCCATCCCGGACGCTGTGGCAGCACTGTGGGAACCTGCGACGCGGGATGAGACGTGCTCGGCACAGCTCCCGTCACTGTTCTGCCAACTCCGGCTGTCCGGACTCCACCTCACCACACGTATGGCCCCGGACCCGCCTCCTGCTCGGGAAGGGGTCCGGTGTCGCCACGTGCCCCTCAAGGAGGGACGCTCAGCACTAGCAGCCGGAGGCCTGGACCTCCCCCCCCCCCCTCGAGGGGTCCGGGATCTCCATGTGACTCCCGGACCTCCTTAGTGCACACGCCAGCACTCCGTCCAGGGGGGTCCAGGACCGCCGCGTGCCCCGCTACCGCTGGTGCACGTATATCTGCAAGACCCTAACCTACAGGGCCCACAGAATGTCACCACGCCATGTTTGGAAGACTGTACACCTTACAGCGACGACCACGCCGCCTGCTGGGGCTGGCAGGACGCCGGCACGATCTCCGTAAGACCAAGGACGAAACCTAGGACGACTTCCACGCCCGACGCTATGCCCCACAGTGTACTTCCCACAGTGTTCGACCACTGCACCCCCGCGATTCGGGGGAAAACAACGACTTCCACGACCCCCTGCGCATGTACACCGTCCCTCCTTGTGACTATAAAAGGAGGAGGCGGGCTTCCTTTAAGGGGGACGCCATGGTCACCTTCGTCGTCATTGACATCGCACACTCATCACCACTGAACACCCGATATTGGCACTCGCCTCAATCGACTTCTCCTCTAGCAGAGACCTGGGAGCTTCCATCCCTCTCTTGCCACGCCTGTACCCCCTACTACAGGCACCTCCGGTGCAAGATAATACAGTGCCCTCGTGCACCCCCTTGCTGGACGTACGGCCCCACAGCCGGAACCAGGATAAACCCGTGCGTTACTATGTTGCCTCTTGCATCAACATCTTGGACGAGAAAACACACAGCATTACTAGTTGGGATCCGGACCGCCGGGTCAGGACACCAATATTTGGCGCGCCAGGTAGGGGACGCGCTGCGTGACATTTTCACTTTTGTTCCCATTTGATCTCCAGGGATGGCGAGCAGATCCAACCCATTCCCCATGGGCGTCTCGGATCTGCTCCCAGCAGGATACGTGATCTGGTTCGGGAGTCTCGAGTTCAGAGCAACCGGCAACGGTTACCTCATGGAGCTCCTCTCGCCCAGACGCAACCCGGACATTCCGGCTTCACCAACCCGGCACAACAGGCGCTCGGGCCAGCACTCGCGACAAGCGCGCGCAGAGCGGCGACGGGCGGCACGCTTCAGCTCCCCTACGTGGGTTGAGGTTGCCATGTCACGGCTCAGCATTGCGGCCGACAAGGCCACCGCTTTGTCATCACGTGCTTCGGTGTCAGCTGCGCTGGCACCATCATCAACTGCAGCCCTAGTGCCTCCCAGGGGGCGCGACTGCGGCGTCGCCCTTCCCCATCGGGATGCTCAACGCTGCCTCCTATGCTTCTTCGTCCAGCACCAAGTTCGCCGAGTATGAGGATCTGCCGGGTCATCACCTCCTGTCGATCCGCAGCCTCATCGCATCATCTCCTAACAACTCCTACCCCGAGACGGCGAGCTCGATCACCGACGATGTCAACTTCTTCATGGACAACTTCACGGCCGAGGAGGCCGAGGACTACTCCGGGGTCCGCGACCCCGGCGCTTTCCGCTCGTTTCAGCTGGCGACGACTTACTGCCTCACCTGCTCCGAAGACTCCAGCGAGGGGGATTACGATCCCGCCCGGGAGTGCTTCATGGTCCAGCTCGTAGACGGGCAAGACGACAACGCTCCGGGTGATGACGGGAATGGCGGGGCAGACGCGTAGGCGAACCAACCGGTGGTGCTGCCTGCGGCCCCTTCCTCTTCGTCAAGCTCGGCGGCGCGGCAGGCACAGCTGGCGCAGCTCAAGGAGCTTCAAGCCAAGCTCGACGAGCAGCGTCAGCAAACTCAGGAGCTGCGCACCGCACTCGAGCAACAACACACCGCGCGTGGCGCGCATGCCCAGGCGGCGGCACGCGTTGCCCGGGAGCTGATCCTAGCCGATGACAACGTCGACAAACCTCCGGAATTGAAAATAGCCGACGAAAAACTCGTCATTGTAGCCTACCAACTCCAAGCGATGCCCGAGCCGTCGACTACTTCGGGTCGCAACCTGCACCGCGAGACACAGGCGCTCATCGAGCAAGCTGCTGTGCAGCAGGCCGAGAGCTCTGCGTCTCGCATGTGCTCGATAGCCCTGAAGCAGCCCGGTGGAACTGCAAGCCAGGACCATGAGGCTTCGGTGCACACTCCACCAGGAGGGAAGGGAAAGGCAGTCGTAGCGCACGACGCGAATGCACACTATATGCACGACCGCATCGGGAAGGCTCCCGCAAGGGAGCGACTTCACGACACGCGCGGGCACGCCGGCGACGGCGATGCCCGCTACATCATCAACGGCAGGAAGTACACCCCTCGACGGGGTGGACGCTTCGACCCCGAGCACGATAGGGGTGAGTCACCGGAGCCTCCGGGCACCCGGGTGTTCAGCCGGGAGATTCGAACCGCTCCTTTTCCCCTGCGCTTTCGACAACCCACCACCCTCGTCAAGTACTCGGGCGAAACCGATCCTGCAGTCTGGCTCAATGACTACCGCCTAGCATGCCAGCTGGGCGGTGCGACGAATGATGCGGTCATCATCCGCAACCTTCCCCTTCATCTTGCTGACGCCACATAAACGTGGCTCGAGCACTTGCCCGCGGACCAGATCCACAATTGGGCCGACTTGGTCCAGATCTTCGTGGGCAACTTCCAGGGCACGTACGTGCGCCCTGGGAACTCCTGGGACCTCAAAGGGTGTCACCAGAAGCCCAATGAGTCCCTCCGCAACTACGTGCGGCGCTTCTCCAAGCAATGCACCGAGCTCCCCAGCGTCACCCACGTCGAGGTCATCAACGCCTTCCTCGAGGGCACGACGTGCAGGAACCTGGTGCACGAGCTTGCGCGAAGCCGTCCCACCAACACCAACAAGTTGTTCGATGCCGCCACCAACTATGCCGCCGGCGAGGAGGCAGTTGGTGCCATTTTCGACGACAAGCCGAACAAACGCAAAGAAGATGCGCCCGCAGAGGGCAGCAACCCCAAGATCAACACCCCCGCTAAGAAACAAAAGCGGGGGAGGAAAGGGAAGAAGCAGGCCCCTCCAATCCAGCGTGGACCGGGGCAGGCAGAAGACTCCGACGAGGCCTTCGTCGCCGCCCCGGACCGCAAAGGACCTTGAGGCCCCCCTCGAGGTGGAGGCGGCCTTTTCGATGACATGCTAATGAAACCGTGCCCTTACCACAAGGGCTCGGTCAACCACACCCTCGAGTAGTGCGAAATGCTCAAGAAGTACTACAACCGCGTCGCGCATCGCGACGAGGACAAGAAGAAGGATGCTGGCGACAAAGGTGGAGATGACGAGTTCCCCCCGGTGGAGAACGCCAATATCATCTTTGGAGGGCCAACGACAAACATGACCTCTCGGCAGCGCAAACGTGAGTGCCGGGAAGTCTTCTCTGTCACCAAGGCCACGCCGTCCTACCTCGACTGGTCGAAGGACACCATTTCCTTTGGCCACGAGGACCACCCCGACTACGTCCCACACCCGGGACGGTATCCGCTCGTTGTCGACCCCATCATCGGCAACACCCGCTTCTCCAAGGTGCTCATGGACGGAGGCAGTAGCCTCAACATCATGTACGCCCACACCTTGGAGCTCATGGGGATTGGATTGAACAAGCTTCGCCCCAGCAAGTCACCATTTCATGGCGTTGCACCGGGGAGGCAAGTCCAACCCCTCGGCCAGATCGATCTGCCTATCTGCTTCGCCACGGCAGCCAACTTCCGCAAGAAAGTACTCACCTTTGAGGTGGTGGGGTTTCGGGGATCCTATCATGCCATTCTTGGTCGTCCCTGCTACGCCAAGTTCATGGCCATTCCCAACTACACCTACCTCAAGCTGAAGATGCCGGGTCCAAAGGGTGTCATCACCGTCGGCTCTTCGTTCGAGCATGCCTACGAGTGCGATGTCGAGTGCGTTGAGCACGCGGAGGCTCAAGCGGAGGACGAGGCCATCGCAGCCACCCTCGACAAAATGGCAAGCGAGGCCTTGGACTCCACGCACCGACACGCAGGAAGCTTCGAATCTACCAAGGGTATCAAGAGGGTACCCCTCGACCCGAATCGCCCCGATGACAAGGCGTTGCAGGTCAGCGCCACCCTCGACAGCAAATAGGAAGTGGTGCTCGTCGACTTTCTCCGCGCCAACGTAGACATCTTCGCGTGGAGCCCCTCGTACATGCCTGGCATACCGAGGGAGGTCGCCGAGCACTCCCTTGATATCCAACCCAACTCCAAGCCGGTGAAGCAGCGCCTGCGATGCTTCGACGAGCTCAAGTGCCGGACGATCGGCGAGGAGCTGCACAAGCTTCTGGCGGCCGGATTCATCAAGGAAGTATTCCATCCCGAGTGGCTAGCTAATCCTATATTAGTGAAGAAAAAGAATGGGAGTTGGCGGATGTGCGTAGACTACACTAGTTTAAATAAAGTATGTCCGAAGGTTCCCTTTCCTTTGCCACGCATTGATCAAATTGTAGATTCAACTGCGGGATGCGAACTTTTATCCTTTCTTGATGCTTACTCCGGTTACCACCAAATTAAGATGAGAGAGTCCGACCAGCTCGCGACTTCTTTTATCACGTCTTTCGGCATGTACTGCTACGTCACAATGCCCTTTGGTCTCAGAAACGCCGGAGCTACATATCAGCGGTGTATGCTCCACGTTTTCGGGGACCATCTCGGGCGGAACGTAGAGGCATATGTCGATGACATCATTGTAAAATCCAGGAAGGAGGACGACCTGGTTGCTGATCTCAGGATCGCATTCGATTGCCTAAGGGCTAAAGGGGTAAAACTCAACCCCGAGAAGTGCGTGTTCGGAGTCCCTCGAGGCATACTCTTGGGCTTCATTGTCTCCCAGCGGGGCATCGAACCCAACCCTGAGAAAATCTCGGCCATCGCTCGGATGGGACCGATCCGAGACTTAAAGGGGGTACAGAGGGTCATGGGATGCCTAGCGTCCCTCAGCCGATTCATCTCGCGTCTCGGCAAGAAAGGCTTACCCCTGTATCGACTCTTGAGGAAAACCGAGCGCTTCACGTGGACCCCCGAAGCTCAAGAAGCCCTCGACAGGCTGAAGGCATCGCTCACTCACGCCCCATTCTCACGCCACTCGCGGATGGCGAGCCCCTCTTTCTGTACGTAGCCGTGACGACCCAAGTGGTCAGCGCGGTGGTCGTTGTCGAAAGACAAAAGGTGGGCCATGCTCTGCCCGTCCAACGGCTGGTGTACTACATCAGTGAGGTGTTGTCTGAAACTAAGATACGCTATCCACAGATTCAGAAGCTGCTATACGCGGTGGTTTTGGCATGGCGCAAGCTGCGCCACTACTTCGAGGCCCATCCCGTCACCGTGCTCTCGTCTTTCCCTTTGGGAGAGATAGTCCGCAACAGGGAAGCTGAGGGTAGAATTGCCAAATGGTCTGTGGAGCTGATGGGAGAAACTCTCACCTACGCCCCCCGCAAAGCGTTCAAGTCCCAAGTCTTGGTTGACTTCGTGGCTGAGTGGACGGACACTCAGCTTCCCCCACCACAAATCCAGGCCGAATGCTGGACCATGGCTTCGACGGGTCGGTGATGAAAACCGACGCCGGTGCCGGCCTCCTCTTCATCTCACCCCTCAGAGATCACATGCGATACATAATACGCTTGCATTTCCCTGCGTCTAACAATATGGCGTAGTACGAGGCCCTCCTCAGTGGCCTCCTCATCGCCATCGAGCTCGGCGTCAAACGCCTCGATGTGCAAGGTGACTCTCAACTCATCATTGATCAAGTGATGAAGGAGTCTAGCTGCCACGACCCAAAGATGGAGGCATATTGCAAAGTAGTACGCCACCTCGAAGACAAGTTCGACGGCCTAGAACTCAATCACGTCCCGCGCAAGTACAACGAGGATGCCGACGAACTAGCCAAGATCGCGTCAGAGCGGACCACCGTTCCCCCGAACATCTTTGCTCGCGATGTCATCAAGCCCTCCGTCGAATTCAAGGATCCGACGGAGCCAGGCCCCTCGACCGCCGGGCCCTCCGGCGGGAACCCCCCGGCGGATGAGGCCGAGCCCATGGACATTGACTTCGGGACCTCCTCCGCGGACGAGGCCGAAGCAATGGAGATCGATGAGGCCCCCACTTCGCAAGATAGGCGCGCCCAGTACCTCGACTGGATGATTCGAGGAATCCTACCCTCGAAATGTGCTCAGGCGCGGCGCCTCGCTAGGCGGGCCAAGTCCTTCGTCCTAATCGACCACGAGTTGTACAAGCGCAGTCCCTCGGGCGTCTTGCAGCGATGCATCCCCATCCCCGAGGGCAAGGAGCTGATCCGTGACATCCACGCTGGCATCTGCGGTCACCACGCCGTGCCGCCCACCCTCGTGGGTAATGCGTTTCGACAAGGTTTTTACTGGCCCACCGCGGTCGCCGACGCCACTGACGTCGTGCGGACCTACGAGGGTTGCCAGTTCTACGCTTGAAAAACACACCTCCCGGCCCATGCTCTGCAGACCATCCCCATCACGTGGCCGTTTGCCGTGTGGAGACTGGACCTCGTTGGCCCGCTGCAGAAGGCGCCCGGGGGCTTCACCCACTTGCTGGTGGCAGTCGACAAATTCTCCAAGTGGATCGAGGCTCGACCCATCGGCAAGATTAAATCCGAGCAAGCCGTTCTGTTCTTTACCGACATCGTCTTCAGGTTCGGGGTCCCGAACTCGATCATCATCGACAATGGCACCCAGTTCACAGGCAAGAAGTTCTTGGCGTTCTGCGACAGTTTCCACATACGTGTGGACTGGTCGGCTGTGGCGCACCCACAGACGAACGGGTAAGTGGAGCGTGCCAATGGCATGATCCTCCAAGGACTGAAACCAAGAATCTTCAATAAGCTGAACAAGTTTGGCCGGAGGTGGCTCACAGAGTTACCCTCGGTTATTTGGAGCCTGAGGACAACCCCAAGCAGAGCCACGGGCTTTACCCCATTCTTCCTCATCTATGGCGCCGAGGCCATACTCCCCACGGACCTGGAGTACGGGTCACCAAGGCACAAGGCATACCAAGAGCAGCAGAACCAGCGAGCTCGTGAAGACTTGCTGGATCAAGTGGACGAGGCTCGAGATGTGGCACTCCTACACTCTGCGCGCTACCAGCAGTCTTTACGAAGATATCAAGCGCAGAGAGTCCGGCGCCGAGACCTCAACAAAGGGGACTTGGTGCTGAGGCTCCGACAGGACAGCAGGGGCCACCACAAGCTCTCACCACCGTGGGAAGGCCCATACATCATCGCCGAGGTGCTCAAGCCCGGCACATACAAGCTGGCGAACGAAAACGGCGAAGTCTTCACCAACGCTTGGAACATACAGCAGCTACGTCGCTTCTATCCTTAGAGATCCGAGCTATTTGTACATCGTTTGTACTCGCATTTTCGATTTTCCGAAATAATAAAGAAGTATGCTTTACTTGTTTATTTTTGGGAACCTTCCGGACCCTCGAGGGCTCGGATGCGCACGAACACTGAGGTACGCTTGGCTTTACCCTCGGCAAAGCCAAGCCTCCCTCGGGGGCTACTACGGGGTGAACCCCCGAACGTCCCCAAAAATCGCCAATGTTTTTTCGAAAAATTTCCGTCTCTAAGCTTCTCGTATACATGGAAAAAACGGACGCGAGGCGTAAGCAACTATGGTATGGGGCTGGCCGAATCGTGGGGCCGCCTACGCCTCCGGGATACGTCACCCCCTCACCACCCCACGCCTACGTCGCATATGAACGCGAAATTCCTCGCAGAAGTTTGTCTAAGTCGCGTACGAGAACACGGAAGTAGAGTAAAGAAAATGAAGGCTCGAATGCACAAGGCCTCGATAGGCCACACTGTCGATTTAACGATAACGAATTTCTTTATTCATAAATTCATAAGTACGATTACAACAAATACTAATTCATTACACGGGCTCTGAGGCCCAGTTTCTCTATAGGTTATTATCCCCCCCTCTGTGGAGCTGCAACAGCATCGAACTCGGCTATCGGGGGGATGTCAGCTTCGAGCTTCCCGGCTAAGGCAGTGGCAAACTCCTCGGCGGCTGCGTCGGCGTCGTCCATGATAGCTGATGCGGCGTCCGCATCGGCGTCGTTGGGAATGACGTACCCCAATGACACCCTCTAGAGATCCATGATATAATGTGTCGAGGCCACGGCGAGGGCTCGCAGGACATCGAGGCGGAAGGTGCTCTTGGCATGCTCGGCGATCCGACCACCTAGCGCTCGTAGGCGGCTGATCACCGAGCTACTAGAGATAGCGCCCTCTTCCTCAAGCTCCTGGCACACGCTCACGGCGGTTCGCTCCAGGTCAGCGTACTCCGCCTGCGCCGCCATGAGCGCGGTGTTGACCGCCTCCTTCGCAGCAGCCTCGTCTGCCACTTGCTGCTTCAGCTCTGATCAAGGGAACAAAGATAAGTTACGAAAAACTAGAATTCAACAACATCGAAATTTCGAGCACCCACCTGCAATGTTCTTCTGCGCCTCCTCTCGCTGGACTCGGGCGGCCTCCTCGAGTGAAGACAAGGACTTATCCTTCTCCTTGAGGGCGGCCTCCGCATTCTGGAGGGCCACCTCCTTCTCCTCGAGGGCCTTGCCCTTCTCCTCTAGGGTCCCGGTGAGCGTGACGATGGTTGCCTTCTCGCGCTGGAGCTCGGACTCCTTGCCCTGGAGCTCGGCCTCCTTGCGCTGGAGCTCAGCTTCCTTCAGCTCGAGCACCGTCCTCGTGCGCTGTAGCTCGGCGGATTGCGCCTCAGCTTCCTGATCCTTTTGCTCTGCTGCGGCTCTCTGGACGTCTCGCTCACCAGCGGCCCGCGCCACTCCTCTTCCAGCGCCTGCTGACGTGCTCCCAGATCCGCCATCTTGGTGTTGGCCTCGATGTTTTGGAGCACCAAGCCAGCATTGTGCTGACCAAGCCAGCGCACCTGAGAGTACAGCCGAGTCATCTCGGCGCTCTTCTTGCGCGAGATGTCCCTCAGCCGCTGCAAGAGGAAAGACGTGGGTAAAACAAATGAAACCAAGGCCAAATGCGTACGATTCCTGGGGAGGAGGCGCTTACCTGGCTGATCTGGTAATCTGTCATCTAATGGAGCTCCAGGGCGCGATCGAGGTGGTTCAAGATCTGAGAACCTGCCTCGATCTGCGCCTGCCAGACCGACTCCTCCTTCCGCTCGTCGTGGAGAAACTCCGGGGGGACCCCGGACTGGATGATTGCCCCGTGCTGGGGCCCCTCGGATGTCCCCTCGTCGAGCATCTCCGCGCAGTCCGACGTGAATTCAGTGATCTTGTCGGCGGCGCTCGCCGCAGCAGCGGGGTCGATGTCTCTCGAATCCCCGAACTCCTCGCTGCTGTCTGGCAGCTGCACCACCGGGATCACGCTTTCCGTCGCCACCTACGCCGTCACCGCCTGCGTCATCACCACCGCAATGACAGCCTCGTCCTGGGCCTCTGCAAGCACCGAGATGTGGGCTTCCTCCACCACCGGCGCCCTCGGCGCCGACTCCTCTGCGACTCCCTCGACCCTAGCCCTCGGGGGCTCGGGGACAAGGGTCTCCACCTCCGTCTGGATAGCGGGCGCTCCTGTGCTCCTCCACCAGCTCCCTCCTCCGCTATCGGCCGGGCGGCGCTATCCGCGCCGCTCCGACGCGCCGCTCCGACCGGCCTCAACTTCGACGACCGGCCGGGCGGCGCCGTCTGCGCCACCCCGGCCGGCCTCCCCCACAGCGTCAGCCGAAGTGGCTGCTCTAATGCCATTGTTGCCGGCGTCGCCCCGTTCCTCGGCGCTCGAGCCTGTTGGGCCTCCTGGGCCCCTCGAGCCATGGCCTCCCGCAGCTTCGCGGCCTCCGCCACGATATCCACAACGGGCGGAGGCTGCGGCGCTGAGTGCGGCGTGGCGCGCGCCCCGGTCTTGAGGGCTTTGGTCGGAGCGAGCGGGGCTGCGTCCTTGTCAACGGCCCCCGGATCTGGAAATTGGGGAAGGAAAGCTGACATTAGCAGTATTGGGGGATCGATTAAATGAACGCAGAGAACAAAACCAACAACACTTACCCGGACCGGGCACTCATGCTGTGTTTGCCCGTGCCACTCCGTCGGGCCCGCGGCACGCTAACGCCCCTCGACGACTGATCCGAGGGTGTCGTCCCCGAACCAGCCTGAGACCTCGAGGCCGTCTGCGCGGGCGTTCCCGCGCTCGCCGCGGACCCATCGCCGCCCGTCGACATCGTGGGCGTGGGGACCCCCTCGCCCGTCGCTGGCAGGGGCGACCTCCGCTCTGTTGTGGGCGTAGATGATCTGCCGCCCGCTGCCGGCGTGGGCGACCGTCGTTCTGCCGCTGGCGTGGGCGACCTCCGCTCCGCCCCCGCGAGGGACGAGTCCGCCAATAGCCCCGGTGCGGGCCTCGCCTCACGCGGCGCCACTGGCGCGTCCTCGTCACCAGCCTCTTGATATACTGGCGGGGAATCCGCACCTGTCCCCGCCTCGTCCTCACCCGGGAGGTGGGCCTCGGCATCCGAGGCATCCTCCTCCTCCTTACTCGTGGACTCGGGCATAGTAGGCCGCGGCTTCCCCTCCGCGCGTGCGATCTTGCACGCCATGTCGTGCTTCTCCTTCCTCCTCTTTTTCCTGTCGGCGGCCGCCTCCGCCGCTTCCTTCCGCTTCTTCACCGCCTCTGCGTGGAGGCAGTTGACCTCGCGTTCCTCCGGGATCGGAGGCCTCGAGGGGTGGCACTTGTGGCCCACCCCCTGCAAAATGCAGGCGAATCGGAGTTAGGAAGCAGGATGGGGAAAGGAACACCACAAATCAACAACAGAATGAAATCGAGACTCACCACTGAAATGTACCCCGGCTCGGGGCGCATCTTGATCTCCCAGAGATCGTTTGCGTCGTCGGGGAACTCCGCCACCGCGTTCCTTTCCCTTCGAGCAGCGATGCCTCGAGGGAGCAGCACCGTCGACGTCCTCGAGCCCGAGGCCGGGACCCCGGGGGTGAGGCTGAAGATCGGCAGGCTTCTCTCTGTTAGAGGAATCACCCTCTGCCGGTGGAAGTTCGTGATGACGGCAGCTACTGTCAACCCCTTCCTCACCAGGTGCTCCAGTGTCTCGGTGAGGACCTCGAGCCTGGCTTGGTGCGCTGGGGGCGACACCCCCCAGTCCCACTAGGCTAGTCTCTCCCGAAGCACCTTGTTCGTGAAGGCCGGGAGCTTGTTGCCGAAGTTGCACAGGTAGAACCACCCACGAGTCCACCCGGCGTTGTTCGTGGTCATCTTGTTCGGGATGTAGAGGCTCTTCCAGCTCGGGCGCAGATGGAGCATCAGGCCTCCGGCGCGCGCGAACCGCTTCGGTTGCCCCCGCACGTTCTTGACGAAGAGCTCACCGCGGAAGAGGTGGATCCACAGATCCCAGTGGGCTTCGATCCCCAAGTACCCCTCGCAGACGGCGACGAAGACCGCCGCCTGCGAGATGGAATTGGGGCCGAAGTTGTGCAGCTCTGCGCCATAGTGCTCGAACAAGGTCCGCATGAACCTGCTGACGGGGACGCCGAATCCCCACTCGTGCAGACTCACGAGGCTCACGACGTAGCCTTCGGGGGGATTCGGCTCGGTCTCCTCCGGCCGCGGGGAAATCCACGCCGGCCGCTACGAACTGAAGTTCATCGGTAGCAGCCGGTCGACGACCAGCTGCACCAGAACCGCCTCTGTGCTAGTGGACTTCCTCCCACGGCACCGGCTCCCGGATATCCGACATGGATTCGAACTACGGGGAGATGTGGGAAGGCAAGCTTTGTGGTGCCTAAGGTACGCTCTCGCTCTTGGCTGCGGGCTCAGGATGCAGGGGAGGCGAAGAAGGCAAGGGAGATGAAGGCAAATGGCCAAGTGCGTACAAACAGTCCCCCTCTCTCGCTTTTATTTCACCACGACGCGCGGATACGCCGCCATGGCCCGAATCCGCCGCATTCAATGCGGTAGATTTTGCCGTCACTGACGGATGGGTCCCACGACCGCGGAGTCTCCCACGCTCGCACTCGGCAATAACTGCGGCGCGGTAACCGACGGGCACAGCGCGACTGTTGCGCTGTTCCATCCATCAGCCGCCGCCCACGCCGCTTCGTCTACCTGAGGTTGTCGCCTGAAAAGGCGCGCCTGCACCGCACCACACGAACTGGGCCACGTCGCCCACAACCAGCGGAAGACCCGCGCACACGACAAGCAACTCCGCGCCGTTTGTGAACCGTGACGGAATATTCCCTTCGGGGGCACTTCACCCTCGAGGGAACCTTATTCCGAGGCCTTACTGATCAGTGGTTCGAAGCCTGGCCCGTCGAGGGTTCGACAGGTGCCCTAGATCGCCAGAGTCAGGGACTGCATGGATGTGCCGTAATAGCTACCCTCAAACGCAGAGTTCGAGACGTCCTACGCAGTGTTCAAGGCCAGTCAAGGGTGCCTAGCAGGGGGATCCCATCGAGGGAGAGCATCGAGCCCTCGGACCCTATCGAATGGGTCCGAGCCCCGCCTAGCGAACCATTGCGAGTGCTTTACGTGATGTGTCTATGGACCACGAGCCGACCCTTATCGAACGGGGCACGGACGTCCACTTGAACTACCCGATAACAGCTCACCGAAGCAGCCATAGCTCGCGGCCCGGGCATGGGTAGCATGGTGTGCTTCACCCCTCCTCCCTGCGGAAGGGCGACGAGGGCCGTATCCAAAGTCGAGGGTTCCCTGAACGCCTTTACATAGGCCGGGGCTAGGGGGCTCCTCGCACACTGCGGCTCAGGCTGCACCCTCGAATGGGTCGACGATCGTCGATTGTGAAGTTCCGTGTGTCTAACCAAAACCCCTACTATTGACGCACGCCTGCCTGATGGTTAAGCTGAACGCTGGGTCGCTGTGCCAGCACAAAAAATGCCAAGGCCGGCTGAAAGAGTGCCGATGCCGGCTGAAAAAGACGCTGGACGGCCACCCCAATAAGGCAACCAAGCGAGGCGACGTTTATAACGCTTGGATGAGTACAAACACTCCTCCAAGGCCTCGGGGGCTACACCCGCGGGTGCGCTGACATGCCCCCACGGAGGAAACTTCACACATTCGAGGACTGAAATCTCCTGCAGGGGTGGCACCCACCCATACACTTTCGATCGTCCTCTCCACGAAGGAGAAGGAGACTTCATTGCTCTTTATAAACAAAGATTACAAAGGGCTACCAGCCTAAAGCCATCGAAAAGTACAAACACATTGCTACCTGCGTGGCAATTTTCCCTGTCTTGGGGAGGAGTGAGCGACGAAGAAAAGCACCGAGCCCCTGGCTGGCGCGACGGCCAGGCTGCTAGGGATTGCGAGGAACAGCCCCCAGACCGCATGGGTCCCGCGGGATGCCCTTCTCGCAAGCTTTCTTCTAGCATCTCCTCCACCGAAGACCCTGCGGGGGGTCAAGCTGGCGGACAGCACCCTCCACACCATCTCCCCGAGAATAACCTTGTCGCCAAGAGGGACGATGCGAAGAACAGCCACCAAACCTGGCACCAACGCCAAGGTCAGGCGTCTCCATCCCCCTTCAGGCTAAGGGAGATCGCAGAAGCAGGACCCCATGGGCCCAGTGCGCTTCTGCTGATCCCACTGAAGCTAAGGGATGGTGTGCACGCCCTCTCCGGGTTTCCCCCACTGCTCGCAAGCATTCTTCTAGCATCAAAGCCTAGAAAAGCCAGGCCACCCCGTCTGGGGGCCGGTCGTGAAAGGTAAAGGAAAATATTACAAGACTTAGGCGATGCTAGAAGTAAGAGCAGGGAAGTTGGAGAAGAAAGGGAGTCCCACGACCCCTATTTATAGCTGCGTCGGTCGCCAAGCTTCAAGCCTGTCGAAGGGCGAAGGCTTGGACCGCCCGTGATGGCGCGGCCCTCCACGAACAAGAGATACCCTCGGTTACCGTGCTGAGACATGACGCGACAAAGCAAAGTTGAGCCCTTGGATGCTGAACGGCGCAGCATCGGCGCTAGCCGACTGCCCTCGAACGGCGCACCGCGAGGCGATCAGGGGAAGCAGGGCCGAGACCCTGAGCACGGGACAGCGTGGCAAACGCACCAGCTGTAGAGCAGCAGGCGCCATCATGGCCCTGGCCCGCTCAGCAAGCTGACACGTCTTGTCCCCGGGACAAAACAAAAAGGGGCGCGCGCCTCGAAGTACTCTCTTCGCGAGCGCACTACCCCGACCGACGAGTTGTCACATCCGCTGGGCCGGCACCCAGGTGCGCCTGGCGCGTGCACAGCACCGACCGATCGCATCAAGGGGTAAAATCACCGAAATACCCTTTGGCCGAATCCCTTGACTCGACCAAAGCCTCGGGGGCTACTGTCGGGTACCACAATTAGGGATACCCTAATCGGGGTACTAAAGTCACCCCAAAAACGCAAACACATATTAGGCAACTGGGCCCACGAAGGCCTACGGCCTCCTTCCAACCTGGAAGAAAGAAAAGGACTCAAAGAAGCCCATCATGCGGCCCATCCGCACCACCCTTGGACTCGCGGGGTGATCTCCATCTCGCTCGAGGGCTCCCATCGAGACCCTCGACTGCGCTCCGCATCTCCGCCTCGCTCAAGGGTAGCGAACCTACCCTCGAGCAGGGCGAACCATCTACGCCTCGCTCGAGGCCACCCGTCGACGTAAAGGACAAACGGCCCTTCCGCTCACCCGCCCGTCGTACGGAGGTATTAAATGCCAACCACTCCTCCACAGCACCTAGGACAGACGGCGTCAGGCCGCCATTCCCCACAGTGGCTGTGACCGGAGTCCCGTCCGCCAACTCCGGTCACTGCTCCGCCATCCCGGACGCTGTGGCAGCACTGTGGGAACCTGCGACGCGGGATGAGACGTGCTCGGCACAGCTCCCGTCACTGTTCTGCCAACTCCGGCTGTCCGGACTCCACCTTACCACACGTATGGCCCCGGACCCGCCTCCTGCTCGGGAAGGGGTCCGGTGTCGCCACGTGCCCCTCAAGGAGGGACGCTCAGCACTAGCAGCCGGAGGCCTGGACCTCCCCCCCCCCCTCGAGGGGTCCGGGATCTCCATGTGACTCCCGGACCTCCTTTGTGCACACGCCAGCACTCCGTCCAGGGGGGTCCGGGACCGCCGCGTGCCCCGCTACCGCTGGTGCACGTATATCTGCAAGACCCTGACCTGCAGGGCCCACGGAACGTCACCACGCCATGTTTGGAAGACTGTACACCCTACAACGACGACCACGCCGCCTGCTAGGGCTGGCAGGACACCGGCGCGATCTCCGCAAGACCAAGGACGAAACCCGGGATGACTGCCACGCCCGACGCCATGCCCCACAGTGTACTTCCCACAGTGTTCGACCACTGCACCCCCGCGATTCGAGGGAAAACGACGACTTCTACGATCCCCTGCGCATGTACACCGTCCCTTCTTATGACTATAAAAGGAGGAGGCGGGCTTCCTTTAAGGGGGACGTCATGGTCACCTTCGTCGTCATTGACATCGCACACTCAGCACCACTGAGCACCCAATATTGGCACTCGCCTCAATCGACTTCTCCTCTAGCAGAGACCTAGGAGCTTCCCTCCCTCTCTCACCACGCCTGTACCCCCTACTACAGGCACCTCCGGTGCAAGATAATACAGTGCCCTCGCACACCCCCTTGCTGGACGTACGGCCCCGCGGCCGGAACCAGGATAAACCCGTGCGTTACTGTGTTGCCTCTTGCATCAACATCTGGGACGAGAAAACACGCAGCATTACTAGTTGGGATCCGGACCGCCGGGTCAGGACACCGACAGAGAGAGAGAGGTCGCGTAGACCTATGCTGCTTGCGCCGGCGGTCAAGCCAGGGCCGGCCCTGACTTTTTGGTGGCCCGGTGCGGAACAAAAATTGAAGGCCCCATTTATCATAAAAATACAAGATACTCTCTCCATTTAGTTATGAAGCTATATTTTTAAAATTAAAAAAAATCAAAATGCATCGCTATATTAAGTCTTTGCCTCGAGAGTCCGCAAGTAGCTCGTTCGGCATCCCCCAGCAGCAACTTCGACACGGATGCGTGTCTTGAGAAGAAGAAAAACTAGATCTGTTGGTTTTTGACATGGACCGCGACAGTTAATAATCACTAGAAACGAGGAGTTTCGGCAAGAAAAATTGTAGAAACGAGAAGAGGATGGTTAATGTGATTAATGAATTGATAAGCATACTTGGTGCCTTGGTCACTGTGTCATGTAAAAATATAGCTATCATTACTGAATTTAGGAAAAAATATTGAAAAACTTATTGTCATTAATGAATTGGGTTATGTAGCTGCACATCCTAAATTATGTAGCTGTATGCACTAAGATTTATTGGCACTTATAACTTGACAGGCTTGTTTGCGTAGCAATATTTGGAGGCCCCCAGTTTTGGGTGGCCCGGTGCGGTCGCACCGCCGGCACTGCCTTAGGGCCGGCCCTGGGTCAAGCCCGGTGGGAGAGACCGAGAATGCTGGATAGGGAGGGATGGTGGGGTGCGGGAGTGAAAAGAGAAAAGATATCTAATGCGTGGGCTCCATATCCTGGAATTTAGTATAGAGTATGTGATAGATGACGATGGGTACGAAGAAACTAGTATATATAGAGAAGATAAGATTGGATATTTTTTTAAAGGATGAAAATAGAGTACGACCGTCTAAGCCAGCCAGAGGAGCCATTACCTGCATGGAGATAAGGCAGACAGGCATAGACAAACAAGCTGAGGTCGATCTGCCTGCTTACATTTGTGATCTCACACGGAGAGCTACTAGCTCAGCGTGAGTGAGAGGATTGAAGATCCAGCCCCCTTGTTGTACTGGCAACCTGTTGCTGTTGCTGTTGCTGTTGCAGCCTGTTCCAGCTAGGGAGTTAGGCGGGGAACAGTCAAATTGAAAGGCGCAGCGCAGATGAATGAGATGGATGAGGGGATGGGCGTGGCGCTTGATGCAGGCGGCCATGTCGCCGCGCGCATCCAACCGGCAGGGAGGCGACCAATTCAATTGAGCTCTTGAGCATGCATCTGGGCCGAGGAAAAAGGCCGCCCGGGCAGGGCCAGGAGGAATGCAAAATTCTCAGCCCGCCCAGTATGCTTCTGGGCCTTTACATACACACATCCCCAATTGGAACGGAACAGGAATATCATATATAATTTCCATCATCATTCTCTTGTTTGCTGAATGATGATGAATATACATACCACTACCAATGTGTGTGTGTGTGATATATATATATATATATATATATATATATATATATATATATATATATATATATATATATATATATATATATATATATACCAGATGTCTAGTAGTCTACCACACGAGCTCAACGTCGATACATACACCAATGCAAGTGCTGTGCTGCCAACACGCCACCAGATGCATGCATGCATGCATGCAGGTTTTCTTTCGTCCCCCTAATCAATTCAGTCAACTAAGTAGGAGTAACTAATCAATAATTAATCCACCTCTCTTCTGATGATGCATGCATGCTCTTCACCACCCCCTGCATGCATGTGCTGTGCATCATCACACAAGCTAAGGATCGAGGTTCAGCTGGTCGCGCAGGTCGGCTTGCGAGGGGGAAGCTGCTGATGGGGCGTCCTCTGCACGCAAATCCATTCAATTCAATTCGCTTGCTTTCATCACAATGCAATGCAATACAACGTAGAGATGAAATTCACCTTTAACTTTGGCTTCAAGGATTCGATAGCAGCCCCTGCGCCGCTGCTGTTTGCAGCTTGCTGAAGCAAAGCATCACCAAGCAAAAGGTTTCAGAAACTTGCCCAGCCACAGATGCATGCCCTTTATATTATACTTCTGGATGAACGAAAAGGATTGGATACCTTGCCAAGGACCCAGTCCGCAGAATCAAAATAGGCGCGCTCCTCATCCTGCACAAGAAAACCACCACACAAATAATATCAGATGTTGTTGTAAACAAATTCCATGCATCCTTTAATTTCTGGGAGGGATTATATATGTACGGTACCTTTGAGATCAGAGGCTTCTTAGGTGCCATTCCTCCGTACTTCTTCTCAACGAAAGCCTGCGACGTCGACGATAAAAGGGAAAAAAAATCAGGATCACAGTTCCTACCCGTACACAGGCAGGTTCATGATATCTGCACTCGATCAAAACCCACCTTTTTCCAGATACCAGTCATTGTTGCCAAAGAAATAGTGCAAGCATGCTAGTAATAAATGATGGCCAGGCCGCCCCTTTAACCAAGCTGTCTGTCCCTTTAACGTTTCTGAAATGATTGAGGTTCGCACGGCAAATCGGCAATGCAGTGCTTGTGCATTGGTCCATGCCGATGGGGCCCCAAAGGTCCGAAGATTCCATTCCAAGTTTGTCTCATTGGTGAAAAAGAGGCAGGTATTACTCTGGTCTATCATCCACGAAATGCACGCGCATGGGTTTTCTTCATCCTTTTTTTTTTTGTTTTCAGTGGATGTCAGGTTCATCGATTTTTTACGTCGCTATGTCTAGTACTCTAGTTAGCATTCAGCAATTAGCAGAGAGGGCCCTCCCTTGTGGAACAACAGTCAGCTCTGAATCTTGCTGGCAACATATTGTACTGTGATTTTCGAGCAAAACCAAGCATCTGTTTTCTTAATATGATTTTTCAATAAGATTTTCTACATTCCAAAATATACGAGATGCTAAACACAACAGCGTTGCAACTCTACGTTCCTTCTATAAAATTCTTTTTATTGTGTACTGAAACTGAATAATAATTGAATCTGATAGCAGCAGCAGTGCGTGGGATGTTCAGATATCTGTCTTTGACGAACTACATTGCATTACGCTTCCTATAATTATTGCATGACACTTTGAACATTTGCAGAGAACACCTTGACATGGTGGAAGTCATCAGTTAGAGCTTGATTATCCCTAAACCTAATGTGATTTTTTTTTATTTTGACTTACTCCCTCACCGCAATGGAACTGAAATTCAGACACATTGAAGCAGCGGGAAAAAAAAGGGGGGGGGGGACGGCTGATTTCAGCAACTGCACATTCTAGGCCCTGTTTGGTTGCGCGATGTAAAAATTTTGAAAAAGCATCTTTCTATATTTGAAGTACTAAACATAGACTAATCGCAAAAATAATTACAGAACTCGTCTGTAAATCGCGAGACGAATCTAATGAGTCTAATTAATCCATCATTAGATGTTGTTTACTGTAGCATTACTGTAGCAATTTAGCATCTGATTACAGCCTAATTAGGTTCATTAGATTCGTCTCGCCATTTACAGATAGCAGTCGCAATGTATTTTTTATTTTGTCTAGATTTAAGTCTCCATGCAAGTGCCGGAAAAAAATTTTGGAATTTTGATTTTTGTAACTGAACACGGGCCTATTCAGAGAAATCGTGGCAGACTGACAGAGTAAGTAGTAGGGGTACCTCTTCTCCCATGGCCGCCGACGCCGATGAGTTGGCGTTGCAGTCCGCCATCTCGATCTTCCTGCTCCACAACAAGAGCAGGTAAACAACAAGAAGGTCCACCAATGAAAAACGCATGTGTAGAGAAAAGGAAACGAGGATTGGATTTAGGTAGGAGTAGGTGAGGGAGAACCTTGGCAAGGCACCTACTGTGTGGAATGGAAGGAAACGAAACGCAGAGGGAGACAAACAGACAGATGGGAATTGTGGTTTGGGTTGATGGCGTGCGATGAGATGCGATGGAGTTGAGCATATTTATAGACAGAAGAAGCAGGGCGACAGAGGAGCTAGGAGAGATGAGATGGCCTCCGACTCCGACTACTACTGGTAGACAGAGGAGCATATTGTTTTGTGGTATATATTCTTTCAAAACATACTAATAAATGATGAATGCCCAATAGGGGAGCCTATTTAGTGCTACTATTATTTACTCCTACTACTCACTTCCCAATTTTGTTACTCTTCATTTATGTAGGAGTATATATCATGGCAAATTGATTAGCTGTGCTGCTATTATTACCCCCCCCCCCCCCCCCAAAAAATGGGCATATTAGGATTTTCTGAAAGGGTCAGATTTTGTAAGTCTGAACTGAAGTCATTATATTCCTGCCTGGATGTACGTATAATCCTGTGTGGTGTGATCACACACAGCAGCACCTTGTTGATTGTCTTGGATTCCGGTGTCTGGCTGGGTTTAAAGATCCTCCCGTCTGACTCGGCCTCCTCTCTCTTTCTCTCTCACCTTTTGTTTTCCTTGGCTGCCAATGCATGGCTTCAGATAGATGTTCCTCCCTATCGTGTGCTGGTTGCGTGGAAACCTTCGCAAGCAACTTTTACAAGCAGCAGCTAGCCTCTCTTACCAACCAACTTATCTTGATTCTTCTGTGCCTTTGCATGCGTGGTTGGTTGGTTGGTTAGCGTGACACGAGCTCAGGAGGGATCCAATTGGAACTAGAGTTGTTCGGAGATCAGACCATTCAAACCGGTCGGTCTCGTTCTTTACAAATTTTCAGCCTGTTCGGTTGATGCGGCTGGGGCTGAGGCTGGCGCTGGCGCTAGACTCGCTGGAAATATTGAGTCTGCGGATGGGGCAGCAACTCCAGCCCAGCAGTTCTCGCCCAGCCGAACAGGGCCTTTGGTTGTGGTTCCAAATTATATAAATGGCAAGCAGGATACTGTAGCTAGGAATAGGATGATGACGTGGACGCAAAGCCAAGCCAACCAAGGGATTGTACATGGGCCGGTTTCTCCGTCTCTCTCGAATGGATTCAAATCAAAATAAAAAAAATCATTCCGTTATAAGGCGGGCCCAATAGAAGGGACGGATGGGCCAAGAGCCCAAGACCAAAAGCACCCAGCAATTCATTCGAAATCCGCCCAGCGATAGCGAGCGCCCATTTTTCTTCTTTCAATTTCAAAAAGAAGAAAGACAGCGAGCGCCCATTCCCAAATCAAATCAACTCAAATCGTCCGGGATCCCCTCCTCCTCCTCCATCGCCGGTTGCCGGTTGCCGCCGCCGCCGCCGCCCTCCATCACTCCACACCGAGGAGCGACCAGATCCCCTCCTCAATCGTCCAGATCCCCTCCTCCTCCTCCTCCTCCTCCTCTCTCTGCTCCTCGTGTCTGCTTCCACACCTAGGGTTTTGCGAGATGGGGATAGAGGATTACCATGTCATCGACCTCGTCGGGGAGGGCTCCTTTGGCAAGGTTTACAAGGGCAGGCGCAAGTACACTCGCCAGGTCAGACCACCACCCTCCCTTCCCTGGATTTTATGTTATGGATTCTCATTCTCTGCCTTTATAATTGATTGACGATACCCTTTGTTTTCTTCTGTTTTGAGTTTCGGTCCAGACGGTTGCCATGAAGTTCATTCTTAAGCATGGCAAGACCGACAAGGATATACACAACCTTAGGCAGGAGATTGAGGTAACTACAGCCGTTTTTTTTTCTTATCTCACTGTACCATCTCACCTTTTGCTGTCATCCACAACTTCGTATGTAGATCCTAAGGAAACTCAAACACGAGAACATAATCGAAATGATCGATGCTTTCGAAACCCCTCAGGAGTTTTGCGTTGTCACAGAGTTTGCTCAGGTACGCAACAACTCGGTTTGGTTACTCGCTCTGTGCTTTCTCATCTCCGATCGGTTCCAGTATATTCAGGTCCGCTAACTTCACTGAAAATGCTTGTATCAGGGAGAACTGTTTGAAGTGCTTGAGGACGATAAATGCCTTCCAGAGGAACAAGTTCAGGCGATTGCTAAGCAGCTGGTACATATGCGCTTCACTCTTATTTCTGTCTTCTTTGCTTATGCACCATAGCAACCCAGACTTGTTTTGGTTGCCTTCATGGTTTCGACACATCTCATTTCAGGTAAAAGCATTGTACTACTTGCATTCCAATCGTATTATTCACCGGGATATGAAACCTCAGAACATCCTTATTGGCAAAGGATCTGTTGTAAAGGTAATTTCTGATCCATGTAGGCATGCATAATTTGACAATGACTGATCATCCTTTTCGAATTCGCTCAAGTTCTTATTAGATTGTCAACATAAGTTTTCTTCACTGTACAGTAGATGCTTCGAATTATGCATCTCCAAGGTGCTGTTCTCGCTAATCTATTGTCAAATTCTCAATTATTTGCTACATCTATGCAGCTGTATACATATACAGTGCACACAATCCTATGGCTCCGTTTGTTTTAGCTTCTGGCTGATTTTGAAGGCACGATTTTGGGAGATCCAAAAGTCAGATGACTCCTAGAATCGAGAATCCAGCTGATTATGGATTCTCGATTCTTGTAGTCATCTGACTTTTGGATTTCTCAAAATCATACCTTCAAAATCGGCCATAAGCTGAAACAAAAAGGGCCCATATTTCATGGTTCAATGCAGTTTATCAATCCATCTGGTGTGTTTCAGTTTCCTGTTAAGTTTCTTACAGTACAATGTTGACTAAATCATGTTACTCGAATGAGCTTTCATCCCAGTGGCCATCACCTTGCCTTTGCCTTGAACATTCAGTTCAATAACTTTCTTGCCTTTTACAGCTTTGCGACTTCGGCTTCGCTCGTGCCATGTCAGCTAATACTGTTGTATTACGCTCCATAAAAGGTATTTATTTTTCATCTTCTCATGCTAGCTGATATTCTTGATTTTTTTTTTCTGTCTTGCTCTTGCAGTCTGTTTGGTATGTTTCATTTCATAATCAACTACAGATCTCTGGATCTTGCAAGTCCCTCTAGCCATCTGCCTTGGCTGATATATTAACATTTTGATTTCGTAAACAAAATGTAATGGCTGTACTGTCATCTTTGTCATCTCACTTATAGCTGTACTATTTCAGTACATAGCTCATTTATAAATCCCAACTGCTCTGCCTGTCTTTCCTTCAAATTTTCGAGTTCACTGGATTAAGTTGATCCCAAACTCATACTTTCCAAAACACACTGGCTGCTCTGTAGTCTGTACACTCTAATTTATCGTATGAGGTCTCTTTTGAATGGAGCTGGTTCTTTTATAGCTTATATTTATGCTATATTGTCATAAGTTCCTTTTATCAACCTTTCATTTCACTAGGCTTGCTTTTCCTCTGCAGGGACCCCTTTATATATGGCTCCAGAACTTGTGAGAGAACAGCCATATAACCACACAGCTGATTTGTGGTCCCTTGGGGTTATCTTGTATGCACATCCACATTTTTCTTATTTAGACCTTGTTAACTCTGTAATCTTCTCTTGCTAGTACATTCTTAATTTCAAAGTATTGTCCTTCATTTTGTATCACTTGTGGCCTTAATATATCGCTGGCCTTCGGTACACATTTCAGCCAGGAGCCATCTGCATGCTTTGTGTTTGATAGTCTATCTACTCTCATCAAGTTAAATTTACTACTTGGTTGACCAGGTATGAACTGTTTGTTGGACAGCCCCCTTTTTATACAAATTCAGTCTACGCACTTATTCGGCACATCGTCAAGGTTACCACTTACCATGCTTATTTAGTTATTTATTCAATTATTTTTATTTGTGATCTTTTGCTATTCTCAAAACTGATTTATATACTTTCTTTAATGCAACAGGATCCTGTTAAATATCCAGATAACATGAGTGCACACTTTAAGAGCTTCCTGAAGGGTCTACTAAACAAGGTCATAGATGTCATATTTCCCCAGATCACATCCAATGAGTTCATCCATTCCTCTTATTTTCTAATGCTGTGTGACTGTGTATGATGGAATAGATGCCTCAAAGTAGATTAACCTGGCCAGCATTACTAGAGCACCCATTTGTCAAAGATGATTCAATGGCATCAGCAGCTGTAAGTATCTTCAGTTATATGGTAAGAGCATCTCCAAGAGTGCCCAAAATAGAGACCTAAAAACTAGTTTTGGGAATGAGAAAGAAAAAACCTGCTCGAACAGAGACCTAAACCAAAACTCACGGTGAATCTCTGAAATTGAACCGATGCTGCAAGCTTTTTCATAACCCCCCCCCCCCACCCCCCACTGCCTGTCTGCCCCTGTTTTCCATCCGTGTACAGTCTGTCCATAGCCCATTGGCTGCAGGGCGTAGCAGCAGCGATCTACCTGCGAGGCTTTGACGTTGGTGGTAGATGCAAAGAGAAGAAGAATCACTGTCTCACGGACCTTTGATAGGTCTCTTAGATATAGCAAGGAAAAATTGCAAGCTTTGATCTTCTAGTCACTAAAAGTCACAAAGCTTATTGTTTCTGCTAGGTGAAACAAGGAAAAATAGGATCATGGCATATTTCAAAAGTTTTGTGAAACAAAAAGGTCTACTGTTGGAGGGAGATGTGTTTTTCGTGCCCCAAATGTTTTAGAAAGGTCCCGATCCTAGATTATTGGGAGTGTAAATATTGGTCACTCTTGGAGATGCTCTAAGATAAATAAAGGAATTCTAGTATTAAGCAAGTTAGTACTCAGAATATCACAAAAATTACATGCTAAAAGTGTATCATTATTTACACATTTTTGCCCAGGATACCCGAACTGCACCTTTTGAAGTTAGAGGATCGGAGGATACTCGGAGAACAGAAGAAATCCAAACATCAAGGAACCAGCCTTCCCCAGCTGACTCACAAAGTAAATAATATTTAAATAGCAAGCCAATATCATTTTGCTTTGGCATTTTTTATTCAAGTGTTATACCTTGAAGTGATCTAATGTTTGGCAGGTACAATTACTGCTACCAATAGGGAAAATGCCTCTGATAAACCAAAATGCAACAGAAAACTAGATGGCCCTATGCAAGCTACCGAGGACCATCATGGTTCATCTACTGGTGCTGTTCCTGAAAGCTGCTCTCCCTCAGGCAAGTTATTATCCAAGCAAATATTTTTTTTCTCAAATGCGAAGGAGAACTGCGTATCATTGCATTAATAAGAGGAAAACATTTATATGACACCACAGACTCACTTCATGCCAGAACAGTAGAACCTGTTACATCCGTACCAGGGTAAAAAACTGAACACCACTACAAACAAATATTCAAATTGTGACATTGAAGTAATATTTGGGGGATAGTGTTTTTGATTAGTACATCATGTTTCATCCCTGGATAGTTAGGTGATCTTTCTAAATACTTCATTGCAGAGTGTACTGCTTTGGATAAACTGGAAAAAGCTTCACAAACAGTAAAAGGTGCAAACAACATTGTTGAAGACAGTGAAGCAATGTCAACCATTGTCAGCCCCATCAAAACTTGGCTGACTAATCCTCCAAGTTCGTCCAGGTAGATTTATAGCTTTTCCATTCCTCACAAACTGATCAAGTGATCAGGCATTCTTTTCTCCTGAAAATGTGAAGAAAGAATATGGTTAACCCAAATTGAGGTGGTTGCGATACACATAGTTTCTCAAGAATGGTGTTTATCCTTTATTATGTAGGTAACGGCATAGTAGTCAAGGGTACTAGAGTCATTTTCTAGTCTAGAGTTTCCTTCGTTGACACTTTTCATGAGTGCACTCTATTAATTTTACATCAGTTCAGTGGTAATTTCTCATCTGTAAAGTATTTATGTTGTCTGATTGCATGACATAAGATGGAATATTTGGATGCGGACATTGTATAACATTTACTCAGCAGAAGTCTTCCTCCTGGTTTCATCATGCCAAGTCTCTAATTTCAGTGGATGCTTTGTTCAACTCTTACAGGGAACTGAACATTGATGGAGCAAATCAGTCACTAAGAATTATTAAAAATTTAATTGATGCTGGGTCATGTCAATCTTATGCAGTGAAGATTGACATCTGTATGCTTCTTGAGTTTACAAATCTCATTATCAGAACGAAGCTTTCAGATGCCTATGGCCTTGTAACAAAGGTACTTTCAGAAGTCAGAAAATTGGTTTTTGTTCCCTATAAAATATTGAAACACCCCAATAAAGTAGTAATCAAATGAAAGCAACTTCTTTTGACATACTATATCACACAAATATGTTATGAAATTCTCAGTTTTGAAAAGAGAGTAATTCTTACTTTACTAGGGATGTCTTTGATGGTATAACTTGCAATATATAACCAAGTTTTTTGCTGGTAGTGCCTGCCAATTGCACGAAAACTACTGGATACAAATGATGAAGTTATCTTAAGCTCTTATGACAGATACTGGTCCTCCCTGTATGAGCTTTATTCTCAGGTAACACTTTGCTACCCCACTTCAGGCTTTATCGTCAGCTATGCTTTCCCCCTCTTTATCTTTGATTATGAGATTTTTTTATATGCAGATCCTGAACTCTACAGTGGACCCATCTGGAAGAATTTCTCGTGAGTCAACTGCCTGCCTTGCTCTGATGTTGTCTCGGGTTATCTCTGGGTTGAAAGCAAGTATGTCATCTGAAGGCACAAAGGCTGTTGATGAAAGTCTCCTTAAGATTATTGATCACGCAAGGAGGTCACAGTTGCTGGAGCTCTTATGTGAATGTCTGATAACCTCGGGTTCAGACATAATATCAGGTTCTACGAACATGGTACCTGCTGCTTGTGAGGCATGCAAGGCTATTTGGTATCTAGCTCATGCTGTTGACATGTCCATTAGTGCACACCATTTTTCATTTCCTTTAGCTACCGCATGGCGACAAATTCACTATACGCAAGAGCAAGGTTCAATGGCAGATTCAGACTCTACCAATCTGATAAACATATTTGTCAAATCATTTCTGGCCTCACGACCAATGCAGGTTGCAGTTTACCACTGCTTGCATAATGGTCTAGAATCAGCTATTCATGCTTGTCTTCAGGTAACTTTCAGATGCTGGTTGACTATGAATCTATACGTTTTCTCAACACCTTTCTTCTCCATGGTGGTGCATATTTTTTGTAGGCCTTGTGAAAATTTAAGATAAAATAGAAGTGTGCATTTATTTTAAAGAAATCCATTCATCACGCTGCATTTGGCACAAATGCATTTGGCATGGTTGATTGAGCATCCTTTTGCACCAAGAACTGTTAGGAGCAGTGTTCCACAAGGCGCTATTCCGCGCTTGCCTAGGCGTTCTTATGCGCTAGGTGGTGGGGTACCGTCGGGCCTAGGGAGTAGGGGGTAGGTAGTACCCTAGGCCGCGCCCATGCTTTGGCAGTGAAAGGCGGATGGGATGGGACGTCAGGCGGCAGCGCCGGAGGCTGGGACGAGTTTGCCCGCGGTGGCGGCGGAGTTCGGAGGCGGGGATGGCTGGCGGCAGAGGAGGAGGAGGAGGCTGGGATGTCAGCCCGCGGTGGCAGCAGAGGCGGAAAGTAAGGTGGGGCTATTGAGACTCTGGCTTGGGCTGCTTCGAAAGTCCTTCTATCCAACTTTAAGCCCACTGGTCCCCTGTTTTTTCTTTACTTTTGAGGTATATATATGTGAATGGCACCCCTAGATTACAACCTTGAAAAGCCTAAGCTCTAGATGGTGGGTCACCGCCTAGAGAGCGCCTAGCGCCTTTTCTAACCTTGGTTCATTGAGAATCTTTATTATCTTATACATTCATACTGTAAGTTGTTACTTCCCAGTTGGATATGTAATAAATTATGGAATCAACAGTTGATCCGATTAGATTTCATGAGGGGTAGCATTGGCACAGGTAACTTGCTGAAGTAACTCCTTGGAGTTGAAATCTTGGTCTGGGGTCAATATTGTGATAGCCTCAACCTAGTATTATAACTTATAAAGCATGCCACTTATAGTTAGTTGCATTGTCAGCAGCAACATTATGAAAAATCCCATTTCAGAATTTCTTTGGACAGATTAATTGGTGACCGAACAAATTACTAACATTGAACATTTCACACTCTTCAGTTTGCATGCCACATTACTGCAATTCGTTTTCCACTGCCATAAATTTGGAATTATAGTGTTTTTTCTTAGTGATTTTACATCTACTGTATTGATTCTTAATGCATCTAAATTGCTTTTCAGCTTATCTCAAGGGCCTGTCTGCAGAATGTTTCTTTCTGTGCCATCATTTGTCGTCCATGGAATTTACCATCTGATGTTGATGCAGTAGAATATGGTGGAGATGGAACAATTGTGTCTGACACGTTTTCGTTATTGTCACTGTGTGAATCATATTTTAATAAGGAATCTAAGCAGAATAGCAATCAGAAATGCAAGCTATCCAACCCTCATGCTTTGGTAGTGCACTGCTGCCTTGCATTAGCAGCAATAGCTGCATGTCTCAAGTCAGAGGGGGGGTTTTCAGCATCAGTTATCCTAACAAGCTCCCAGAAAAAACAGCGGTCCCGGCTCTCAGTTCTTGCACAGCTCTCATCAGTTGATGATACAGTCAAGAGTTGCCTGCAGCCACACTGTGCATCTGCAATGCTCGCGCTTTCGTCACTTGTTTCGCTTGAAAACAGAGGTCAGACCAGATCTTCTCTTTGTGAAACTGCCCTTGCTTTGTTTCCTCGTATGGCAACACTGCACACGCTGCTGAAGCTGTGGCTATCTGATGGAAGTGAAGCACTTTGTCGATATAATGCTGGCCTTCTAAATCTTTTCGGACTCCGTGATGGAAGTATTGGGATGTTAGAGACGAGATTGAAATGGGGTGGGCCATTGGCCATTGAACAAGCTTGCTCAGTTGGCATCCCACAGATCCTAATCCGCTTGCTTACAGATGGTTTCTCAAAAGAGACATCTGACAGGAAAGGTGGTTCAACGAACCGCAGTGGGTTGTCTCCTCTGGGAGTTGTCTGGACTCTCTCTGCTTTATCTCAATGCCTTCCTGGTGGAGTTTTCCGTGAAGTTCTGTATAGAAGGGAGCAGTTAAAGCTCTTAACTGAGCTGTTGTCTGATATACACCTCAAGGCATTGGCAGCCTGGACGGGTCTTGGTGGTGGGAAGAGGGGAGTTCGAGAGCTGATAAACGCAGTTGTTGATATCTTGGCATTTCCATTTGTTGCAGTGCAGAGTTCTCCAAACATGCCATCAGCATCTGCATCCATCAATAGTGGCTTCCTGCTTAACGTTGCATCGCCTGGTGGACGAATCGGTACCGAGAACAAGGAAATGCTCAAAACTATTGAGCAAAACATGCCTCAGTACATTCAAGTTCTGCTGGAGGTCTGATTAGTTGGCTCTACTTTTTCCTGTTTATCAGTGAACAATTCCATGATTTGCTCTCTTCTTCAGGTTGGTATTCCCGGATGTATGCTTCGCTCTCTTGACTATGTTGACATGGAAGATCTAGCTAGGCCCTTGGCCATTGTAGCCAAAATGGCAGGCTACCGACCACTTGCTTTGCAGCTTCTTAAAGAAGGGCTTCTAGATCCTAGTAGAGTAGCAGGATTACTCGAGGGTCCTGTTGCAAAGGAGACTCTGCTTGATTTCCTTATGATTGTTTCTGACCTTGCTCGGATGTCAAAGGTTTGTCATTTCTTGGCATCTCTGCAATTTTCTTGGATGTCTAGGAAAGATGTTATACTGCGATGATGAATTGGATTTACAAACTAATATATGATGATTGTGCCAGGATTTTTATGCACCCATTGATAAAGCTGGACTTGTTGGATTTCTGAAGAACTACTTGTCTAATGACGATCCTGATATAAGAGCAAAAGCTTGCAGTGCCATTGGCAACATGTGTCGCCACAGCTCCTACTTTTATAGTCCACTTGTAAGGAAGTATAAATATATTTTTATGTTTTTGCAGACTGAAATCGTATGCCAGTGGTATTAACTTTGCTGTTGTCTGGCAACAGGCAGCAAATAAGGTGATCCAGCTTGTGGTTGACAGATGTTCTGATCCTGACAAACGCACACGGAAGTTTGCATGTTTTGCTGTAAGTTTGTTAAAATGCCTATAAAAGAGTTTAACTTATTTATCCAGTTTCAAGAGGAGAGCCAGACTGACTGAGCTACTTGTTTAATTCTTGCCATGTCAGGTTGGCAATGCTGCTTATCATAATGACATGCTGTATGAAGAACTAAGGCGGTCCATACCTCAGCTCACTACGTTACTTCTTGGTCCTGAGGAGGATAAAACCAAAGGCAATGCTGCAGGCGCGCTCAGTAATCTAGTGAGGAACTCTGACATACTTTGTGAAGACATTGTCTCCCAAGGCGCAATTCAGGTTTGTCAAGTCTTACCTATTGCTCACTTTCATGTTCAATAAAACTCTGTATCGAGTGGCTTCTAATCCAACTCTGGTTCAATAAAACTGTCGAATGAAAAATGGATGGACGGCCATAAGCCAATGGAAGAACTTGGTCAAGTCTTTGTTACATAACCCATAACCGAACTTATTTGTTTTGCAGGCACTGCTGAAGATGGTTGGCAGTTACTCTACGGTTGCCCTGAGCCCCAGTAGGCGTGACGCTCTTACTGAATCGCCACTAAGAATCGTGCTCTTTGCCCTGCGCAAGATGTGCGACCACGCCATCTGCAGGAACTTCCTCCGATCTTCAGAGCTCCTCCCAGTCATTGTTCACCTACGGCAGTCACCCGATCCAACAATTTCCGAGTATGCTTCTGCCATCGCGAGCAGGGCATGCCAGGCCTGACGGTTCATGTGTTGTACGAGACAGGGCATGATCATGCCACAGCGTCCCGAATCTACAGTCCATTTATAGTTGTTGGAGTCGTAATGCTGTCAGTATATGGTCTTACAGATCAAGCAAGCTACCAGATTGTGCATAAGACATTTTCCAACCTAGTCAGGTCAAGTCCTTGATTCACTGTTTGTTGTATATTAAGGCTTGTTGGACTGTCCGCATCTTGCTGACTCGAGCTAACCATCGATCAGTCCAGAACAGTGACAAATTCCCGTCGCCCAGGTGCACCACGATGGAGATCGGATCGGGTGAGGTTGCTTTTTGCAAGTGCTGCACCGGAAGCTGCTGCTGTCTTTTCTTTCTTTTCTTTTTTTTTGAAGGAAAGAAGCTTCTGCTGTCACTGCGTGTTTGCTGTTTTTTTTTTCTTTTTGATAGGCACTGCGTGGTTGCTGTTGCCATCTTCTTCATTAGCACTAGCAAAAGCAACATGAGCGTTAAGTACAGTAGGCTGGCTGGTGACTGGTGTTGATTTAGTGAGAAAAACACTACTGCTGATTGTCAGCAGAAAGTGTGACGGGTAGATGAGGAGAGAAGTTGAACTCAAGCCAAGCACGAAAACCTATGTACCTGCGGTGTCGGCAGATTGGAGAATGTTGATCGAAATGAGTTCCATGTTTCCAACAGGACACCAATTTACATTAAAGAATATTAATAGTGAATGCAAACTAAATGTTGGAAGAGATACAAATTCAAATAAAATATTCACTCGGCAAGCTATATCTAACCCGTGTGGTGTGATATGTAAAGGTACAGGTTACATTTTTGCAATGCGAATACACACAAATTTAGTGCTTCTTTGGAACCAGTTATTCACAACACACCCTACGCAAGGTTAGGATGTCCGATGTCTGGCATCCCAAGTCCCACCGGGATTGAAGTCTATGGCGTGAAGCAGGCAAGCGATCCAGCCAGTCACTTTGCCTTGTTTGACAGCCAGGATATCCCTCGAATCTGATCATCCATGGTTGGATAGATAGATTGATACGAGCAGTTGGCTTTGTGCTCCGACTGCCACAACGCGCAATTTCATGCCTCCATCTCTGGCACAACAAAACGACCTGTGCGAACAAAAGGACTTGACGAATAGTTTATTTCTCGAGAAAAAAAACTAGCAGTTTACAGAGCTGTTACCGTATCAAAGGAATGACACCAGAAATAAATTAAAATAAATAAATAAATAAACAACAACTCAGATAGGAATGCAAGTTCCTCGTGCATCCCTGGTGCTTTTGGATTGCACAAGTGGGGTATATTGGTTTACACTGCTTTCTTTTCTTTATTCGTAATACCACCTGGTTGAACTACCTCACTACAACCACCTAGCCAAAATTTCTTAAATTGAATGCCTTACGGGGCAAAAATAACATTGTCATCATGTCAATCAACTCCACTCCTCATCTTGGTTACAATGGTCTGCCTTCTGACGTCTTTGGTATTTAGCCCATCCCCAGGTCCTTGATCTTCATATGCTAGCTTGTTTCTGTCCCGGAGTCACTCTGGAAAGCTAAATCATATATTTCACTGTATGTGTCGACAAAATGAACTTCGAGACCTTCCTTCACATTAGAAGCAAGTTCGTCAAAGTCCCTTTTATTAGCTGACGGAAATATGAGTGTCTTGATTGCACTTCTCCTGGCAGCAATGGTCTTCTCTTTTACCTGACAGACATTTTTCTGTAAATAAGTGATATTTCCTTGTTTCATATACAGAGGACATTGGCTGGCTGGTTATACAACAACATAGCCTTTTTTCCCAAGCAAGTTGGGGTAGGCTAGAGATGAAACCCGAAAGAAATAAGTTCAAGGTTCAGGCACATTGATAGGGAAAAAAATGTAAAGCCAAGCTTGAGTAGGGAATACAGAGAAAACATACCCCACCGATTGGGAGGATTCTCCCAGTTAATGTGACTTCACCCGTCATTGCAAGGTCCTTCCTGACAGGATTTCCCATGGCTAAGGACAGCATTGATGTTATCATGGTGCATCCAGCACTAGGGCCATCCTTAGGGGTGGCCCCTGCAGGAACATGCAAGTGCAGCTTTGAGTTTGCAAAAAATTGATTATCCGGCTCTTTCTCCAGTAATATAGCCCTGCCAACTGTTTGGGCAATCTGAGCACTCTCTTTCATAACATCTCCAAGCTGCCCTGTGAGCACAAGGGCACCTTTCCCTTCCCCTTCCTCCACTCTTGTTGTTTCAATGTACAAAGTAGAACCGCCCATAGCAGTCCAAGCTAAACCCATGACCACTCCAACAGGAGTCTGTTCATATATACGCTCAGCCTGGAACACAGGCTTCCCAACAAAATCACCAAGGTTTGATGAATCAACCACAACCTTCTCAATTGCCTTGTCTCCTGCACCTTCTTTTGCTCCATCTGTGTCCTTGTCCTACAGAATACATGGATCAGTAACTTTCTTACAAGGTGACGCATAACATTGTAGTATGATATTGTTTCACGCTCTCCTGAGTCCAGAGCAATATAGATTATCTTATAGGTAAGTTAAGTGAGCTTGGGAAAATCACATTCATGGTTTTCAGAGCAAAGCAATGCATACACCCGTCTTCTCCCTCCCCAAGCTCCGAGCCATGGCGGTGGCCGGATCCTCCCTCCCTCTCCTCTCCTCTCCTCCCCTTCCTCTTCGCCTTCCCTCCTTCCATGCCAGCTCCTCGCGGCTCCGTCCGCGGATCTGCGGCGGCCAGCCCTCCACCCCCTTGTCCTCCCTCCTCCCGCGGCCCTTCCATGGCAGCGGCCCGATCCGGGCGCCACGGGCTCCGAGGTCCGTGCGGGCGGGCGGCTCGGAGGAGCAGGGCGCAACAGGTCGGCGTGGCGCAAGCGCAACGTTGCAGGGAAAGGAGCGAATGTCAAATCCATGCCCCGCGTCGGGCTTCCTCTCTCCGGGGACACGTGTCGCTCGGGGAACGCCCAGTTGCTCCCAGCCCACCCTCTCCACGGTGTATAGGAGTAAGAGTATTAACAGGGAACATAGCAGTACCAAGATAAGCATCAATATTTTGTTTGAAGAAAACATAGAACTACCTCAGATACACTGTCTGTTTTGGGTGCTTCAGTTGTATGCACTTCATGAACTACTGCTTCATTTGCTAAATTTACTTCATTAGCTTCCTCAGAGGCACGATTTATAATATTATTGGTGACAGAAGCATCTTCCATGGCAGAATCCTTCAAAATCTCATCTTTTGCTGCAGCAACATCACCACTACTAGTTTCCTCATTTGCTGTGACACTGAGAGCCTCCTGGTCTGGCTCATTTGATACCCCTTGACGAACAAGCTGCAGAGCTATCTGCAAAAGTAAAAAGTTTGTAAGGTATCTAAAAGGTCAGAGTATGACCATATTGGCGAGCAAAGAATATGGGTGTGTGCATCGACTCTAAAACTAGCAGTAACCTTTCATACAAATAACTTGAGATTGCATAACCATTACCAAAAATTAGCCAATGTCATCTCCCCAAAAAAAAACAGCCTTACATTTTTTTGTCAGGGGGAATATGCAATACATTTCTCCACAACAATATTTTCAAATCGTCTAGTCGAGTAGTCGGACCTAGTCGCCATGGGACCGATCAGACGACTAGTCGCGATTAGTCGTCGATCAGGCCGATTAGTCGAGCCTAGTCAGTCCTAGTCGTCTGTATAGTCGTCCTAAGTGTCCCATGACCAATATGATATATATGCTATATATTACTTAATATAAAGCAAGCATGAAGGCAACAATGATGGTCGATTTTTCACTTACTCGTGAGATATGATTTGTGAACTGTCCAGAACTCTGTATCCCTATCCCATAGTCCGTATCCAGAACTCTGGAGCAGGCGGATGGCTCGTGGTCTGGAGCTAGGAGCTGCTCTGTCTCTCATCTATATACCAAAAACCTAATGGGCCACCTCACCAGCCCACCACCGGCCGAGGCCCGTAACTCAAACAGCCCACAAAATAACCCTAAGTCTGATCGTTTTCTAACCTGATCGGTGCGACTAATCGCGACTAGTCGGCGATTAGTCGGACGACTAGAAAACTAGTCGCTCAGACCTACTCGGTGTCCCTTATCGAGGTCCCCGGACCGATAAGCCCGACTAATCGCGACTAATCGTGGATTAGTCGGACGACTAGATAACATTGCTCCACAATTCTAGTGTACCGAGGAATGCGGACAGAAAATAATGTTTAAGTGCATCAAAACTCAAGATGATGTCACAACTTTTGTTTTAAATTTACCATTGCTAGCAAATACTAATGCACAACAGTAGTAGCGAACACACTGGAAAATGCTACCAGATAATTCAAACAAGACAGGATTGTAGCTCTCCTTTTTGTAGAGCACTTAACCTTTCATTTCTTGATGTAAGGTAAAAATAACTGTCAGATAAGTATGTGGAACTTTAAGTCGTGCACCTTACGGTAAATTTTCTCAATCTGCTTTTGAAGGTTCCGCACCCCAGCTTCTCGGCAATAATTTTCAATAAGAGCAAGAAGAGCAGCATCTGTAACTTCAACCTGTACATGTTTGTGACTGAACCGTTAATTCAATATATTGATAATAAAGCAGAACCAGAATTAAAGAGTTTATTGGGACGCTTCACATATGGCTGATGAAACTATGTCATATAGGTTAGGTGATGCAAGCATATGGATATTATACAAACATCAAGTTTATAACATGTTGGCATTGTTTTTCCTAATCGAGTTTACAACAAAATTTCCCTTCCTTTTATGTTGTTTGGTTTGTTATTTACGAAAGTAATTCCAAAGTTCCTTTTAGAAACGAATGTTCTATAAATTAATGATTCTTTCTCATGCATATAATATTAAATGACAGGAATATTATAAGAGGGGTGGATACCTGTTCAGGCTTAATGCCACAAGCCTCTCTTGTATTCTTCTCTAGATAGTCCCGAGCAATATGCATCTTCTCATCAGTTATATATCCAGCTATTGCAATGATCTCCATCCTATCCAGCAATGGATTTGGTATCATCTCTATAACGTTTGCTGTGCAAACGAACAGAACCTAATTTTCATAAACAAAATTATAGAAGATGAGAAGAACATTACAAACAGAAAGTAGCATAAAGAAATAGTCAAGCGTAACTGAACACACTCCAAAAATAGCAATAATAGAAGATTGGAAATACAGCATAGTGTGAAAGCCAGGCATTCAAACTGAATCGAAGACCATCCTACTGTTACAAATCTCATTATATAGAATGGAACATAATACTAAGAATGTAGATTTGTTGATCACAACTTACTGTAGTACACTAGCACGTAGCACCATTGATGTGAATGATGTGATAGCACAATAACCAATAATGTGCATACCTAACGATTGTAACAAGCACCAAAAGAATGCAAGATTACGAGATGACGATGGCAACTATCAATCTGTTAATACTAAGCTTTGTAGTATATGCTTCGAGATAAAAATGTCACAGCAATTATTTTTTTTAAAATAACATGGAAAAAAGGTTAAATTGTGAAGCCACCCCACACAGATACAGTCAAACAGGCAAAATTCACGAGGGAACAAGGAACTAACCTTAGATAGGTCAATAGGAACATCGAGGTAGTGATCTAAGAAATTAACATTCTGCTCAGGGTCGAGAAGTTCCAACAATGCACTAGCTGGATCACCAGAATGCCCCCTCCCAAGCTGACAGCCAGACAAGTAACCAATTAGAATTCATGAAGCATGCACTCAATTGTCACATCGGCCAACAAAATAACTGTGGAAAGTGCATCCTGTGTCAAAGTATATCACAGGCCATGATGCAAGTATAAGACCATAAACAGTAGTTAGGAGTACCTTGTCAATCTCATCTATCAACACTAGAGGATTTGCTGTCCCGACTGATTTAAGACATTGCACCATCTTCCCTGGCATTGCACCAACATACGTTCGTCGATGGCCCTAAGATTGTTGACAAGTTACTTATACAACCACTGGATTTGTAGGAGATATAACAAATGCATATGTACAAGAAATATCAGGAATATTTGATGTATACCTTGATTTCTGCCACATCAGCCAAACCTCCAACAGAAAACCTATAGAACTGACGGTTTAGTGCACGTGCAATTGAACGACCAATACTGGTTTTACCAACTCCAGGAGGCCCAGAAAGACATATGATCTTGCCTGTTGTAAAAGAGGAACAGAGTTATAGCTAGAATAACTACAGATGGGCAGTGAGGAACAAGAAATCAAATTTAGCGAGCATAGTGTGTTACTGTTACAGCCCAGATGACCATGGGCCGCCTAGCCCAGCCCTAGTCTATGCAGCAAGAGGGAGGGGAGGAGGGGACCCAAGGGCCTCACACGTCTACAGTAATTAATTAGATTAAGAATTATCCCAAAAGGTCTATTTGTTAGGCAAGTATCTTGATAAGTTGGAAAGTAGAGGATCGTGTTTATAAGATCCCATCAATAGTTTATGTTGAGAGCCAAGTCGAACATCCTCTATAAAACCCCTTCCCTCCTGTACCCTTTATGGTTCAGGCAAGATAGAAGGGAAATCCCTCACTCTCTCTCCCCCTCCCTCCCTCCCCAGTCCCCACCATAGCCTGGGGCTGCACAGTTCTAGACTCCAGAGTAAAGTAGATTAACAAGTATGCCAATAAATCTAAGCCAAGTCAACATGTGACTACTTCCTCCATCCCAAAATGTAAGGGACTTTAGTTTTGTCCTAAGTGAAGCTTCTCTAACTTTGATCAAGTTTATAGGGAAAATATATATTAAAATCTACAATTCCAAATAAATGCACTATCAAGACATATTTCATGGTGGATGTAGATGCAATTTTTCTAGAAATTTGGTCAAAGGTAGACAAGCACATAACAGTTATGTGAATGATTACCCAAAAAAACAGTTATGTGAATGAAACAGAATTATGAAAACTCCACCATTTTTTTCATTGAGACACAGTTGAGGATGCATTAATGCAAACGGAACAATACTTAAACTTCTCTACAAGCTCAATACACAGATAAATCAGAAAATGGTGAGTATGTATCAAACCTTGTGAAGTCCCTCTTAACTTCCCGACTGCTATGAATTCCAGTATTCTCTCTTTAACATCACTCAAACCATAATGGTCCTCATCGAGAATTTTCTGAGCATGGTGGACATCGAAGTTTTCATCACTGCAACAGAACGATAAACACTAATGAGGCACAGGCATATGCAAGATTTCTCCTGAAGGAAAGGTAGATAAATACAAACCTATAATTTCCCCATGGCAATACTGTCAGCCAGTCCAAATAATTACGAGTTACGTTGAACTCACTAGAACTGGCTTCCAAAAGCTGCAGCTTGGTAAGCTCTTCTTCAATGACTTGAAGAACATGAGGAGGACACTTGTCCTTCTTTGATTCTATACGTTCTCTAAATTTTGCTGCAACGCATAAACAATAAGTCAATTTGAATGGTCCATGGCATTTGTGTAGCTATATGGATGATAAAAGCATAGTCAAAGCTCATAAGTATCATAGTCCGGAAACAAACCAGACAATGCTGTTTTGTCATCAGTCTCTAAACCCAGCTCCTGTATACATGACATAAGCAGAGTAAGGTGTTATTGGCCATCAGGCTTTTCATTAAAAAAAAACAGCATGGGCAGATTCTACTACAGTATTAATTTTGACCATCACAATGTAAGGAGCATAGGTAGCCGGATAGGAGCAGCAGAAAATAATGTAGGTACCTTCTTGATCGCCTTAAGTTGCTCGTTCAATAAGTAACGTCGCTGATCTCCACTAATCTTTTCTTCAATTGCTTTTGCTATGGATTGCTGAAACAGAAGCATATTAAATATCAATAAGATTAGACAAAACATGATAGCAAAGACTGGAGGACAACAAAATGAATTACCTGCAACTTACTAATCTCCATTTCCTTTTTTACTAACTCCAGAGTCAACTTCAAACGCTTATATACCTGTTCCAGATACGTAAAAGATGGATCAGAGAACCACCCAAAAAAAATGGATAAAGCAGATAATCAAATTCCAGCAACAGATGAGTAATTCCAAACTCTTGTGTATACTTAAGAAACTATAATGCATTCAGAAAGGATGTCATCTTCTGGTGTTACACCCAATGTTTCTTGTGTGGTTTTGGCCATTATAGAGGAGCTGTACCAGTGGTCCTTTGCCGGGGCTCGAGGAGTGTCACACCCCCTCGCCCAGGACCTTCATGCGGTCTAGGTGTTCTTTTTGGTAAGGTCCCACCCCTATGTCTATCTGTAATAGTCTATAGGCGTCCGTTGTAAGGGCACAATACAGGCCCATAACTGTATCACCTGGGGTTTCTACCCCTCCCTTTTCTTCTTAATATATTGATGCACAGTTCTCCTGCGCGTTCGAGAAAAAAGGATGTGATCTTCCAAGACAATGTAGATGACTGCCGTATTCCCAAATTCATTTTCTGCAACACTTCTCATGCTCTTTAGGTTGGTTTGGAACACAATAATCTTCTGCCAAATTTTATGACAATGTTGAATTGATATTTCCAAAGTTTATGACAAGTGATTTAGGAAGGCCGATGGCCCTGGGTGGACAAAACACACAAGGAAACATTTAAAAAGAGTGGAGTTTAAGCAAAATTTCTTACATCTAATTCCTCGAGCACCTCCTGGCAAAGCAACTTGTTGGCACCAGAGATAGCAGCACCAAAATCTGCTAACCTTGGGTAGTTGAAATCACCAATGTGCTGAAACAGAGAAATGGAGTTCAAAATTTACGGCTGTTATTAACACAAAATCCAATGGCATCCTCCAAAACAGAAATGCATATCGTCAAGGAAATTAAATTAACATATTGGTTGTATGATCGAGGATTTCTGTGGAAACTCTAAATGGACAGGTCGCTGGTTCTATTTTATTGGCAATTTGGAATTACTGGTAGGGTACATGTAACAGGCAGGCAAGAAAATCTACCTCTAACAGTCATATTCCAGTGACTTCAGCCTGGTACTTTAATACCCTGTCTATGATCCATTATCAGAAACAAAATAGTGTGGTTATATTACGCACGCAGCCTAATACTGGATCATTCTACAGTGCACCAAAACAAAGCACCAATTGCATGCAACAAGTTTGAAAAGTCATCTCATGTTGCAACACTTCCAACTTTCAAGCAAATGGTAAAAAAAATGCATACAAGGAAAAAAAAGTTGTAAGACCTGTGTGTAGGTTTGCACGTGATCCTTCCAAAGGGAACTTGTCCTTAGAACCTCCCGTAAAGTTGATATAACTTCGAATGAAGTAGCTTTTATAACATCATCATCCTTGTTGTAGGGCTTTTCCTGAAAAGCACAACTTAAATAAGACATTGCAAAATATATTCCAAACAAAACATGGAAATCCTACGCTGGGTTGGTTAGAGAGAGGAAAAAAAGACCTACATTGGGCTCATGGAGAAATCATGTTTAAATAAAATGTGGTAATTTACCACAAATAGCAGTATAGCACACAGTAGTATGAAATACTGAAGCAAGCATGAGCACAGGTGAACAGAAGTACCTTTAGATGATCAACTTTAACTGTTAGCGGATCCTCTTCAACCTACAATTTTTGGCATATTGGTGAAAACAAAATAACTTATACCCACATGAGTTGAATGGCATGCAATCTGAAGTATCTCACCATCTCCGTTATCCGTAAACGCCTGTGACCAAGTAGCACTACCTGATCCCCTTGAATGCTTGTAATCTACCAAAAAAAAGAAACTAATTACAGACCACATTTTTACAAGACTAGGGAAACATAATTCTTTGATGGGGGTATTTTAAAAATAGTCAAATTACCTGAGCAAGCGTCCCAACTTCATGAAGACGCTTAAGCAAATCTTCCCCTTTCAGATCATCAATGCTTTTCTCTGAATCTGAACCAGTCACAATATTAGGGTCAGTGCCTTCTTCATCTTTCACAAGAAAGGCACCAGCATAAGAAGCAGATCTTTTGCGATTTTCTATTAGGGCTTGCAAGAGCTTTTGGTCCTGAGGTATTTTCAAAGAAGAGGAAGACAACAAATCATTTTCAAGGGAAATGATGAAGCAATGCATTAAGAAAGACATGAAATTCATTTCACAAACTCCAGGTAGAGAAACATACCTTTACATAGATTGGCATGTAAAATCCAGGAAAGAGTGGTCGATGTGGAAGAGGTAATGCTACAACCTATTTGAACAAATGAGCATGACAGCGATAGAGGGTTATAACTGGTGGAATCACATCATTAGATCTCAACACGCATCAACTGTTCGCTTAAAAGATTTTTGTACTACCACTTTGAAGTTCAATATCGAGCTAAGAGGAAGTCATGAATATATTCACAATTCATCATTCCATCATGAAACACAAGACTAGAAAATACATGGAACGAAGACTAGGCCTGTTAGGCTCAGACCAAAGGAGCTCCGGTATTTATCCGGGTGCATTCAAGCTGTATCATAAATTTTAGCACAAAATTATAATCCGAAGTTTCTGCATGTCAAATTGAGTAACGGACCTGATATCGAATCAAGCACACTACTGAAGCTGCACCGAAATGCAATCTAGTAATAGCGTACTACTGATTCCACATTTGCAACAATTCCAGGCGAATGGCTGGTGCAAGCAACTAAGCAAGTGGACTCTAATCCAGACAAGCAGGGCGCGTACCGAGAGGCAGTCCTCGATCTGAGGGTTGGTGGGCACGATGGCGGAGGACGCCTTGCCGTCCGCCTCCCCCTCCGCAACGGTTCCATCCTCGGCCTTCGCCTCCGCCTCCGCCGCCGCCGCTTCGGTGTCGCTCGAGTTGGAGCAGAATCGCGCCCTCCTCCCCAGAAGCACCGAGCTGCGGCCGCCCCTCAGCGTCCCCAGAACCCTGAGCAGCGGGGACCTGAGCTCCGCCGCCGCCGCCACGGCCGGTGCGGCGGCGAACCGCGCCGGGAAGATGGCGGAGGCAGCCGCCGCCGCGCGCAGCATGTTGATGCGGGAGGTTTGGCAGCGTGATTCTAGGGTTTTCCGATGGGCAGCAGCAATGAGAAGTTTCGGATTATTTTGGTTTGGGGAGGAAGAAAGGGAGGAGAGCGAGGGAACGAACGAAGCTACCAAACCCTTCCAAAACCCTCGATTTTTTATTAATCTTGTTCTTGCTGCTGCTAGAAGCTAACCGAGAATAATGTCCTCAAGCCAGGCAGGGCATTCAACTTTATGGATTTAACAATAGAAAAAGCGTTCAAAATATAATGCACGTATAGCCATTCACCTTCTTAATTTATATAAATTACATGAAAATGAAAGTTCCATAAAAGATTATACTCTTTTACAATGATTTCGAAATCACGTGAAAACATAAGTTTGATGCGCTCCAGGCAATCATGTAATTAGAGCTTTGAATTAGGTTTTGTATTTAAATGGTCGATGAAATATTGACGAATTCTCTCCCTCGTGTTTCTCCTAATCATATCTTAAATTTCATTTAGTTATAGATATGTGAGGTGGATTATTGTTGACGATGGGTGAGTACCACGAGCAGAGATTCGTAGAACCCTCATTTAGAGATTCGGCCACAGGTGTAACCAGTGGCGGAGGACGAAATCAAATTGACATATGGCGAAATCCAATATATTTCTCTAGGCTCAGATAAGAAATCAAGGAGTGCAAATAGTTGCAGTCATGGGCCTTGGCACCATCACAGGTGAAGAGCACAGGTATTCCTGGAGGAATCAAGGTATGGCGAGCGTCATACCTCACCATATCGGGTCCTCCACCACTAGGTGTATCACGCACTAGGATTTAATCCGTGGATGTGTTCAAAGGGCACAACGGTCTAGACAGATTTAGACCACCTAACGGCGTAACATTCTACATCATGTGTGTTTTATGGTTGGTATTTGGTGGTGTCTCCTCCCTCCGAGTGTGCTAGCTCTCGAGAATAGTCAATCCCTTTATAAGACGCCCCTCCTGTACTATTTATAGCCTTCCCCGAGGTCTCTAGGGAGAGCCTTTTACCGCCTTAGGTGTGAACACGGTGCCCAATCGGGGTGCCGGCCAACAAGGGGGGCCCATCTGCTGGATAGGGCCAGGCCCGCGGGATAAGCCTATACCTGCCCCGGGGCCGCCTCTTGAGGGACCCCGGGGGTGTCTTCTAAAATCATCCCAGGATCCTTGCGTCTCCCGGGGTCTTACTCCTAAAACAATCAAGAGCCTTGGTCGCACCGTCTCGAGGCTGACCTGACGCAACGAGCTGTGATAGTGGCGGGCCCGCCTCCGTCGTCCTTCGCGCGGATGATGTGATGCAACTCAGAGGAGCGTCCTGCGAGTTGGTCACAACGTTGTCCATAAACACATCTCCGTAATCACGTCTGGCATCAGCAGGCCGACGCGGTAAATGCCATGTCTGCCGGTTTCTTTACCATGAAGGGATTGCCCTCACGCCGGCGGGGGCTCAGCGGGGGCTCCTATGCATCTTTTGGAATGTGGTTAAATAACTCATCTTGACAAATTCCATTAAGGCCCAGTTGATGACCCATTTAATAAAAAAATATTGAATCACATTCCGAAAATGTTGAATTGATATTTTGAAAATGTTGAACGTCAACATTGTTTTCTCACTTCTTCTCTGGGGCAAGTGGCAACTCCGGGCTTCAACGGGCGCAGGGGTGCGTGGCGGTGGTAGGGGTGCCACGGCACAGGGCGCGTGCGGCTGCGGCGTGCGTGGCGGTGGTGTAGGGTGCGAGGCGGTGGCGGCATGTGCGGAGGCTGCTCAGGGCGCGCGCGGCATGCGTGGCGGCGGCTCAGGGCACGCGTGGCGGGTGACAGTGCCCGGGAGCAGGAAGGAGCATGTGGGGTAGGGTTAGAGTTGAGGGAAGGGATGGATGACTAAGATTGGTTGCATAAATCTCAAACGTTGAAAGATGGGTAAAAAAAAAACTTCCAAAGATATAGGATCCTTAGGGTGCTCGACCTCCCAGCACTGGCCCCCTAGAGCTACGTACCCAAAGCCTTAGGGCACCCGCAACGGCCGGCAATTCAACTAGCGATTTGATTTTTTAATCAGTGAACAGGAGCTACACAGTAGTCGCTAGCGCCGAACTCCTCGCCGATCGATTTGGAGCGCTGGGAGGAGAGAGCGCGCGGGCCCGGAAGAATAAATGAGCCGGTGACGTCGCTAGCAACCGGCGAGGACCGTTGCGGGTGCCCTTAGCTCTAGCCCACCACCTGTTATCGAGTATTGAGCCAGAGCGGTCTTCTGGACCATGGTTTGTTTGGTTTGTTCTTGTGCTAAGAATAGTAATATTTTGACCATTAATTACGGTGTCAAACAAAACCAGTTTACAAAACTAACTTCAGAACCCCTACGCTAGGAACCCTGAAGAATCTAATGAGACTTTGACCGCTTGACTAGAAAATGATTACTGTAGCAACACTGTAGCCAATTATCGATTAATTATCATCATTAGATTCGTCGCGAAAAGTTACACATATTCCTAAAGAGGTTTCGCAAATAGACTTCATTTAGAACTCCAAACAGGGCCCATCTAACTCCGATTTGTCCAAAGCTAGGGTACCCGCCGTTCTCGTGGCGCTGACAATGTATTTGGCACATAAGTAATAAATTGGTAATATGTTATACATTTTTATTATATTTTTATCAGATTCGGCTACTTTCTTTTTACTAGACAATTAAGTTGGTATAAATATCAGATATGTATAATTGTCAGTTCGTTAATTTGTATGCTACGTGCTCAAGCCGTGAACGGAGGGCTGGTCCGACTCGCATATAAGATAGACTAGGGCCCACTGTCAATAGCACAAGACAGACCAAATTTTAAAAAAAAATTAGTCAATGGCACAAGACAGACGAAACTAAAAAGTTTGATAGAAATCTTATTTGCTTTAGAATTAAACTAGCATAATGACCATGTGTTGCTACCGGTAACATAAATTTTATCCAAACCTACGAGAGATCGTGAAATTTTTACTCTTTCACTACGTGTACGAATCATGCCGTGACCGTGTGAGATATTAATTGTCCAGTTTTCGATTGAGATTCAGATTAATTTGTTCTGGTTCCATTTAGGATTTCAATTGCAAATATACTTGTGTGTGCTACGAATAAAGTTGGTATAAATATCTGATACGTATAGTTATTCATATGTGATTGAGTCGTAGACGGAGGGAGTTGATCCGACTCCCATACGAGCTAGACTAAGGCCATGTGTTAGATCAAGAACACCGACTAGAGGGGGTGAATAGGCGGTTTAAAATCTAAAACCAACAACACTAGAGAAATTTAATTAGTAACAAAGGAAAGCCCTATGTCATGCTACTACTATTTCTAGATGGATTTGCAACCTAGGGTGACAAGATACAAATCAAGTTCTAGTAAAGTAAATTACTCAAAGTAAAAACAAAAATTAAAGTGAGCAAGAGAGGTAACCAAGCTTGACACACGAATTTATCCCGTGGTGTCGATGACTTGCCGGTCACCCCTAATCCACGTTGAGATGGATTCCAAGAATCAACCGCTCCTTTATCAAGAACCTCTTGATCTTGAGCCGGCTTGAATCAAAGAACCGCTCCACACCTCGATTCCACTAGAATTGCTCTTCACCACTCCGGTGAGGTGAGCACAAGACCTATCACAACCGAAATCGGGGCTCCTCAACAATCTCCTTGGAGGAGCTCCACGAAATCCTCTTCTCCAAGCCGTCTAGGGAGCGGCAACTCCCAAGAGTAACAAGTCGATGATGCTTGCTTGAAGTTTCCATAGTGCCACAAAGCTCAAACTCTTGATGTAATGCACTAGGAAGCCCTCACACTCTCAAAAATGCAATCTCTAAGTAAGTGTGTGTGAGAGGGATGCCTTAGCTCTATAGTGTCAAGTATGCAGTCCAAATGGCCAAGAGAGAGACCCAATGGCCGGGCATTGGGTATATATAGACATGCCCTCAAAAACTAGCCGTTACACTCTTTTTTGCGAAGTCGCGGACCGTCCGCTGTTCAAAAACCGGACCGTCCGCCGTTATAAGCCAGAGAGTCAGAGTGCATTTAATGCGTGTCAGAACTAGCCGTTACAGCCCTGGCGGACCGTCCGCGCCCCATGAGCGGACCGTCCGCAGTTAAGTGTTCCACACCACCAGAGACGAACATCATCTCTGGTACAACTTTGAAATTAGCCGGCGGACCGTCTGCGCCCCAGGAGCGGACCGTCCGCCGTTCATCCTTGAAATCCACCAGAGACAACAATGTCTCTGGTACAAAATGTCAAATAGTAGGCGGACCGTCCGCGCCTCAGGGGCGGACCGTCCGCAGCACAGATATTAAGCCCAACCAGAAAAAACACCATCTCTGGTACATTTTGAGTTAGAGAGGCGGACCGTCCGCCTACCTGGGCCGGACTGTCCGCCAATCACATCTAATTTCCACCAGAGCCAAACATACTCTCTGGTACGGGTGCGGACCGTCCGCGCTCCAGGGAGCGGACTGTCCGCGCTCCAGGGAGCGGACTGTCCGCGCTTGTGCAGTCAGCTCTCAAACTTGTTCTTTTCAAATTTTGTCAAAGCGTTGTTAGCCCTCATGCATGCACCTAGACATTTTGAGCAAAATGGCACTAAAGACCCGTCAAGCACGAGTACACAACCCATCTTGATAGTAAGCACGAGTACACAACTCATCTTGATAGTACGGCTATCTATCCAACAAATCCGGTCAATTTTCATCCACTAAATGCCTTGTGACCGGTAAAATACAAAAGCCCTATTTTATACCTTTGCCTTGAGCCCGAGCTTTGCATATCATCTCCAAACTTCACACGTTCACAACCAAATCCCTTTCATCTGTGGATCAACATATGCTCATTATCTCGAATTAAATTGTTAATCCACAAAATATTATCATTAATTACCAAAACTCGAATTAGGAGTCTAGATGTTTTCACCATGCCAATGACACAAAACGGACCAAACCAAAAATTAAGGTGAAACCTTACTCGCTTTAAAAATGGCATAGACATTTATGTTCTTGCGTTCCTACGGATGGTATAAGTATTGAATATGTATTGGTGCTCGTGTGTTAATTTGTATGGATTTACGTGATCGAGTCGTGGACGGAGGGTGTTGGTCCAACTCGAATACGAGATGACTTAATTTGAGTGGAAAGATCAAACTAACATATCAAATTAAAAATTTAAGTGGAAAGACGCTTTAGTAATAGGCATAGATATATAGATTTGGCGTAGTATTCGAAGTTCAATTTTGACAATGCAATTTTTAGGTAGTACGAAAGTACTTTCACAAAAGATATACTACCTCCTTTCTCAAATATCATACATTCAAGAAAAATGATGGAAGTGTATTACTAGACTCTTCCGTTTCTAGATTATAAGAATATATAATTTATTGTGATAAGAGTTTTAAATGTTTGATCCTATTCAAAAAGAGTTGATTAGGAAAAAAGGTATCAAATATGTGAACACCCGGTTGTTATTATTTTATATTCTGCGTGACACTGAACACCCCAACAGTTTCAGTATCGAAAATCGCTTATTCTCCCTAAAAAAAACGATAATCGCTTATTCCATGAGGCTTCCGAGATTTGACCATCGCGTGTGCTTTTCCCGTGCCAACTTCATCGCTGGACCACCTTCCTCGGCTCCATCCCATAGGCCTCTGCACTTCTTGCCTCGTCGAAGACATGCCAGGCGCATCGGCCTCGCGACGGCGGAGTGCGCCGCCGGTTTCCTCTCCGGCCCTGCTCTGGAAGAAGACGGTGGAGGTGGGTCTCCGCCTCTTGTAGAAAAAGACCCAAGTAGTAAGCTTTAATTGATCATTATCATGCTTCGCTGGACAAAGAACTGTAAAAATTTGGCGATGTATTATCTGGCAGTTATTGGGGATTTCGTTGATTCGCATGCTGAAATGGCCCTTTACCGTTTTTTCTGGGTACTGTTCAGTTGAACGTTTCCCTTACTGATTTCGAGTGGGTTAACAGTGCTGGGATTCTGGCTAATCGTTAGTAGGCGAACTTGCCAAAGTTCCGTCGGTGGTTCATCTCTCTTCAAGATGAAGCCTCTTTCTGTAGTTTGGGTTTGTCAATCCTCATACTACTACTTATATTTCTAAGAGAGTTAAGAAATTCAGACAAATGCACGTTATAATGTGCCGAACTGATGTCTAGTTTAATATGATGTGCTATTCACAGATCATGGATATCGTCTCCCTCCGAAGGAAATCCAAGAGATTGTTGATGTGCCACCAAATCCTAGTTATTATATCTCCCCTCGCAGAGATAGGATCATGTTCCTAAAACGTAGAGCTATGACTCCATTGTCAGAGCTTGCTAAACCTGATAAATCCTTGCTGGTATACGGATCGATCCAAGTTCTAACACAAGAAGTCGAATGTAAGTGATGGAAATCTTATCATTTTGTGAGAATATGAATAACTTTGCTTCAGTTAATTTGCATCTGTCTTTCTTAGGTCCTTTTATACCGAGATCAAGATCCATCTGCTGATGGATGATGGAACTTTGGGTCCAGAGAAGGTGGTTAACGGATACAATGGCAATGCAAAGATTAATTTTGTAGGATGGTAATTTTCCCATTATAATACAAAGATTCATTCTTTTAGTATGCAAAAGAGTTATGTCATGCTGTTTTTATTCCCTAATCATGTCCTCTGTTCTCTTGTTTAATTTAAATAAAATTGTGACTTCTTCTGTAATTCTGAATTCCAGGTCACCAGATGGGCATCACGTGGCATTCACTGTGCGCTATGAAGATGAGGTGATAAGTTGATGCTTTAGAGTCTGATGAAACAAGATCACTTCTTTAGTGGTTTAATGGTTGATGATTCTATTGTCTACTTGATGGCTTGATGCATCTGAGTAGGTGGACAGTGGCAGCAATTTGGCATTGTGGATTGCTGATGCAGAATCTGGAAAAGCTCGACCTCTTTTTAAATCAGCAGACATCATGTTAAATGCTGTTTTCGAGCTGTGAGTACCAATAACTTTCTAGATGGACTGTCTTTTCTGTTCTTTTCTCGCCCATAAATCACCGTTCTTATTCTGATGCTTTTCAGATATGTATGGGTGAACAATTCATCTCTATTGGTTTGTACTATTCCTTCATCACGTGGAGGTCCACCAATGAAGCCGTTGGTTCCTTTTGGCCCAAGGATCCGGTCTAATGAGCAGAGAAACATTATTCAGATGAGATCCACAAAAGAAATGCTGAAAGATTTGCATGAAGAGGAATCGTTCGATTTCTATGCAACCTCTCAGTTAGTATTGGTTACATTAGATGGGACAGTGAAAATGATTGCCCCTCCTGCTATATACATTTCTCTTGATCCTTCACCAGATGAGAAATATTTGATGCTTACTTCTGTCCACCGCCCATATTCTTGTTGAGTAAAATGTACTGGGGGTCCTTAAACTAGTTGATCTGTTCTGTTTAGGTCCATGAACTTCGAAAATGCATTTATAGGTCCACAATCTATTCAAGTATGTCATCTAGGTCCAAAATATCTCTGACCACCATTGACTGCCTACGTGGACAGTCACGTCCGATCCAACGGGGCCGCCTCCCCCATCCTTTCATCTCCTTTGCTCCCGCACTGCCGGGCTGCTGCAGCCCCGCTGCTCGGCTCCCTCCTCGCGCGCCTCGGCCATGGGCGCCCCTGCTCCCTCCCCGCGCCGGCCATGGGCGCGCCCCTCCTCCCTTCCTCCTCCGGCTTCAGCTCCACGCTGCCGCGGCCTCTCCCCTCCTCCCTCACCGCGCCGCCCCGGTCCTCCTCCTCCTCCCTCGCCGCGCCGCCCCGGTCCTCCTCCTCCTCCCTCGGCACGGAGGCCCGTGGCGCGGAGGCGCCCCGCCGCCAGCCGGATCCGCGCGCGGCGCGGCGTTGCCCCGCCCCCGGCAGCGCGGACCGAGCTCGGGCCGTCTCTCTGGCCGCCGGCCATGGCGGGTCATGGCGCGGCCATGGCGACGGCGGCCCCTCCTCCCTCCCTCTCCCTCTCCCTTTCCCCCTCTCCCTCCCTCCTCCTTCCCTCTCCTCCTGCTCGAGCTCACGGGGGGGGCAGAGCAGGGCGCCGCCGCGGCCCCTGCTCCGTGGCGAGCAGGGCCGGGCACGCGCGGCGGGCGACCTCCCTCCCTGCTCACGCAGAGCAGCGAGCCGCGCCGCCCCTCCCCACCTCGAGCTGGCCCGCGCACTGGCACCGGCGGCGCGGAGGAGGTGCGGAGGACGGCGGTGTCAAGGAGGTGGCGGCGGGCCTCCCTCTACTCCAGCCCGCCGTGAGAGCAGCGAGGGGGCGCGCCCGTCGCAGGCCGCCAAGCTGCGAGGAGGGGCGCCGGCCAAGGCGGGAGGTGGCGCCACCGGATCCCCGCCGAGGAGGTAGGAGCGCCGGATCCCGCGGGATCCTGTCCGCGCCGCCCTCCCCGCCACCCTCTGCGAACGCCATCCGCGCAAGCTGCTCGCTCGAGGAGCCAAGCCGCCGGGGGGCAGGAGCGGGCACCGCGAGCTCCGCCGCCGGGGGCAGGGGCTAGCGCCGGCCCGCGCGCGCGCGGAGCTCCGCCTCGCCGCCGTGGTCACCCCGCCGCGCACCCGCGCGCCATGACCGCCGTCCCGCCGCCGCGCAGGGCCTCGCGCAGGCCGGGGGAGGAAGAAGAAGGGAGGAGGCCGACATAGGGGCCCCACATGTAAGGATCCACATCACCGCACAGTCAACCTGCCACATCAGCTTCTAGGGTATGGCGTGGCTGAATTGGACCTAGATGGCACACTTGAATAGATTGTGGACCTATAAATGCATTTTCGAAGTTCATGGACCTAAACAGGACAGGTCAACTAGTTTAAGGACCCCAGTGCATTTTACTCTTCTTTCTTCTATAGTTTCGTATAAAAGGTTCCCAAAAAAGGTTGAGCTGTGGACGGTTGAAGGTAAATTTGTCCGTGAAGTTTGTGATTTGCCCCTTGCTGAAGATATTCCTGTTGCAGCTAATAGTGTCCGTAAGGGAAAGCGTTTGGTTAGGTGGAGGCCTGATATGCCTTCAACATTATATTGGTGAGCTTAATGTTTCAATTGATGATGCAGCTTCACTGCAGTAGATTGCTTTTATAGTCCTGACGAGCCAAACTGACCAAACATGATCTTGTAGTATTTATAGAACAAGTCCATTGTACTTTCTGTTGTATTTGGTAGTTATCTTATGAATCCATTCACCTTCATGGTGATTGTGCGAAGGTGACCACTCTTTATATATAATAAATCGGTGGCTTATGAATGTGACAACATATTTTGACCTATTATAAAACTATCGACATAACCTAATTAATCATATACATACTTAATTCTTTCTGGGTACCATTGTTATTTTCTGAAATTCACATATCATACTTTCAAAGGGTGGAGACACAAGATGGAGGAGACGCAAACGTTGAAGTATCACCACGTGATATAGTCTACATGGAACATGCCGAACCTTTGGATGGTGAAAAGCCTCCAGTCTTACTTAAACTTGACCTTCGATACAGGTACCAAATACTTAAATTTAAATTTCCTTAGAAATATTTGGGATGTGATATATGAAAAACTTAGCCTAGTTGCTTAGGTCCTTGTACTAAAACATAACATACATATATTTTATTGAGCTGCTCATGCCCTTGCTGCTACAACTATTGTTTTGGTTGTCAAATCTACAGAAAGAGCTACTGGTGCTATGGATCGTTCACTCTGGTCTATGAATACTGGTACAAGACACGCATAACAAGAACATGGGCTATATCACCTGACCTCAAAGATCATAAACCGCGGTTATTATTTGAAAGGTCTTCAGAAGACGCCTACTCAAATCCAGGTTCTCCAGTGATGTGCAGAACTCTGGCAGGCACTCTTGTGATTGCAAGAATTAAGAGAAACTGTGAAGGAAGCTACATCTTACTGAAGGGAAGTGGTGCCACACCAAAAGGAAGCTCCCCATTTCTTGATCTTTTCAATGTGTATGTTTGTCTCCATCAAGCATTTATGTTGCACATATCATGTCCTACTTGCTATGTCTTTGAAGTAGAATAACATAACCTGGGACATTACTTATTTCCTTACAGAAATACTGGAGAAAAGGAGCGGATATGGGAAAGTGACAAAGAAAAGTACTATGAATCTATCCTTGCAGTTATATCATACCATCCTAAATGTGAAGTGCAGCTTGATCAACTAAAATTACTTGTGTCTAAAGAGTCAAGAAGAGAAATCACCCAGTATTATGTCAAGATTTGGCCAAACGAGAAGCAAGTCCAGATTACAAATTACCCACATCCGTATCCCCAACTGGCACTGTTGCAGAAAGAAATAATCAGATACCAGCGGGAGGATGGTGTTAAACTTACTGCTACATTGTATCTACCTCCAGGCTATAGCCCATCAGAAGACGGGCCTCTCCCATGTCTCATTTGGTCTTATCCAGGAGAATTTAAAAGCAAAGAGGCCGCTGGGCAAGTCCGTCGCTCACCGAACAAATTTACACGCATTGGCAACAATTTTCCTCTTCTTTGTTTAGCTAGAGGGTACAATATGCCTTGCTTGATGTTATCGATTTATTTATGGTCTTGTTAAAAAAGTTGCTTTGCAGTATGTTGAACTTGTTTATCATACAAGCTTATAATTGGTGCATCCCACAGGTTTGCTATTCTTGCCGACCCAACAATCCCTATCATTGGTGAAGGAAATCAAGAGGGAAATGATAGGTAGTGTTATACTCGGTAATATATAAGATAACCATATGACTAAACAGCTCTGCACTATGGAAATATGGAGCTTCAATTTTGGAGTTAATTTTCAAATACTGATTAATCACATACCCATCCTTTCGAAACTTATCTTTGTTCATTTTCTTCTCCAGCAAAGCATTAAAGTACTAGACATAATGCTATTGCATCCTATTTTGATTGAGTTGTGAAACTTCGTTGTTCTTTCTAGGTACATAGAGCAACTAGTTGCTAGTGCGGAAGCAGCAGTAAATGAAGTTGTGAGAAGGGGGGTAATATTTTTTTACCGCTTTTATATTTATGCAAATAGTTTCTGACTCTCACATACTTATTGTGCTTACCTGGTTTCATTTGTCTTTTGGAAGTAACTAGCATGGGAATATGAAGTTGCCATTAAGAATGTAAAGGGTATTATGTTACATGCTGCTCATGGAGAGTTCTAAGCATATAAACTATTTCTTCAGGTTGCTCATCATGACAAAATCGCTGTGGGTGGTCATTCATATGGTGCGTTTATGACTGCTAACCTCTTAGCACATGCTCTCCATCTCTTCTGCTGTGGAATTGCTCGCTCTGGAGCTTACAACAGGACACTGACTCCATTTGGCTTTCAGGTGCCTGACCTAACTGCATAATGCATCCTTTATCTAAGCTGAACATGTTTATGTTGCCTTTTAATTTGTCTTTGTTTTTTTATTGAAGAAAGAGACAAGGACACTATGGGAGGCTACCGATACCTATATTAAGATGAGTACCTTCATGTCAGCTAACAAAATCAAGAAACCGGTTCTACTGATTCATGGAGAAGATGACAGCAAAGTAACATCAGCAATGCAGGTATCGGCCGTAGCTTGCGGGTTATTCGAGTACTGGACGTTTTTTTTTTCAGTGGCTTCATTTGCTACTCTGGAACTAAACTCTTTGCATAATTTTGTAGTCAAGACAATTATATGATGCCTTGAAAGGTCATGGGATGCCATGCCATTTGGTGATTCTCCCATTTGAGCAGCACCAGTATGCTGCAAGGGAGAGCATTATGCATATAATCTGGGAGACTGATCGGTGGCTGCAGAAGTACTGTGCAACTAATCCTGGGAACATCAAGGATCTGGAAACAATTGTTGGCGCATCACAATCACCTACTGATGCTGTGCTGTACCATGAAGCTTTGACCTTAAATTTCACTAAGATATCTAGTTTGGTAAGGATTTTTATGTCAATAAGTTGCCTTTTTTCTTTAGTATAAAATTAATATGTTGTTAGTGTGACTTTAAGTGTGCAAGTAATACCTGGATGAGTTATGGCTTCTTTGATACGGGTTTGGAGTAGCAATAATTTAAAATCCAAAAACTGGTGGGACCAGAGAATGATATGCTGTAGAAAGTACATGTTTGTGGTTGGGACAAGGGACATACTATTCTTTTGTTTGGGTATTCTGAGCTATTGAGGTTTAGACTGAAATACATCATACTGAAATGCTTCCCCATTACATTTTAATGCCCCAGTTTATGGCTGAGGAATCTGATGTCATGTTATTTTGCAGATCAAGTTGGTGCGGTTGACCTTTGCTCAAATTGTTTTTAGGAAGTAAAAAAACAGCATTCAATGATACTGATTGGTTTATATGCACAGAACAAAATCATCCTTATAGGTAATTGCTTTCGTGGTCGCCGAGATTACCAGAAGAGTATTGCTTCATTCATGCTCTTAGCAGGTTTGGTTTTCTTATATTCTTGTAACAAGAAGCTCAAAGCCACTAGTCATACTTGTATAGATTGTTACACATCATTGCTTTGTCGATACACATCTCTATAGCTGATAGCTTGGGAGCTCCATTCTGAAACTTGTATGGGTGGTGCTTTTGAATAGAGGCTTACCTGTTCTACATCTCCAGTTTTCAATGTGGTGGTGATGTTGAAATGGATCTATAAGGCCAGTAACACGTGTTTACTGGTAAATACGTTTTACATTAAAAATAGTGGTGAAATGTTTTATCAGAATGGTTTCTTATATTAAGCAGAACCATGTGAAAACAGCAAAAGAGAAAGCAGAGGAATTGCTTTGGTAAATATTTTATTTTACGACGACTGCAGAACCATCCTCTACCACCAGGAGGTCCACCGCATCGTCTCGTTTGCTTGCTCTGACTGGACTAGACTAGATGCCTAACCTGCCCGGCCGTTTTCATATGTGCTTTGGTGACTAGAAATATTCCTAGGAGCTGAGGATTACTTGCTTTGATAGGTTGTTTGCAAAGTCTTTCTGATCTATCTCACCACACAGTAAAGAACCCGAAGAAATTAACTTGGCAAGATGCACGTGAATAACCGTTGCTGAAAGCTATTATTGTGGTCTTTTGACCTTTTGATGCTGAGTTCATTGGTATCTACTATTTGTACTGTTAAGCTGAGATTAACTTGGAAGCACTATATATCTACTTTGTAATTTGACCAATGGGACAAGGACTGGTGGTGGATGGCAGGACTTTAATTTGTTTCCCTCAAGCCATTCTCTTGGACTTTGTGATACCTTGCGCGCGCGCGCCACTGTTTGGTTACAAGACAAAGCAAGGAGAAAGCTAATTGATTATAGAGAGAGCGGTATGGTCCCTGTCATCTACAAATAGTTAGAACTGTTGTATCATGTGGCCTTGTTTGGAAACCGGGTGATGCCTCCCAGAGGGCATGCCCCTTGATCCTTTTTTTTTTGCTTCGTAAATGGGGCGCCCTCAACATCCGAGGCACGTGTCTCCAATCCTCTCGAAGCCTCTCCTGCTACAATTACAAAAGGGGAAAAAAGGCGATTCGGCCGCCGGGGACGGCGGTCTCCTCCGCCTCCGATGGCCTGCGGGCCGTCGCGAGGTGGCGGAGACCACTTGTCTCCTGCTGGCTGGCGAGGTAGGGTCTAGGTTTAGTCCTAGGGGTTCTAGGTCTAGATTTCCAGGCGACGAGGCGACGGCGGCGGCGTGGAATAAGTCCTCTCGGGTTTTTCCTCGCCCCGTTGGTGCTCCACTCCGGTACCGACGGCGAGCCCGTGGAGGTAGGTCTCCCTACGTGGAGTCTTTGTACAGGAGTTCGTCGACGGTGGCTCGTTGCCTTCGCGGGATGGCGGGGTCGTCGGCTTTCTGCTTCCGAGGTGCGGAGGTGGCTGCTAGGTTTGTGGAAGATTGGTGGTTGGTTCGGGCTCGAGGTTCCTGCGGCGTCGGTCGTCGTCGACAGCGAGCTCTGTTCCAAGATCCAAGGTGCTCGGGGTGTGGCCCCGGCCGATGGGCGTCTCCGCGACGGCCTCATCTCGTTCTTTGGGACGAGTGTCCACTGCGGCTTCTTCAAAGCATTCATGCGATCTGGTGTGGTGCGGCGGCCGGAGCCGGCAATCCTCCGCGGTGGGGATCTCCGGCGAGTTCGGCCTGCAAAGGGGTCCGGGGACCTGGATGTAATTTTTGTTTTCTTATGGACCTTTGTGCAATCTGGGATGGTCAGCTCTACTCCGTATCCTTGTACGGTCTACATGTATCTGTACATTTTCCTTAACTATTAATACAGGTATTCCTACTAAAAAAACATCCGAGGCAAATTTAGCTTACTTGTAAGGGAGAGATAGAAGAAGAAGATGGCGACCAAAACAATAATACTACTACCAAGCACTAGATAGATGGCAGCACAGCACTAGTTGGCCGGAATAATCCGCATGCTGTTGGGCTCTTTACCGTTTCACTGTCGCATTATACTTATTTTTGGTTAGGCATTGGTCTGCGCGCGTACCACTACAGGCAGGATAGGTAGCACGCAGTAGAAATGCAGGTCGTTTTCGATCGAGGAAGGGAATCGAATCGATTGGCAATTGGTCTGAATTGAATTTGGTTGCGTTACGTCAGTCGCAGGCAGCTTGTATTAGTATCTCTATCTTGTGATCCTAGAAGACTCGTGCCCGCCACAAGCCTCTGCATATTTTGCCCATACACGCAACGTCCATGTCATTGTCGCCAACCGATATACGTATCGTCGCATGCAATGCAACTTGGCGAGTGGACATCCATTTCGATCATATATAATTTCTGTCAACTGAAAACAGTAGCGACCAAATTAAATATATATACCACGGCCGGCCCATAAATCCGATCTTTTACACACACACAAAGGGTTTCCTTTATCGGCTGATATTCACCAAAATTTTCGATATATCCCTTCTGTCTCTAGGGTCCGATAAAATTAAATATTGATGACCAAATTTTTTTTCTATTTATCTTACTTCTACACAGATAGCCCAAATTCAGCCTCGTGACGATCCCGCACTCATAATGTTTTATTAATGTTTTTATCTTTGAACAAGTGATGTTTAATAGTTTAGAAATAGTTTCAAGTCAAAATCTACAAAAAAAAAAATTCGAAACAATTTTATGTTTTTTGAATTTTGTCCGATATTTTCGATATATCCTGTTTATCTTATTTATCCATGACCTCCCATAAATTTTTATTTCCGATAATAAAAACCTTCACGCGCGCTCGCCCACACACAGAATAGTGCTTTGGTGCTAGCTAGCTTTTGCTGTCAATAATGTTTTTATCGCCTCGCCTGCCGAAAGTTGGATCAACTGGCCGGCTGCAGTAGTAGATCAAAGCGGCTGGGGGAATATAATCATTTGCAGATGAGATACGCCGCCGGTGAGGTCTGACCATCACAAGTAGCCATTCTTTGCACTTCAATTCAATTCTTCGTTTCATTATTATTGAGACCTTTTCATTTCTTCGATGATCGGTTGTACAGCTTGCAGCAAGTCCATCTCAAGCGAGCGGCTGCCTTTTAATTAATTTGGTGGCTTGGCTTCCGATGATTTCCAAGGGCCAACAAGCTTCGATATGATGGCTCCTACCTCACCTCGAAACGTACAGTTAGTGACAACCAAAAGGAGAGGATCGGAGGAGGAGCAGTGGTTGTGAGCTGGACTGAAGCCCCGGCCTGCAAATCCCAGACGAAAGCGCCAAATAAACCGCTTTCGCGTCGAGTCGTCGTATTTTTATTTGTAGCTAGCTATAGCTAGGCTCCTATTTCCTACTGTATTTGTGATGTCGAGTTTCTTTATATATACTGTTGCCTGAAACAGAAACGCTTCGGTGTCTTTCTTTTCTGGGATAGAGATAGATAGATTGATGGCCCCTGCCCCTGCATGCGGCTGTCCGTAGTAGTCTTTCGGCACTAGCTTGCTGAAATTTGGATACTGCTGGTCACTGTGGATGCATGTAGGCCACCACCCGATCGATATGATCCTTTCTGTTACCATGACCACATCCCTCGTTGCAACTACCCGCCTTTTCAGGTGCACGGCAAGTGATGTGTCACAATATATTCAGAGAACCGTATAATAATGTTCGTTGTAGATCAGAGATGCGTATATATCTTCTGAGAAGTCAACCATCCAGTAGTTTTATTTAATTTTGTTGCGGAGCATTTTACAATGATTATTGAAAAAAATAAGAGCTGACAGAATCATACAGTGGTCAAGGTAGGAAGTGCCTGGAGGTTAAAGTAGCTGGTGGTACAAAAATATGGGACCAAGTACTAAAAAGTGGTGTCGAATACTAATTTAATTTGAGTTTTGTAAATACCTTCCATTGATCAACGGCAAAAAGAAATTCAAGCCAAAAAGTACCTGAACGTACCCATTGGTACTTTACAGTCATTCTAACAAAACACACACACACTCTCTCTCTCTCTCTATATATATATATATATATATATATATATATATATATATATATATATATATATATATATATTGATGTTGGTAATGACAAAGTAACTAGAACCATTGGGATCACTCTAATGTTGGTAATGACAAAGTAACTAGAGCCATTGGGATCGCTCTCACTCTGTTCGGCAGCTCCAGCAGCCTCCAGCCCGACAGTATTTTCCTCTCACACCGCTCTAGCACCAGTTTTCAGCCACTAGTATTTTTCTTTCACACCACTCCAGCCACCAGCTCCAGCTCCAGCCCAGCGAACAGAGTGTCTATCTTCTCCTAGTATGCATCATTAATTACTGGATAGAATGATAGAAATTGTGAGATAGATATAGTGAGGAATCCGGGGCACTTTAATATATAGCTAGCAGCAGCCTTGCCTGAGTTCACAAAAATGGTAATTACGAGAGAGAGAGATGAAGAGATGGATGCATGATAGGAAAATGATAACCAGCAATAGCAATAACGACACCTGCACGGTGCCCGATTGGAATAATCGTCGGGCAAGTACAGTACGGTGCCTTCGGCAGGGGCCTTGGGCAGGCTTTCAGGTCGCGCAAAGGTTCCATGTAATCGTGTTCAACGTGTGTGTCTTGGGTTGGTTTTTTTCTCTGTAACCAATCTCTATGTAATTGTTTTTTCTCTTAATAAAAAACGTGCTCAGACGCAGACACAGACACAGACACAGACGTGAAAAAAATATAGTACGGTGCCACCAACCCTAGCTAAGGTATAGCCTGCAGGTAGGTCTATATATCCCATCCACGAAATGACGACACCGTGAACTCATAAGGTGAAGGCTCTGGGGTCGATCCCTCGCATCATATCATTCTTCTGCCCAACAAAGTTGCTATAGCCTTTAGTAGATTTCTTTTTAGGTACACATTGCATGCTCATGACATTTTTTTTCATAAATTAAACCACTGACAATGTGGCCGGGCCTATTCTCTGTAGGTCCACACACTAACTGTTATAAATGGGTATCCATAAATAGTTTGTAGCTACTGCTAGATATTTCACTAAGCTAGTTTTTTATTTTATTTTTCATATCTCGTGATACCGATTGACTTGTGTTTATGCTTTGGATTTCTCAACAAGCTCCGTAACTATTTATGTGTGTACGTATGACTGAAGGCCTTACATAAACATGAAAGCCATCTATATATATGATATATATTTTACCTGAGGTCAGAAGGTGAGGGAGGCACGTCGATCTTTCTTTATGTGCTGTGTGAACACGAAATATTCCTCTACGTACATTCATACGCATGAACAAGGCATGAAATGAGCTAGCTCCCTATCTTTCTTTAATTGTTTGAAGAATACATGCACATATGGACGAAATAGTCCAATCCCACCAATCATGCATGCATCCCATAGGTTAACTTTGCTTGGAACAACGTACATGCATTCTCAGCAGCACAAGAAGTTCTCATTATTATATATATAAGTACTAGTAGTCTATTAGCAACTTGAGATTTTCATGTATGGGCTAGGAATTCTAGATTTTTTTTTAAAAAATAATTTGTGGATAATGAAAGTACAAGTAGTGCAATAATCGTACAAATGTTTGCTATATTAATTAGGGCCGGACGGGCCGGGACGCATATCTCGATCTCTATATCTATCTCCATATACACTATTATTAAAGCAAGCAATGATTTTTTTGTTAGGAGTGTATGTTGAGATAAGTTAGGAGTCTAAAATCATTTAGAATTAGCGTGTGGCGAGTAAAATGGGAAACGTATGAAGTCCTCAACCGACACGAGCACATACTATGTTATATTATAACATACATATGGTATATAATATATATATATATATATATATATATATATATATATATGCTAATTAATATATTTATATGGTTTCTCGTAACAAGGTACGCACATATTTGCTTGGAAGTAGAACTCGACGACAAAGATAAGTGTGGATAATTTGACATATAGTATTTGTATGCATCGTTGTCATCGATAGTAGTAGTCCGGCCACCAAAATATAATAATTAATAAGCGAGCGAGTTTATCCCTTTTATGAGAATGTTAACGATCGAGGATGCATCGAATTGCCCAAGGTAATTTGCCCGTAGTGTACGTACATGTCATTTAAAACGACGACCACAAACCTAGTCAGAATCGTATATCGAACAAAGCTAGATTACATGGTCAAATTTCACATAGAAATTAACTTTGCACGCCTTTAATTAATTTTGTGATGATGAGTTTCAGAGTTTGTGTGGTAGTGTCCGGCGGCAGGCTAGTAGTACAAGCAGCCAAGCTACTGCATCATTCTGAACCGAGCGAGCTCGATCAAATCAAAAGATACAGGGTGTGTTTAGTTCCCACCCCGTAAACGCAAAAACGCAAAATTTTACATCGAAATCTTGCTAATTTGAAGCACTAAATGAAGTCTATTTATAAAACTTTTTGCATAGATGGGCTGTAAATCGCGAGACGAATCTAATGAGCCTACTTAATCCATGATTTGCAACAGTGATGCTACAATAACCATCCGCTAATTATTGATTGATCATAGATTAATTAGCATCATTAGATTCGTCTCGCGATTTACAACCCATGTGTGTAAAAAATTTTGTAAATATACTTCATTTAGTACTTCAAATTAGCAAAATTCCGTCGCAAAAAAAATTGCATTTACACCTGCCTGAACTAAACAGGGTCACAACCAACCAAACAACTAATAAAGCGAGCTGGGTGGCTCTGGCACATACTACTGCATACTAGGCCCTTGTGAACCCCAAGGGCCATTATATTATCGGCCATCAGACTGAATGTTGCTGAATGCTGGAACCAAGGAGAAGAACCAACCAACGCCACTTGCTTTGGGCTCTGTTTGGTTCACACTGCGGTTTCTTAGTGCACGCAATCCGAAAAAAGAATCTCGCATGCATGGAGTGTTAAATGAAGTCTATTTGCAAAATCTTTTTAGGGATGAGTATAATTTTTCGCGACGAATCTAATGATAGTAATTAATCGATGATTGGCTACAGCGATGCTACAGTAATCATTCTCTAATCATGCGGTCAAAGGTCTCATTAGATTCTTCAGGGTTCATAGCGCAGGTTCTGGAGTTAGTTTTATAAATTAATTTTATTTAATACCGTAATTAGCAATCAAAGTTTCCTAATAGTACAGAAAACCAAACAGGGCCTTGGCGCGGCGGGCTTCCCCCATCTAGTAGATCCTCGTTCCCACTGCCACCTGGGCCCCGCCCACCACCTAATATAAAATTGACTGCGGGCGGGGCCGGCCCGGGCCCGGGCACCTATATATATATATAAACCAAACCCCAGCTGACTAGCTGAGCTGCCCGCCCGCCCGCCTCCGAAGCAAATTAGCTGAGGCGTTGCGTTGCATTGCATTGCCCCAAGCTAGCAAATACTACTTGACACTGCAATTAGCTAGTTAGCAGCTAGCTAGCTGACGACGGACGGACGGACGGACGCAACGACCGTGCCCGCCACGCGCCATCATGGTCGTCGTCGACACGGGGAAGAAGGCCGATCATCTTCAGGACGAGCAGCAGGTGGTGGTCCGACAAGCTGCTGCTGCTGATGTTGTTGTGAATGATGATGACCACCACCAGCAGCAAGAGCAACTAATACTGGTGCGCAAGATCTCCGGTCTGGCCGCGGCCATCGGCAAGCTGCCGTCCCTGCGCCCCTCCCCCGAGGTGAACGCGCTCTTCACTGAGCTGGTGGCGGCCTGCGTCCCGCCCAGCGCCGTCGACGTCGACAAGCTGGGGCCGGAGCTGCAGGCGATGCGCGCCCGCCTGATCCGCCTCTGCGCTGACGCCGAGGGCCTGCTGGAGGCGCACTACTCCGACCTGCTGGCCGGCTTCGACAGCCCGCTCGACCACCTCGCGCTCTTCCCCTACCTCTCCAACTACCTCCTGCTGAGCGAGCTGGAGCACGGCCTGCTGGCGCGCCACGTGCCCGGCCCGCCGCCGGCGCGCGTCGCCTTCCTGGGGTCCGGCCCGCTGCCGCTGAGCTCCCTCGTGCTGGCGGCGCGCCACCTGCCGGCCGCGTCCTTGGACAACTACGACATGTGCGGCGAGGCCAACGAGCGGGCGCGGCGCCTGGTGCGCGCCGACGCCGACCTGGGCGCGCGCATGGCGTTCCGCACAGCCGACGCGGCCCTGCTGACGCGCGAGCAGCTGGCGTCCTACGACGTGGTGTTCCTGGCGGCGCTGGTGGGGGTGACCGCCGAGGACAAGGCGCGCGTGCTCCACCACCTGGGGCGCCACATGGCCCCCGGCGCCGCGCTCGTGGTGCGGAGCGCGCACGGCGCCCGGGCCTTCCTGTACCCGGTGGTGGACCCGGAGGAGATCCGGCGGGGCGGCTTCGATGTGCTGGCTGTGCACCACCCGGAGGGGGAGGTCATCAACTCGGTCATCATCGCGCGCAAGCCCGTCGCCGGCGGGGTGGTGGAGCACGGGCACGGGGCGGCGGCGCTGATGAGCGGGCGGCCGTGCCTGTGCTGCGAGATGGAGGCCCGCCGGGCGGCGCATCACAATCACAAGATGGAGGAGGCCGTGGCCATGCCCATGCCCATGCCCATGGGGGATTGAGCAGCTGCCGCCATGCATCCTCCTAGATTAATCGATCCACCGATCCATACCTACCTACGCAGTCTGCAGCGCCGCCATCCTATATTCCTATCCTAATCCTATCCTATCCGCCAATAATCCAAGATTATTATTTGTTGATGGATGATGAATTACTACGTGTTCGTGTGAGTGCTGGAGAGCGGGCCGTTATCAATTAATTACTAGCACATGTATGTATGTATTGTAATAATCGGAGAAAATTATATCTTTGTTTTGAGGTACGCCAGGGAGGCGTTCGATCGATCTGTCCGCCAGATGCTGCTGCTTTTTATATGATGTGTGTTTGGAGCCTGGGCTTCTCCGGCCAATGCAATTAATTAATTAATTAAGCATCCTCCATCTGTTGCTCTCTTTTTTCTTTGGCCTAGCAGCAGCTGAGCTCATTGTGTTGATTTTGTCATGTTCATGTTCATGTCCATCATGGATTGGACTATCTTCCCGAATGATTGGACTAGTGCAGATGCTCGCTCTCGATCGGCAGTGTAGCCAAATGATGATTGGACAGACTACTAGATATGTGTGCCAGCCATTTCAAGCAGGATCACTACTGCTGAAAAAGAAATTAATTAATTTGGCTCCAGAAACCAGCAATATTATTCTTTTCTTCCAAAAAAAAAGAAAAAAAAATCTAAATTACTTCCCTCGACTATAGCCAAAATCTGGATAACGCCCTAAACTATTGTTTGATTCATTTTACCCCCAAACTATAACATTTGGTTGAAATTTTACTACATAATAGTACACACCATAAGACATGTTAGAATAATAAATCATAATTTTTTGTCATTATTTTGATAGATTAGGATATTTAATAATAAATTAATCATTAGAGTTCAAAATTATATGATAACTAATGGGGAAATTATAAAACTTTTTTAAATATGCATTGTGATGTCCACTACTACCCTGCAAAATTTTTCGCGAACGTGCCTGGGCACGTATTTCATTAAGACTACCCTGCAAAATTTGAAATTAAAATTCAACTTGTGTATGGAGAAACAAAAAAGATAAATTATGTTATGGGATAAAATAAACTAAATGCCATAGTTTAGGGGGTAAATTGAATCGAGTTATAGTTTAGGGGGTTATTCAAACTTTGACTATAGTTGAAGAGAGTAAATTAAACTTTTTTTTCAGAAAAAAGAAAAGCAATATCGCGCGCACACACATCTTCACTGCATTAATCTTCAGACCACGAGTGGCGGACTCTTTTTATGAACCCTGAGATAATTGTCTAAATTAAGACGTACTATGCTCCAAATTAAGTTGGCATGTTAAATGTCCCGTGGTGCTGGCATCATGATTGCATTCCAGTTATCAACATAAACCACCTGAGGAGCACTCAAGCTTCCTCCAAACCATGTCAAGTTTGTCAAGCCTAGTCGCCGTGTTCGGTTGGCGAGACTTTAACCAGTATATTCTTATGTTATTATGTTAAGTGCTCTTGAATTTCATACTTCTATTTTTTTCAGTCGCATCTGTATGTCCTACCAGCAACTTATTTCTACCCGTATACCCTTCCATTCAGGTTCCGTTGATAGTTAACACGAGCAAAGCCCTGACAGGTGGTTCTGAGCAATGTAAATGATCATATTGCCCATGTGCCCTCTATCCAAATTCCCCAAGTCAAATAAAAACCCGGCACCTTCCCCTCCCCCGGTCGGATCGGCCCGAGCCTCCCGCACCGACGCCGCCGCCCTTTGCCGCCGCCGCCGCCGTTGGCCGTCGGCGTTCGCCTCCTCCGGGCCAGCTCTACCCAGATCTGGGCCGCCGCAGCGCCACCCCCTCCGGCCCCGGCCCTTTCCTCGCCCTGTGGCCGCCGGTCCCGCTCGACGATCTCCTCTTCTTCCACCCGGTCCCGCCTGCCGCCGCCGCCACGTCGGCCAGCCCAGACCAGCTCTGCGGCACCAGGGACTTGCTGCTGCTCAAGCGCTCCTACTCCTTCGGCTTCGAGCGCAGCCTCGCCATGGAGGCCGCGTCCACGGCCTCCCCTCCCTGGCGCTACCGCGTCTCCTCCGGCGCGCGGCGGCGGCGGTGATGGAGCCACCTCCCGCGGCCGCAGCTTCTGGAGCAAGCGCTGGCCATCCCCGTTCGACGGGGGCAGGGGCTCCGCGGCCGCCGTCCGCGTCTTCTCCTTCCGCTCCTACTGCTCCGCGGCGGGCAAGTCAACCCCCTCCTGCCGCCGCGGCCACGGCGGGGCCGGGAGCGGGTTCTTCATGGCGCTGGCGTCGGAGATGCCCTCGATCCTGGCCGCGGCGAGGCGGGGCCGCGCGGCCGCCGTGTCCAGCCGGCTCCGGTGTGAGGACCCCGGGGCGCTGTTTTCCTGTTTTATTTGTGGTCAGAGTTTTTTTATTAGATCTGAAATTAAAAAAAATGGACCGGCGGTGACCTCAGAACTCCAACTGTTTTAAAACCTCCCAAGAGTACACAGGTTTTTTTTTTTGAAGTGAAGAGTACACAGGTTGATATAAGGGCATACAGGTTAAAAACTTTCCAGTGCAACATTTCCTCTGCATATGGGTAAAATTTGTCTTTTCCCATCTCCGTTAGCCACCGTTAGTGCTAATTCTGTCCAAAAAGATACAGAGGTAAAGATAAGTTGACGGTAAGACATACAGGTGCGACTGAAAAAAAATAGAGGTATAGGTGGGAAGGCAAGCGGGCTACCACCAGATGTACCTGCCAGCAGAGGCTACCAGATCCGATTCAAATATAACGAGTGACTTGCGCCAAGGCGCGCGTAATTTATTTTCTTGTTTCTGTTTGGCAATATAAGTTTATATAGAGGTTTGTAGTAGATGTATGGACAAATGAATATACATAGATAGAAATAAAAAATTTATTTTCAAAGCAAAAAAGTAAAAAAATAGTAGCTGAAATCCGACGTCTCAATGTCACCGTCGAAGGCGGCCGGGAGCGGTCCTCGGGCATCTCCTCACCATGCATTGCGCGGCTATCACGCCCGACCTGCGGCACCGCGACGTACTGGAGCGAGGCCGGGTCGCCCGCCGGTGAAGGCATGAACTCGCCGCACCTGTCGAGGGCGTGCCCTGCGGCCCGCCCAAACTCGCCGCGTGGCTCTCCGGCCTAGCTTCAGTACCGTCGTTGCAGTAGAGCACACACCCATTTGGAGGCCACCAAAATTACCGCTCGAGACTTCTAGATTCAGATATTTTGCAGTGACCGAATGGAGAGCTGACGCATGTACCATTCATGTCTCAAGGCCTCAAAGGTAACGATGGCACGGCCAATCGCATACACCGTCAATTTAGGATCGAATGGTGGGAATTTTTTTTACTGACGTGGCCGGTGTGCCCTTGCACGGACATTCGGAGCATTCACATATAGAAATTAGGGCCGTGATTAGATTGAAAAATTTTACCCCAAAAACCGTCACATTGAATATTTGAGCACATGCATAGAAAACTAAATAAAATCTATTTACAATTTTTTTACACAGATAGGTTGTAAATCGCGAGATGAATCTAATGAGCCCACTTAATCCATAATTTGCAACAGTGGTACTACAGTAACTGTTCACTAATTATGAGTTAATCATGAATTAAGTATGCTCATTAGATTCGTCTCGTGATTTACAACCCATCCGTGCAAAAGGTTTTGTAAACAGATTTTATTCAGTATTCCGAAATAGCAAGATTTTCTTTCATCCGTAGCCATCAGATCGCGATCGGACGGCCGAACTTTTTTTTTTGGCCGACGTCAGGTTGGCGCGGTATGCACGTCTATACCTAAAATATTGATCTAAATTAGTAATAGAAATATATTATCCGCTACTATATTCGAACCAATATTGCATCGATGTATTAAATTAAATCTAAAAGTTACAGTGAAGCGGCATAGTAGTTCAGAGTCTGAGTGCGCGCAAATCCCAAGCATTTTAGTATACAGGTACAGATAATTTTTTCTTAGAAATTGATTTTTTTTGTGTTAATAGGTATATTTGATGGATTGGGTTACATTAATTATTGATTTTTAGGGAAATAAGTAAGATTAGCAGTGAATGAATAGTTCAATTATATTTTGTGTGTTTACGAAGTGAAATCGAAACCCAAAAAATAGTAGGACTGCCACATATGAATGTAGTATACAAAGTCTAGTTATTATTTTTATATGTAGAAAATAGTTAAATATATTTTATATTGTCAAATAATGGAAGAAAGATATTTTTTTTGAAAGATAGACCCACTTAATAGAACCGTAGGCTCCACCAAACAATGTGTGCAGGTCCCACTTGAATAGTACGTGGGTCCCACGTGAGTCCCGCCTGAATAGTACGTGGGTCCCACGTGAGTCCCGCCTGAATAGTATGTGGGTCTCACGTGGGTCCCGCCTGAATAGTACGTGGGCCCCACCTAAATAGTATGTCGGACCCGCATGAACAGTGCATGGGTCCCACATGGGGCCACAACTCACGGGAGCACTCCAAATCTTGGCACTTTTGTATAGGTATATAACTAGAGCCGTGATTAGATTGGAAAATTTTACCAAAAAAATGTCACATCAAATATCTGAACACATACATGGAATACTAAATAAAATCTATTTACAAAACTTTTTAGATGGATAGGTTGTAAATTGCAAGACGAATCTAATAAATAGAAACATGGCTGGGTTCCTGCCAGATTCAGCCAGCCCAGCCAGCCAGCCGTTCAACCGAACAGCCCAAACCGAGAAGGAAGGCTGCTGGCCCATGCGTCGCTGCGTTGGTATTGGGGCCCAACCCAAACCAAGGGCCCCTCTTGTTGTTGTTGCTGCAGTTCCAGACCTGTACGAGTCTTCCTCCCGACGCGATGGGGTCAGTTGTCTCAGTCGGTCCAGGCAATTTTTTATTTTTTTATTTTTTATTTCTGTTTTTTACAAAAATATATTTTCGAGTTGGAAATTTACAGAAATATATCACGGCCGCCCCGCTGCTGGACAGGTCCCTGTGAACCGGCCGCCCGGCAGCTGGGCGGGCGGCCTCCCAGGGCGCCCGGCTGCGGGGCGGCCGGCATTTTTTTTTGCAATTTAGCCTTTTTCGCAAAATAATTGAACATATGTGTCCTTTTTGTAACTTTTTGCAGAAATAGACCATGTGGGTGGGCGCTGTAATATGTGGCGCCGAGATAATACGTCTTGATGCCATAGATCACGGCGCCGAGGTGCCACGCACGCACAAGCAATCTAGTGAATCTTCGAACTTGCCTTTAATATTTTCGGACATTTCCAGGGGACTAGAATACTGTGAACTACACATCAAATATAATCCGTGATCGCCGTGCTGAGCAGTGGCAACCTGTGATCTCGTACTCGTAGATAGATACACTATGGTCCCTATTTTGAGTTATACGAGCGTGTCACGAAGTTTACTCTGTATGTGGTAGTCGTCATCATCGTCGGCGGGATCTCGGCCGCTAACTCCTCCCGCAACTAACTTGTCCTTCATTAAATCATGGAAAAAATTCGCAAGAGATTCCCTTATTTCACAAGCATTATAGAACCCACAAACATAACAAGTTCACATCAATAATATCTATAGAAACAAATGACAAGTAAACTACCACAATCATAATCCGAACAGTCAAAACAGTCCATAATGCCGCCGGAGAAACAAGTGCAAACAACTAACGACCCCTACCATTCCGACCTCTCTTACGTTGTGCGTGTACGTGATCTGTAGGGTAGCTATGACGTTTCGGTGGCCCCACGTTTCTGGCAGGACGGCGTAACTGAGCCAGAGGTGTATGCAAGCTGAGATCATCATCCTGGGCAGGCGTAGCAAACAACCGTGTAAACTCGTCCAAGGAGGCCGCGGCGTTGTCTTCAGACCACCCTACAGATCACAAAAAAAAATTTAAGTAACATTCAAAAGGTGAATGCAATTCCGTACAAATTATTGTACGTACCCTGTGTTGGAGGAGGTGGTGGTGGTGGATAGGAAGAAGCTCATTCATATCCTCCTGGTGACGGCATAGGGTGATACGAAGACGGCCCCGCTCCAGTGAACTGTTGTGATCCTGAGTATAAATAATAACGTATGAGCCTTCGACCATAAAACATAAACAAATAAAATTATGCACCACATATTTACCTAAAGTCCCTCCAGCATGTGGCATAGAGGTAAACTGGGTTCCATGAAATGGAGCCCCTTGCGAGGCACCTGGCCCTCCATAGGGCTGAGAACCGGGGTACCCGTACCCTGTGTGGAGTCATATTTAAATAATGCATATAAACATAAGGATCGGTAAATATCACACCATACCTTCTGCCTGTCGGTGGTATAAGGGAGGCTGCTGTCATGCGGAACCACAAGAAACCGACGTCGACGCTTGCGACGATCCGTAGGAATCCTCGTACTCCGTCCGCGTACCAAAGGCCTGAAGCATACCTCGGGCTCTATCACGTTGAGTGGTCCAGGCCTCGAGTTGTGCCGGCACGCTCATCGTAGACTCGCCATGAATCTTCATTACATTCAGTGAGCAATCTAATTCAAGCAGCCTGCATGCCTCGAACTGCAACCAAAAAAACTTAGTATACAAATATTAAAAGATCGAAAATGCCGTCAACATTTACTCACCGCCCCAGCTAATGCCTCATCCCTGTGTCGTGCATAGCAATCCTGCGAAGTCGCAACATGCGGCTATGGATGCATGTCAACATACGTCAAACGGCAACGAGTCTTCGGTTCGTACCAGGTCAGGTACGCCCGAAACGAAGGCTCAGTGTGTGGACCGGTATCCTCAGCCAACTGCTCGTCTGCATCATCCCACGCAGCCACCCATAGTTGTAATCGAGTGACCCACATTGTCGAGAAAGGATGCCCAGCCCTTGATAAACTTCTCGTTAAATAGAAATTAGTTTCACGTTATTAGTACATGAGTGCTCATACATTTTTGTTACCTATGATCGTGGCGCTGAACACGATCCAACGCTGAAGACACAGGGAAAGACTGGCGTCGACCGAACTGCCTCATGACTCTATCCGGGTAGTGGGCCTCAACTGCAACGTCGTACACCAAAGCTGCAGTAGTCATCCATAGGACCTGGTCCTGTGTGCACACCGAAAATATCACAAGCGGTGCACGTGCGGCTATAGCCGAAGGACTGTATGGCTCCCACATAATGTCTTCTGGGGTTAATCGATCAAATTCGGCAACAAACTCAGGATAAGACCGCCGGGTCTGTACATGTGCCCATATTTTCTGCAAAAATAAAAATTATATGTCCACTAATCAGTCCTAATAATAATTAAAATGATTGCTAATCTACTGTTTCAACAAAATAGTTTCTATAATTTTCTAACATTCTCTACAATTTTCTAATATTCTCTACAATTTTCTATAATTTTCTACAATTTTCTACAATTTTCTATCATTTTCTACAATTTTCTAACATTTTCTACAATTTTCTAATATTATCTTGCATTTTCTAATACTTCTCTAACAATTTTCTAGTATTTTTTAATACTAAATCTAACACTTAATGTACTATATCAACGCTAATCGCTATAAGTAAATGCACCTAAATGTACCACTAATCACTCCTAATAATAATTAAACTGATTGGTAATCTACTGTTTCAAAAAAATAATTACAACATAATCTATTTATAAAATGTGGAAAATTTTAGTTACCTAAAGTCGCCGGCTTGAAAATCCGGCAGGGCTTCGCCGCTTTGCCTCTCCTTCACTCCTCCTCTCCCTCCCTATTTTTTCTTTTTTTTGGATTTTTAGCAAGGCAAATGAGAAGGGAGGGGCAGCCAACACCCTTATATAAAGGGGGAGCCGGCCGCCCCCAGCCGGGCGGCCTGGGAGGCCGGTCGCCCGGCTGCCGGGCGGCCGGTTCTCAGGGACCTGTCCGCAATTTTTTTTCCTCTTTTTTTTTCAGATTAGCCCCTGCCGCCCGGCAGCCGGGCTGCCAGGTCCCGGCCGTCCGGCAGCGGGGCGGCCGGGGTATATTTCTACCTGCTGTAGCAGCACCGTCCAAATTAAACCGGCTTAAATGCACTAACCATTATTTTAATAATTAATCAAGTTCCTGTGCACTTAAAACGGTGTAACTTGACAGGCTGTCGGGTAAAATCCCGATTAAACTACTGTACTCCAGGATCACAATTGCACTTAGACCCGTACGAAGACGAGCACAGGTGATACCAGCATACAGAAGTCTTCAAATTAATTTACAACACATGTTTTACATAAAAGTCTTAATACAAGCGACAGAGTTTAAAACACAGCGGAAGTTTAAAACTGAGTTCGAAATACAATACGGTACCCACGATGATGATAAAAGGTGAGCTCCACATTCTGCCCACCGATGTGATGCCAACCTGCCCACGGGGCGGCAGGGGTATATTTATGTAAATTTCCAACTCGAAAATATATTTTTGTAAAAAACAGAAATAAAAAATATAAAAATAAAAAAACCGCGTCGGTCCAGTGAGGAGTCCCCCACTCCACTTCACTCCTCGAATCGGATCAACTACAAGTCTACAACTAGTAATCATTCACACACAGCAACAGCCAACAGCCCACAGCACGGGGGCATTCCGATCCGCCGGAACCCTAGCAAGGAGTTAGGTATCCATGGCCTTCTGGTGGCCGCTCCTCGTGCTCGCCGCCGCCTACTCGCTCTGCCGCCTGCTCCTCTTCCTCATCCCGCCCACCGTCCCTTCCATCGACGTCGACGCTTCCGATGGTACCGCCCCCATTCTATTTCTATCCCATCTCCATCTTATTCACATCTTTAATTCTGAGGGGGTTCCCATTTGCCTTGCCGCAGTCTTGGCCAAGGAGGACAGCTTCATTTACGTAAGTCCACATGTTGCTCTTGTATTCATTCACTTGACTCACCCCGGGAATACTAGTAGTCTAGTACTGCTGCCAAATTGTATAGTCTCTTTTGAACCACCAACCAACTCAATGTGGGTGCAGTAAGCTTGGGTGCTGATTTGCTTCCACTTGGGCCTTTTCCTCTTGTCCAACTCAATGTGGGTTACATCTTGTTTATCAATTGCTAGCAGCATTCTAATTTGTTGCGCCGCTGCAGATACCAAGAAAGGGCAAAGCAGCTCAGACCGACAAGGTCCAATGCTACGAACCAGCAACCATGAAATACTTGGGCTATTTCCCTGCACTGACTCCTGATGAGGTATATATGTTCCTGTTCCTGGCCTGCTATACTTAGGTCGGCTCTCCTTCCTGAGTACAAACTAGAGATTTAGCGCAGGCCTTATTGTTAGTCATGTTGTTTTCTGAAATATTCTCTCTTCTCTGACCGCCAAAACGAATCAAGCTTGTTATGTACTGCGGCTCTATTTGGCTTTGATTGTCGCCAATTCTTCTTCGACTAATTAGGTCAAGGAGCATGTTGCACAAGCCAGGAAAGCTCAAAAGATATGGGCAAAAAGCAGCTTCAAGCAAAGGCGCCAGTTCCTTCGTGTCCTTCTCAAGTATATACTTGAACATCAGGATCTCATTTGCGAGTAAGGCCCATCCTTTTCTTCCACTTGCTCTGACATCCTCACATCTACAAGAGTAAGCTCAATTCTGTTTATGTTGTGCAGGGTATCATCTCGGGACACGGGAAAGACTATGGTCGATGCTTCATTAGGCGAGATAATGACCACATGCGAGAAGATTACCTGGCTTTTGGATGAGGGTGAGAAGTGGTTAAAACCTGAGTACAGGTTAGAATCCTCAAAACTAATCCTACATGTTGGCTTGGGACCTTATATCCTTGCTGATAGAGGTAAATAAGTGCTTGTATGGATGACTGTTAATAACTAATTAGTAATTGCTTACTCCAGGTTTGCTTTTGCTTTCACTGTTTATGTCTGAGCAATAACTCATGTTTACCTTTCATTATGATTCGAGACAGAGAGCATTTTATGTTTAGGAATGGTTTCTTTTTTTATTGTCTGCCTCCAATTAGGTATATTTTTTGACTACTTGCTTTTTATGCTGCTCAGATCAACTGGGAGATCAATGCTGCACAAGAGAGCAAAAGTTGAATTCTACCCTCTTGGAGTGGTTGGTGCTATTGTATCATGGAATTATCCCTTCCATAATGTTTTTAATCCAATGCTGGCTGCAGTATTCTCTGGTAATGCAGCAGTTATAAAGGTAAACATCATGATCTAACACCAGAACAAGTCTTTTAAATCCTTTGTGCACAATTCATCTGTTAATAGTCAATTGCCTTGCCTTGCTGACTAGTGCTTGGCCCTAGCTGTGGAACCTAATGTTTGTTTTTCTTCCTGTAAATGCTAAAAGGTTGAAATTCCTTAAATCACCTTGCCTAATCTGTTCTTTAACAAACCATTTCCATGGACATATCGTAGACTCATAGATCAATTAGTAAAATTTTTCTTATTAAATAATCTTGATATCTGTGTGTATTATGTGCCACCATTGAAGCTGATGGCTATTATTTTTGTGCTATGCCTTCTGCTATTTTTTATTAGTTAACCTAATAGAGTTCTCCAGAAAGTAGTAAATTGCATATTGAACATATGTTGGCTCCTAGAAAGCACCCTTCTCAAATAAGTGTAGAAAAATTCTCTATTGAGCTTTTCTTGGATGGATCTTTTCATTTACACCAAGTGCAGATAGAATGTTAGCATGGCAACACTGCAGCACGTTGTGACATTAACATCTCCCCCTTGTTTTTCTAAGTTAAATGTATGTAGACTGTTATATACTTATATCCACCTTTCTGCTGTATGTAGGTATTATGTAGGCCTCTGTAATGTGTTGATTCATCTGATTTCTGATGTACATTAAACATTACTCAGATTATTCTGATTGGTGAAATGGCCTTTTACAGGTCTCTGAACACGCGACTTGGTCAGGCTGCTTTTATTTCCGTATCATACAAGCAGCTCTTTCAGCTGTTGGTGCACCTGAGAATCTGGTGCACATAATAACTGGGTATGGGTGCAGTTTTCTATATTCTTAGTTTACCTGCTAACTGCACACCGCTTACCTGGTCTCTTTTTTTTTTTGTTTGTTTTAAGTTTTGCTGAAACAGGCCAAGCTCTTGTATCTTCAGTAGACAAAATAATATTTGTGGGATCACCTGGCGTTGGAAGGATGGTATAACTCACATCTGAAGTATTGTTTTATTAAGTAGATCCAACTATCCATATTCTTTATTTTGAGTATATGTCATGATATGGATTCTGTCTAACCACTAAACACACCTGTGCTTGCTAAATCAATTGATTTTCATAGTTACTACTAGGTTCAGTGTCCAGATAGACCTTGACCAATTGCCACAATGTGACAGACAAAAGGACTTTATGTATATTAGATATTCTGTCTGCAGCACAATGTACATCTATTTTTACTAGTGATTATATAGCCAGGACCTATCTCCTAGCATATACTTTTTTATATATTTTAGATGCCTGTATTAAAATGGAATCATATATTTCTGTTAATAGGTATTTGTACCCTCCATTTCCTCTGTTCTAAAGACTTAAGTTTTCTGCTTATTACAGATCATGCAAAAAGCATCGGAGACTCTAATACCTGTAACTCTTGAGCTTGGTGGCAAAGATTCCTTTATTGTGTGTGAAGATGTAGATTTACCCAATGTAAGGGTAGTTTATGTTGCCTATGACATGAACAGCATATTTTCTTCAACAAGTCCCAGCAGTGTGCTGAAACTAATCTGTCATCTTTTCCTGTTTTCAGGTTGTTCAAGTCGCCATTAGAGCTGCTCTGCAATCTAGTGGGCAGAATTGTGCTGGCGCTGAAAGATTTTATGTCCACAACGATATCTATTCCGCCTTTGTTTCTCAAGTAGTGAAGATAGTCAAATCTATATGTGTTGTAAGTACACGAACCATATGCCAACTTTTATTGCATTACCTTTTTGAGTCTTGTGCTGCTTCACAGGATGGCAACCTTGTGCTGTCAACTCTGTATTATTATCTATTATTTGTCTTACGAACAAATGCAAATATGTGCACTAACACGAGACTATGAGTATGCTTTTCATATTTGTAACCTCGTGTTTCATATTGTGTTCTTTTCTGTTCCATGGAACCATATTTTCTGACATGTGCCAGTTAAAACTTATCTTAATTAAATAGATGATCCTAAACAATTTTAGTAGATAATTCCATATGGGTGTTCAGCAATCAGCAAACATCTTTAGGTGCCTATACATTAATTTCTTTTTTTCGTTAACTCTTGTACTTTTGCCATAGTGCTTATGGCGTGTCCCTCTGTTTCACTTTATTACTTTTTTAGGGTCCCCCTTTATCAGGCAGATATGATATGGGTGCAATCTGTATGATAGAGCATTCTGAGAAACTTCAGAATCTTGTTAATGACGCTATTGACAAAGGTGCCGAAATTGCTGTCAGAGGGAGTTTTGGCAATCTTGGTGAAGATGCAGTTGATCAATTTTTCCCTCCAACTGTCCTGGTGAATGTTAATCACACAATGAAAATTATGCAAGAAGAGGTAAGCTCGAGTTGATCTATGATTTCCTTTAGGACCAGTGATAATACTGTTAGTCTTAGCACTGTCTTTTGCTGATCAACAGGCATTTGGGCCAATTCTACCAATCATGAAATTCAGTTCTGATGAAGAGGCTATTAAACTTGCAAATGATTCAAAATTCGGTCTTGGTTGTGCTGTTTTTTCTGGCAACCAGAAGCGTGCCATCAAAATAGCATCCCAATTACACTGTGGTGTAGCAGCAATCAATGATTTTGCATCAAGTTATATGTGTCAGGTAACTATGTAATTGATGTTATGTCTGTCTTTTGTAATAGTTAAAACTCAGAATTGATGCATGGTGCTGGTGATAAGAAGCTGTCTTTTTTTTTTTTTGCAAATTTCCTTTAGTAGGCCCACTTATCCTATAGCATCTATTGTTCATCATGCCTGTGTTGCGTTTTCCTGTTTTGTGTTATACCACTAACACTTCTGTTTCTGTCTTCAGTCATTGCCATTTGGTGGTGTTAAAGACAGTGGATTTGGGAGATTTGCTGGTGTAGAGGGCTTGCGAGCTTGCTGCCTTGTGAAGGCTGTCGTAGAAGATAGATTCTGGCCATATATTAAAACGATGATCCCAAAACCTATCCAGGTCAATTTCTTCCCCCAAACAAATAGTCTGATCTGCACAGTCTACTTGATTCTGCTACTCAGACGCTGGTGATTTTGCAGTATCCTGTCTCGGAGCATGGATTTGCGTTCCAGGAGCTGCTCGTGGAAGCTCTGTATGGCTATAGCGTTTGGGACAGGTTGCGGTCCCTCGTGAATCTGGTAAAGATGATTACTGAGCAGAACTCTACCCCAGCTCCAGCTCCAGGTACGAGGACGAAGAAAAGGCGATGAGGCTGTGCCAATTTGCCCTTATGACGCTTCTCCCATCAGCGATGGGCTTGTCGGGGATGCAGGTTATGTGCTTGGCAGCCTGCACTGTAAACGGCCTTAAGAAATTAGAAGTAGCCTCCTTCCATGACACAAGAGGAAATCAAAATCGACAACGAGATCCGTGACTGGTTTTCGATTTTGGTCTCCGAAACAACTCTGTTGTGTTGGTGCTTGCTGCTTGGGAACATAGCTTTGAGAAACTGTTGCCTGGGCAATGAATGAAGTGAAATTCTAGTAACTATGGTTGTGTTAGGATGTGTCATGTGCTGCTCGGACACCATAGGTGTTTGAGTGTCTGTGCGGTCAGCATGCAGCTCCATCGCCATGTAGTACGTACTAGCAGCAGCGCGTGGAAAGTAGACAGAGTGACTAATTTTCAGCAGCAGGGCGCTCATGCACTGCACGCTAGTAGTAGTTGTGTTTATGAATGGTGAACAGTGGAGTGGAATCAGGGCTCAGGCTATGGCTGGGCATTCGGGTAGCCCGAAAATTTCGGGTCGGGCTTTTCGGGTATTTGAAATTTCGGGTTTTGAAAATCGATACCTGAAATTTGCCCGAAATAACAAAAACCCGACATTTTGGGTACCCGAAAATTCGGGTTCGGGTAATCCCCGAACTACCCGATATCAAGAGGGCCGATAAGGGCTCGCCGCGCCTCCGCCACCATGAACTCGGAGCCGCGCGCAGGACCCTGCAGCGCGCTCGCCCGTCGCTCGCCGAGCAGTGCCCGCGGGGGCCTCTGCCACCGCCACCGCGGCCGGGATCCGCTCGCCCCGCGCCGCTTGGAGTAGGGGAGGCTGGCCCCACCCCACGCCCGCGCCGGCCGGTGCAGCTCCTCCCTCGGCCCAGCATAGGTGAGGAGGCCGCAGCTCCTCGCTCGCCGGCCCGGCGCAGAGGGAGCCGGTGAGGCGGCCGCCCCGGCGGCCACTGCGGCGAGGGTGAGATCCGAAGGTGCGCTGGCTCGCCTGCTCGCCGAGGAGGGAGAGGAAGGAGTGGGAGGCGCCGGATGCCTCCATGGATCCGGTCGGAGAAGAGGAGAGGGAGGGCCGGCACTGGATCCGGCCGCCGGGGGTCGCCGCGAGCAAGGGGGTCGCCTCGAGCAGCACCGTCGGAGGAAGCAGGCCACGGTCGCGTGCGGTGGCGCGGTGACGGCGGCCGGCGGGCGAGGGGCGGTGGCGCGGTGAGCCGATGACGGCGGACGGCGCGCGAGGGGCGGACGGGCGACTCGCGACTCGCGAGGGGCGGCTGGGCGCTGTGGCCTGTGGCGGCGTGACTGGGGTGGGGCGGTGGCCGGTGGGGGACGGGGGGTGCCGGGGTGGGGTGGGTGGGGCGCTGACCGCTGGGCGTAGGTTAGGGTTAAGAGGATTCATGGGCTGGGCTGGGCTGATTTCATACAATGAATAAACATATCTATGGGCTGGGCTGATTTCGGGTAGTTCGGGTACCGTAACCCAATACCCGAACTACCCATAATAATTTCGGGTACCGTGGGTTAGAATCCGAATCGGGGTTCGGGTTTTTTGGGTTCGGGTTTTTCAAGTTTGGACCCGGGTTTTTCGGGTTCAGGCTTCGGATTTCGGGTATTTTGCCCAGCCATAGCTCAGCTGCCTCCCAACCCGAGCAAGCGATCGATCGAGAGCGTGGGCATGAATGCTACTAGCTACAGGCCACAGCTAGCCGCCGGCGGCCCACCTGTGCTAGCTCTAGCTGCGCGGCCAAACAAACCAATTCAGGAGCAGGAGGGCAAGACCACCGCCTGATCAAGAATAAGGATGAAAATGGACGGAAAAAATCCCGTCCCATCCTGCCCGTATTTCTATATTTATCCTGTCCGTTTTCGTATTTACGGAAAAATACGGAAATGGGACGAGAAGCGGGAGAGGGTGTATCCCGCTCGTATTTGCGAGATTCTGTTTTTAGCCGGGATAATCCCATATTTTTCCTGTATTTATAAAATCTAGAAAAAAATAAATAGGCACACAATATATCCTCTCATGTTTCTTAACATCAATACATGTTCCTCAACATCAATACATATATTTCTCGATTTAATCGTAGGAAACAAGAAACATTGATCATATTTTTGAAAAATAGCTTGTGTAAAGGAGTGTCTAGTGTTATATTCATGAAAAGTGAATGGTGATTAAATAATAATACATTCCGGTAGATTTTTTGGTTCCCGCCCGTTTCCGTGACTGTTATATCCCGTTTTCGCTCCCGTACCCGGCTATTCCGCTCCCACTCCCATTTTCCGTAATAAAAAACAGAAACGGAAATGGTTGAGGGGTTTTCCCGTCCATTTTCATCCCTAATCAAGAATGTAATTTTACTTTGTGCAGTTAATACATATCTCTCTTTGCTCGAAAAAAAGGGCTGCGCTGGTGCTTTATTCGCCAGTTGAAATGTTTTTCTCTTCTTCTTTTCTTTTCATGAGACAAAATCATATCATAGTAGTACTATTGGGGCATTCTACGCAGGAATTGGACTAGTTTTCCTTGTTATTCTTGCTTCCTTGGCATTGATTGGCATGTGGTTCGACCCCTAGAAATTAAAAGAAACATCTCTTCATTTGTTAATTACTACTCTGGACTGTATAGTATAAATAAAGTTAAGGAATTGTCGATTCATCTGTTCTACTTACTCCTATCTGCTTTCGATTTATTCTCTATTACATAACAATATTAAATCAACTGAAATTAAAGAGAAGGAAGCAAGCTGGCAGGCACGAGGAACACACGGGGGCGAGGAGTCCAGCCATAGCAATGCCATGTGCAGAGCATAGGATGGCCTGACCTGATCCCTGGGTGGGGCCCAGAGACAGCCGCACATGACTGCCTCTCTGCCTGCAGGTAAAACCAGGTGAGGTGCGCTACGCGACAAGGAAGGAGGTGGGCTGTGGGGGCCCGCCACCACATTCCGCCCGGGCCCACTACAAGTGCATTCCCTCGCTTTGGGCTTTGTAGCCTGGAGTACCGCCGCCGCCCGCAGGCCATCAGAAAACCTGGGCCATGGATGATGATGTATCGCGTCTTTTTTATTTTTATATTTTTCAATTTTTTTTACAGAAATATATTTTTGCTTTTAGATTTTACAGTTCTATACCTCTGCCGCCCGGCAGGGGGACGGCAGGGGGACTACCGCCCGGCAGGAGGACGGTAGAGACCTATATGTAAATAAAAATAATTTTTTTGCGCAGAGGTCCTTGGCGGGTGCCTGCCGCCCCACCACTTGGCGGCAGGGGGCCTGCCGCCCGGCAGGGGAGCGGCAGGCTCCCGCCCCAAATATAAAACTCCGCCCCTTCCCTCTGCGCCCTCATTTTCTGCCCACGAGATCCAGAGAGGGGAGAGGGAGAGAGGAGGGGTGAGGGAGGTAATTCCACCGACGAAGCCCTGCCGGATTTTGGATCCGAACCGCAGGTAACTAATATTTCTCAACTTTGTCATTCCAGAATTTTTGTATGTTTAATTTTATGATTAGTATTTTTTATTATTACAAGCCCTTAGGGTTCAGATTAGTGGTTATAATTGAAGCCATAGCATATTTCTAGATATTATATTAATTAAAATGAAGTCTTTGCATGGCCAGATATGTCGAGCAAAGTGGCGTTTCAAGTTCATTACGGTGACTTTTATAGAATTACTCATAATTCCTATTGAGTAAATCTATCAGCATTGGAAAGAAGACAGTGCAGTCTAGATAAACCCCTAGAGAGGAGTTTTGAGTCCATACGGAAATGTCTTCATAGGATGTTCAATGTGAATCTAAAGACCCATTTGCTTACGGTTCATACCTTGACTTCCTAGGAAACTAATGTGGATTTCTGTGAGTTGACGCATATAAGTAGTACGGAAGAATGGCAACATTACATGTACGCAGCTCTTGAAAGTGGGTGGCCTCTCGCATTGGTAATTCAAATTCACCAGAAGACCGGTGATTTAGGTGAAGGGTCAACACACACAACATCTGACTGCAATGAAGAGATGTGGAAGATGATAAAGAAGAAGAGAACATGCAAGCTCCAGAACCAGAACCACAAGGTTTGGCAGATGAAGGCGAGCGGATACCTGGAATTGTGGAGGAAATGGAGAAAGAAGACCAGGATGCGCGAATAATGGAGCAATGTGGGGACTCATCGGACGATGAGGACGACTCATCGGACGATGAGGACGATGAGCGCTTCCCAGTGCTAGGTGAATGGCGTGAAGAGAGTTTTGGGAATCCAGTGGTACAAGATATTAAGAGTTCGGAGTTTGAATACAGAGTGAATGAGGTTGTACAAGGGGCAAAGTATCGTACCATTGAGGATGTGAAGGATGCAGTGAAGCTCTGGGCTGTATCTCTGAGGAAGGAATTTAGAGTACTGAAGTCTAGCAGCAAAGAATACGAGGTGAGGTGTGCAGATAAAGACTGTACATGGCGAGTGCATGCATACAAGGGAAAGTTAAAGACATACTGGGAATATTCAATTGTTACACCACATACTTGTAGATTGATAGGTGTTGTGGGACATCATCGTAATATCACATCAACTTTCGTGGCTAAGAAGATGTATGGGGTGATTCTTGACAAAATGGATTACGAGCCTGTATTGATAATTAGGGACATTGAACAGAATTTCCAGTATGTGATCAGCTATGCAAAGGCTTGGCGGGCTAAACAAAAAGTATTTGAGATGAGATTTGGCACTTGTGAAGCATCATATGACAACCTACCTCATATGCTTGAAGCAATTGTGCACAGAAATCCTGAAAGTACTTTTGATACATACAGTGTACCGAGCTTGTCAGGGGGGCCAAGCATTCTGCTGCGAGCTTTCTTCTGCATTGGAGCATGTGTGAGGGCATTCATTTACTGCCTTCCTGTTCTGTGTATTGACGGCACTTTCCTGACAGGGAAATATAAGGGAACAATATTGACGGCAATCGGAATTGATTGCAACAAGCAGATAGTTCCCATCGCCTTTGCCTTTGTTGAGAATGAGAACACAGAAAGCTGGTACTGGTTTCTTGAACGTCTGAAGATTCACGTTGTTGCTAGAAGGCCTAATGTTTGCCTTATCAGTGATAGACATGCAGGTCTACTTGTAGCTATAAGGCAGCTCCAAGAAGGTAGTCAATTTTCACCTCCTATATGGCCAGATGTTGTCAATAGGTGGTGTGTGAGGCATATGGCTGCTAACTTTTATGAGCGGTTCAAGAATAAGGATCTGATAAATTTATTCAAGCGATTGTGCACTCAGAATCAGCAGAGGAAGTTCGATGCTTTATGTGGTATAATTGATGACATGAGCGCTGAATTGCTTAAGAGCCAGGCCTCATCATCTAGCAGGAGACGTTCTACAGATTCATTAGTTGGACATGTTAAGCCATTTTCACAGTGGATTGATGGTGCGCCTAAAGAGAAGTGGTCACTTCTGTATGACACAGATGTGAGACGTTATGGGATCGAGATGACCAACCATGTTGAATGTTACAATATGGTAATGCGTCGTGTTCGTGGATTTACTCTTGTTGGCATTGTTGAGTTCATCATGTATGGATGTATAAGGTATTTTAGGGAGCGATATGCATCAGCCGCTTCCTTACTTAATGATCCAGGAGTGCATTTTTCAGAAGGGTCAATGAGTACATGGAGAAAAAAATTGAAAAGGCTCGATTTCACTCAGTCATATCGATGGGCACAAAGGAGCAAATATTTGAGGTTTCATGCAGGGATAGGACCGGACAGGGTGTCCGCAGACAAAGGGTAATTCAAGAAGTTTTGATAACCATTGATGGGAGGGTGTTCTGCCGATGTCAGAAGCCAAAGGTGCATCACTTACCATGCTCCCATGTCATCGCGGCTTGTTCTGTATCTGGGTTAGACGCAGCGTCATATGTTTCTCAATATTTCACAAAATAAACCACAACACAGACTTGGTGTCATGAGATATACGGCATCGGTATTCTAGGCCCATTCACTCAAAAAAATCCCCATCCAATGCTCATCCCTGATGCAGCTACGAAGCGGGCCATAGGCTGACGGCAGACACGTCGTATCCGGAACAGAATGGATGAGTCCGAGGCTGGAAAGAAGAAAAAACGTTGCAACTTGTGTGGAGCGGACGGTCACACTTGTAAGAAGTGCCCACAACTTTCAGTACCCACTGCTGTTGCCGAGACTGGACCTTCCGGGAATCCGACGGATGGATCGGCTCCACCTACAAGAATTCGCCGCATCTAGTTGTGCACGTAACAGCTTGCAATGTATTTGTGTGTACGAAACTAAGTATATTATGTATTTGTCTCGAATTTGATTGTAACGAAAGGAACCTTCAATGTAATGTGTTATGTGGTATTTTGTTTAACGTTCTATTTATATTTCGTTCATTGTATCTTATATGGTATTGTATCATAAATATAATCATTACAATCAAACATAGCAAACATATAAGTATTGCAATTAAAGGTACACGCGTCCCGTCACAATTTACATCACAATCTAAAACCGATGTCCATCATATGTTACAGATCATGTCATGAAATCATCTAAGTCGTCATCCCAGTTGACAGATGGTGGTGCTGTAGGTGGTGCAACATTACTTGACGAACCTCTCGACTTTCATTTTCTCTCTTTTCTGGTTCTAGGTTCATGTACAGGGGGAGGAACATCAGGTGTTCGAGGCCATAATTTGGGGGGGGCATGAAGTCATCCATATCGTCATCACAGTTAACACAACTAGGTGCTCGAGGTGGTGCAGCATGACTTGACGAACCTCCGGTCATCTGTTCTTGCGGAGACCAAGAACTATCACCCGAAGATCTTTTCCACCTCCTTCGTCTAGTTTGCGGCATAACTCCACGGAAGATACATACCAATTTACGGAAATTTGGTATCGAATTGTTAATCAACTCCGTGTCCTCGGGGTAATCCTAGCATATAATTACACAATAATTTTACTATTTCGTAAATATGGACTACAAATGACGGACATGATTAGAACTGAATAAGAGTTACCTCAATGTGCATCTCATACACCTCTGGCCGCATCCATATCTTACAAGTAGTTTGTAAGAATCCAATAACATAAAGATGATTCGCTAGTTCACATACCCTCATGTATATCTTCCGACGTTCTAGCAGGTGTTCCTTTAAATCTTGCATTGTAATACCTCGAAACAATGTCAAATCTTTAAACTCAACTAATTTGGACAACACCATCTCTATCGTACCATCCGCTAATGGATCCAACTTCTTACTGATTACAAGATGTGTCATGATATCAAGAAATATACTAGATTTTTCTTCGGTCCATGAAAATCCAACAGAATTGGAGGCAGCCATTGCCTTATGCTGCAATAACAATAAGGTACTGTCATTCTAAATTTACTATTCTATATTTCACTATCCAAAAACTAAATCTATTCTAATTCATAATTATTTTAGAAATAAGTCTATAATAATTGAGAAATATTGGTTACATGCGGTTCGGATCCAAAATTCGGCAGGGCTTCGCCGGTGGAATTACCTCCCTCACCCCTCCTCTCTCCCTCTCCCCTCTCTGGATCTCGTGGGCAGAAAATGAGGGCGCGAGGGAAGGGGCGGAGTTTTATATTTGAGGCGTGAGCCTGCCGCCCCCTGCCGGGCGGCAGGCCCCCTGCCGCTCCACCACTTGGCGGCAAGGGGCCTGTCGCCCGGCAGGGGGGCGGCAGGCACCCGCCAAGGACCTCTACGCAAAAAAATTATTTTTATTTACATATAGGTCCCTACCGCCCCCCTGACGGGCGGTAGGGGTATAGAACTGTAAAATCTAAAACCAAAAATATATTTCTATAATTTTTTTTTGAAAAATATAAAAATAAAAAAGATGCATGATGTATCTATATAAAAAAAGGAAGGATCCGGCGATCCGAAAGCCTGTCTGCTCTCAGACAGACTACTACTACTATACTGCTGTTGTATTATGTAATAATAAAAAAAACTACTATACTGCTGTAAGAAGAGGGAGGCTGCAGAAGCTAATTACAGTAGCTGCAAGAGCAAACACCTCGTGTGGCCTACCATACATACATAATGCGGTGTATGCTAATGATACAGCGTTGTGTGATGATGATGGTCATTATATTAGATAGATTGATCTCTCGAGCACATCCGGGCGTGGTGCTCCGATCCCTGCTGATGATCCGATCCGCGCCATTATATTAATGAAACCCCAGCCTCCTCGTAGCCCTCGACAATGTATGCTTGAGCAACACCGTCGAGAAACTGGATAATAAATTTGTAACAAATATGCCCCATTAAACTATATTTTGTGATTTTTAATTTTTAATGATTGTATAACAATATAATTAATGGGACTAACAACGTTCATACTTATACAGGATTTTAGATTCCATAGATGTAGCCCAAACCATACGCAAGATTTCTAAATCGTTGTCAAGGTATCCAAATCATAATAAAAAAATCAGATACAGAATATATTTGAAGTGTGTCCAAATGACAGCCGAGACAAATTGGACAAGTAGAAGCAAAAATCAGACGACCAGTTAAACCGATAGGTCAGAAAATCAATGGATCAATGCAATGCTGAGTTAAGTGAAGAAAACACAGTAGCATTGGTTAAACCAATAGTGCAAGAAAAGACGTTGGTGCATGGTACTCCAATTGATCAGAGAGCATGGCAAGCCGCAGATGAGTTTGAGGGAAATTTCTTTAGCATCGGTTGAACCGGCGGTGGTCGGATGAAGTGTTGGAGTAAGCGTCAGTGCAATGATGCAAATAGAAGTTGGCATGTCAAAGGGGAGCCAACTGCTATATTTCAATAAATAGAGTAATCGGTTGAACCGACAACCACTAGTCAAAACGTCAGTTCAACCAACATATTGCACTTTTACTGACCGTTGGAGCAACGACTCTATGGAGTGGTTGGGCTATATACTCCCTTCTCTCGTCCATTTGAGTTTGCTAGAGTTAGGAGAAGTCACAAACACACTAAAAAACACCTCCAAGCCATAAGAGTGATAGTTGATCACATCCATAGACCTTAGCGCATTTATTGAAAGTGTTAGTGTTAGGTTAGCTCTAGAGAGAGTGAAACAGAGCAAGGTGTTGTACCTTGTGAAATGGTTCTAGAGTGAACTACAGTATATTCATGGTGTGCCACCCCTTTGAGTCTTGGAGACTCGCCGACAAGTCTTCGAGCCTCCAGGAGCGGCGTCGATGACGATGTGCGGAGGACATGGAGACCCCCTTTTTTCGTGGAGAAGCTTCTTAGTGAAATGCCGTATCAAGGTGACAGGGGAACTTGATGTGACCCTTGGCGGCATAGCTTTTATGACAAGTCAAAGGGGTCCCTGGAAGAGACTTGGTGGCGAGGAAGCAATACTCTTGTTGAGTGCTTCAATAACATGGACTAGGGGTGGCTTAGTCCCAACCGATACCATATGATGAATCCTTGTGTCAGGAGTTTGCTTCCCCTTACATCCCTTTCTCGATGTTTTCACATTTTATTCTTGCAACTTGTATGACTTTATATTTTTAGAGGAGCATCAAGTTAGATTGGCTATATATATGTTGCAAAAAGTATTTTGGGATTAAGATTTCACACTAGGTGAACCGTAGTTGCACATCTAAATAGTATAATTTTGTTTATATTTTGTGCACTTTTAGTTGGAGCCGTAGGTTTCTTTTTAAGTTTGTCTAATTCAAGCCCTCCCCCTCTAAGACTACGAGAACCGATTTCTTTCAAAACTACTCTATCAACTATACCAAATGTCTCTCTTAGAGCATTTCCAAGAGACCCTTTATATCTTCTCTAATTTATAGAAATAGAGATTTTAACAAAGAATTACCCTCTAACAGTCTCTTCAATTGGATATCCAAATATAGATATCCTCTATTCTGAATTTCATGTTAGCCAAAAATGAAGAGCAAGGATAACTCTCTAGACTGCGCACAAAGATATAGAAAAGCTGTTGGAGAATACAAAGATATGAAAAAACAATTTTTACTCATATAACTCTTCAAATGATGATTTCGAGAGTAGATTTTTGAAAAGTTCTGGGAGACGCTCTTAACTTGCTAGCTACTACTCTCTCCATTCTCTTTTGATAGTTATATTTTAAAACTCAAATGCTCATAAATGATAGCTATATTTGCTATTGGCGTATGCTGTGACAATAGATAGCACTAGTAACAAGGAGTTCCCAGTTAAAATATTGAAGGACCAACAAAAATGTCTGTGTTGCATTTATTATATGATAAGTAAAATTATTTTTTTTGTCATTGTGTCAAGTTAAAATATAGCTATCAAAAAAGGGAGTATACAGTACCAGTTGATAAATTAAAATTATTCAGGCTGTGGCAACAGATGACTTCAGCTTACCCCTCTCTCTCTATATATATTATCATAAGGTCGACTAAATGTCATTAAATAAATTGGATAAAAGATCAAATTACTCCTAACTCCTAAGGTGGAGAAAGATGGATAAATTGGAGGGGGGTAGCGGTTGGAAAAGTAGACCTCCGGTAGGCCTTTAGTCCCAACTCCCAATAAGTACCTCCCACGGAGTTCAGTAGATTTTAGTCCCAACATGCACTTTTAGTCCCTTGAAACTAAAGTGCATGGAGAAATGCATTAGTCCCATGAACTTAGGCCCTATTTGAATTTTTGGGCTATTTTTTAGCCCCCATTAAATAGCTCTAGAGAAGCAAAAAAAGGACTATTTCTGAACTATTTCCAAATACCTCACTAAAAAAATATCACCCTCAAGTGGTGCTATTTGGGGCTATTTCGGATGGGTCCTACTAATTCTCTCACGCTCTCTCTCTCTATTGAAAAAGTGGCAGCCAAATTATTAGAAAATTGCTTTAGGACCAAGTAGCCCTTGGATCCAAACACCTTAAGGGCTATTTTATTGAAGGACTATTTTCTTGAACTAAACTTAAGCTCTCAGAATATTCTTAACTATTTCTCCAAAGGACACTTCTACGTGGAGAGGGGTCTCCGGATAAACTTCCGTCGAGACCCCTCCCCTCCGCATCATCGCTAGTAAAAAAAGAAAAAAACGAGGATCTCGTCTTCCTCCCTCTCTCGTCTTCTCCGCCCGACCTCCCTCTCTCGTCTTCTCCGCCCGATTTCTCGCCTTCCTCTGCCCCCCCTCGCCGCCCCTCCGCCTCCGCCCCCGCTACCGACCTCCCCCGACGCCGGCGAGGACCGCCCGGGTCCAACCCCTTCCCCCTTCCCTATCCCGACCACCTCTGCTTTGCCTCCCTTCGGCCCGCCACCGACCACCCCCTCGCCGGCGTCACCTCCGACGCCGGCGAGGACCGCTCGGGTCCAACCCCTTCCCCCTCCCCCTCCCCCTCCCCCTCCCCCTCTCCTCCCCCATCCCGGCCACCTCCACCGCTCACCCCCGCCGCCGACCCCGCCCACTGGTTGTCCACCACCACTCGGCCGGCGGCGCCATCGCCGCCGGCCTCGCCGCCCACAACCCGCCTCCTCCGCCGGGCCGCCCGCCGCCCACGGCCATCCCTCTAAGGCCTGCTGGTCATGGAAGATCCCCGACCCCGAACCCCTGGAAACCCCAAAACCTTAAGGCCGCCGACCTCTGCCACCGCCCGAGGCCGGCGGCGCTCACCGCCGGCCGCCGCTGCCCACAACCCGCCGGTGATGGTCTCGTTACCTTCTTCTTCCCATTTGTTACCTTCTTCTCCTTCCCCTTTGCTTTTCTCCTGTAATGGGAGGGGCTCCCGATTTAGCTTAAATCGAGAGGCCTCTCGATATAGGATTATCGTTCTCCAAATTAGATCTATTTCAGACTATTTTCTTGAACTAAACTTTAGCCCTCAAAATCAAACAATACTCGTACGTACATACCTTCCTATTTGGACTATAAGGCCAATCTCAATGAGAGTTTCAAGGAGGATTTTATGATATTAGATATTATCATTTTTGCTAACATGGTAAGGTGAGAGAAGGATTGAGTTTCATAAGATGTGACGAGAGTTTTATCACTATGAAACTCATCTGGCACAATTACCTAGTTCTTAGTCTTAGTAACTGTATTCATGAAACCCGCATGGTCTAATAGCGTCGATAGCTACGTTACCTAGGCAGCAGACAAAGGGATCAAAGCGACTAGAGTGCAGGCTTTGGAACTTGAAGTCTTGACTGGCCTAATATCATCCTTCTCCTCTCTGATTGATTTGCAATGTACTCTCTCTCTCTCTCTCTCTGAGTACAACAAGACCATTTTATGCCAACTTGTGGTTTGTTTAATTTGGTTCCAAAAAGCTAGGTCGTGATTTGTTTAGGAAAATAGAACAATAATTAATGAGGCCGGCTCCACTCATAGTTTTTGCCATTTGCGGAAGTGGAATGAGCGAGAGGGCAGGCATCAGTACTGCATGCATCCACTGGCACAGTACAAATTAAGGCCTTATTTAGTTCTAAAAATTTTTCTACAGTCTAACTGATTAGCACGAGATGATGAATCTTTTAAACTTAATTAATAATAAAATGTGCTACAGTACCAAAATTAACAACTTTTCACCAACTAAACAGGGCCTAAAAACCAAATTCAAAGATGCATCACCAAAATAAAAGTCACTGTACGTAACGTGGACTGCTGGAAATCGCTCAATGCATGGATCGATCTTGAAATTCTGCTGCATGCAGTACGTACAACAATCATGCAGTTTTCAAATGCAAATGCTACTGTCCGGAGAGAGAGAGAGAGAGCCAATTAAACAATCTGACAATAATCTCGTACGCACGGTTGTCCTACTGGTAATTAATTATGCATGCTAGCTCTACCATCAAGGTTGCTTCACTTTCTCTACCCACCTCGGCCTCGCTCGCTATTCTTTCCATGGAAAAGATGAGAAGGAAAGCCCTCAAGGGGGGAAAAAGTAGAATGAAAAGCTTCACGGGAAAGTCGAGTATATAGTATTCCGATGCCCTTACTTACAATAATAGTTTAATAAACCGCGACTTACAAACTTTTTTTTTGAAACAATGGCAGAAGTCTGCCTTTTAATTAAGGCAATGAAATCATGTACAAGAAGCATAACCAAGCAGCAGAGCACACAACTTTGGATCATCATTGTCGAGCATGATTGCATAGCAGCCAACAGCTCCGACTCCCAAGGGCCGACTCCAAATGATTAGTGATGCCAAAACAAGCGGGGTCTGAATCAAGAGGCCGTGACAGATCATCGCTGCCAAGCTCAAAGACCAAAAGCAGCTCCAACTTATTGCCAAGGACCCACGCCCAACCCTGGGGTTTGCCAGACCTCCCGAGAAAAAAAACAGGCGCCAAAGAGGGAGGGGGGGGGGGTCACCTTGTGTTATCGTTCCTGAGTCACGCCCCCAACGCAACAGCTCTGACTTCACGTCGCAAGTCCCACCCTGTCATGTCGATCGGGTGCCGGGTAGCGTAAATTGTCCACCGGAAGTGACATCATGGTTGACGAGTTCCAATAGTGACACCTTCAGGAAGGAAACAAGGCCAATAGCGCCACCGCCGCACTCATCCAAGATATGGACTAGATTTTCACCCGCGGAAGACGTGCTAAGGATACGACACCCAACAGGGGAACGGCGCCCACGGGCGTCCCAAGTTGCCCCAGCATAAACGCTGCTCTAAGATGCTGGATCCCTATCTCGCTGCCACTGGCATCATTGCCCTAACACAATCCCATAGAAGCCCTTCCAGAGGGGAATCTGCACGCCAGATGCACGTCACAGCGGCATAGCTCTACGAGTAGGCTACGCATGGAGACCGGGATTCCTCTGCCGCACATGCAACACCTCCGGTCGGTATGCCTAGCCAGAGGAGGCCCCAGAATCCTCACCACAGGAATGGCTGCTGCTAGAGTTAGCGGTCGTTGAGCACCCCGACGCGGCCCGCGTATCCGCCGCTGACTGGCCGCGACGCCACACCACTGTCCGCACGTCCGCCGCTGCCAGCTCCCGGTCGTGGACCCCGACAAGGCCCGTGCGCTTGCCATAGATCCATGACCGGCCGTTGCGGCCAGACGTGGACTACACCCAGGCCCGGTCCTGAGTTTTTGGTGGCCCGGGGTGTAACTAAAAAGAGAGGCCCCCCTAACAATACTATGAACTAATAATAACAATAACAGTAGTAGTCAAAAACACTTTAAAGTGTCCAAAGCAACATTTATATCATACAATTTATACATATTAGCTTAAAATTTCTTTTAGCATTTCTCAATGTGAAATCATCGATGATGGCATTAGTGGTGATCTACCAATAATTTATTCTCAATGCATAAAGTGGCCAAACCATTTAACCTTTTTTGAGATATTACGGACCTGAAATAATTCTTCAATAGTTTTAACTTTGATGGGTGTCTTCTAGATGACATGAGGGCTCTGAAATTTTCAAAAAGATAATTATCACACGTAGATATAGTGGGTAGATGCTAATAGATGAATTCTGACTTCAAAGACGAAGGATCAATGAAGGGGCTAGTATCAGTCTATCAGATGATTTACGAGTTACGAGCAGTGAGATTGGAATCCAATCAGGGTGAGTGAATGAACAACGACAATGAGAATTCAAGGAATCGATGAGTCGGCTGGCAGCGTGGTACGCAATTGCCAATTAGACAAGCATGACTGCGTGATTAGCTTGTAGGCTTTCTAGCGTTGCTTCTTGCTTGTCGTGTGAACCTAGCCCATTTACAAGTATACGTATATATGTATGCGTGTTACCTTAGGAGGCCCCTACGTTTTGGGGGCCCGGGGCGGCTGCACAGCTCGACCCCCCTCAGGGCCGGGCCTGACTACACCCCCCCGAAGTGGACCACAGAGGCCCTATCCAGCCACAGAAACACCGGAATCAGCTCGGAGGGGCGGTTCTGCCATCCTGAAGGCGGTACCGCTGAGAGGTATCGAAGAGAGAGAGAGAGAGAGAGAGAGAGTGAGAGAGAGAGAATGACTGGAGAGGGAGGGAGCACTGCGACCGCCTTCCTCGCATGCACTGGACAGCGTGCTCGGGTGGCGGCGAGAGTGGGATAAGGAGGAGAGGGGCCGTGATCGGCAGGTAGGGTTTCTGCCCGAGCCGCCTCGAATGGCAACGCGGCGCTCCAAAGAGTTGCATCCAAAGTACTTACATACTCCTACAAACAATACCACTGCTCACAAAGAATGTTGTTTTAGCTTGTAACGAGATCAATTTAATTAAAGCAATACCAAGTACCAAAAAAATATTGTATAGGAAAAAATACATAAGGCTAATCAAATAAGTAGTAGATATTATTTTCTAGTTCCAATATATATAAATTCATTGAAGATTTAGCAAATTAAATAAATAACATAATTTTTAATACAATTGCTAGAAGTAATTAGGGGCTGTTGACACAGAATCGCGCCAACAAACTCGAATGCGCTAGAACACGCAACGATCGTCAAAACGATCAACACAGCGAAAACCCTGGGCGGACCGGTCTGACCGGTGCAATCAGGGAGCTCGCGAAGACCTAGAACAGTGAGCTCGGGAGGGACCCCGTCGGAGCTCGTGAACGTAGGGTTACTCTGAGGTCGGCAGGCCACTCAGAACGTCTTCAAACACCGTCGAGACGAAGGAAGAAAGCAATCTAGGGTTGGAAAAGGCTAGGGTTTGAGAGATAAAAAGTAATGCGATTTTTGTATTGATTCGATTGGGAACAACCTCAATCGGCCTTAGCCTTTATATTTATAGGCCGGGGAAGACGTACCCCTTCATGAGTAGGATTACATGAGGACTCTTTACAAAAAACCTAATTCTACCCGGACCGTACAGACCAGACCGGTCTAACCGGTCGACCCGATCGGTTAGACCGGTCGGCCTCGGCAGGTGCCAAATTTGTCTGTCAACATATGCCCCCCCTGCTTTTTAGTGAGTTTACAAGCTAAAAAGCAAAACAGAAGTATTCTATACAATACTGGGGCCTAAAAAATACTGCTAAGGACGATTCTCATAAACCGGCTATATTTCTTCATGCATCTTGCCACACGCTTGGGTAGAATTTCTTCAAGTACTTCCCATTGATAGCTCTAGGTAGTCGATCTCCTTGCAGCGTCTCCATCATGTAGGAATTCCCGAAGATAACTTTAACAACTCTATATGGACCCTCCCAACTTGACGACCACTTACCAAACTTATTGTTTTGCATCCCAAGAGGTAATATTGTCTTCCAAACTAAATCCCCAACCTGAAAAGATTTATCTTTTACTTTCTTATTGTAAGCTCTAGCAACCCGAAGCTTATCCTTTTCAATCTCCTTTAAAGCCTTCATACGCTTGTCGGTCACCTCATCAATATTATCCATCATTGAATTATAATAATCAACAGCAGAAAGATCATTTTGCTTAACCAATCTATAAGCGTTCAGATTTACCTCAACGGGTAAAACGGCCTCTTGACCATACACAAGCTCAAAAGGAGTAACCTTGGTAGCACTATGACGAGATATACGATGAGCCCACAATGCTTCGGATAACACTTCATGCCACCTCTTAGGATTTTCTTCTTAATAAGCTTGATGAAAATCTTGTTACTTGACTCGGCCTGTCCATTGGCTTGAGCATAATATGGAGATCAATTGAGCACCTTGATCTTGTAAGATTCGATAAATGCGCGTACATCCATGGATATAAATGAAGAGCCTTGGTCCGTAGTCAAAGTTTGAGGAATACCGAATCTATGAATAATATGCTCAGTTATAAACTCAATCACCTCTCTATGTGTCATATTCTTCAAAGGAACCGCTTCGGTCCACTTGGTAAAATAATCCGTAGCAACCAACACGAAGCGATGCCCCTTTGAAGATGGAGGATTAATTTGTCCAATAAAATCCAACCCCCAACCTCGGAATGGCCATGGTTTAATGATAGGATGCAACGATGCAGCAGGTACCAATTGCAAATCTCCAAACCGTTGACATTCTTCACATCCCCTATAATACTTGAAACAATCCGAAATCATGGAAGGCCAATAGAAACCGGCTCTCCTAAGCAATCACTTCATTTTAGGAGCCGATTGATGAGTACCACAGATGCCTTCATGAACTTCTCCCAAAACAACCTTGGCCTGATCCGAGTCCAAACACTTAAGAAGCAAATCTTCAGCGGTTCGACGATAAAGCTCATCATTAACTAAAATATACTTGAACGCTGCACGCCGAATATTTCTCTCTGCACCACGACCAGGATCTTTGAGATAGGAAATCATAGGAACTCTCCAATCCTGATCTTCGGCTTTTTTCATGGCCGAATCAGTGTTTTCTGCTGTCTGATCGGTTAGACCGGTCTCCGGACCGGTCTGAGTGGTTAGACCGGTCACGTCAACCGGTTTGACCGGTTCGTCTAGAAACTGCAACTCGGCTATCATTTGCATCGGTTTTCTAATGTTAAATTTTCCTTTTCTAACATTATAACCAGATGCTTGCTGAGCCAGAGTGTTAGCCTGTCCATTTTCTTCTCTTGGAAAATGTCTTATAACGAATTCATCAAAAGAAGAAATAATTTTGAGGCACTTATCAAGATATGCATTTAATGAACCATTATAACATTGGCATACCTTGGATACTTGCTGCACAACGAGAAGCGAATCACCAAAAACTTCAGCATGCTTCACGCCCATGGATTGTAAAATTTCCAAGCCGAATAATAATGCTTCATACTCAACTTGGTTATTTGTGCAATATTCTTCTAATTGGTTTGAGAACTCAAAAACAGCACCACTTAGAGATATAAGGACAACACCAATCCATCTCCCATCATCACAAACCGATCCGTTAAAATAAAGCTTCCATGGTGTGCAAAAAATATAGCCGATTTCTAAATCGTGCTCATCATTAATCCGATGCTCAACAATGAAATCCGCTACAATTTGGCCTTTCATAGACTTCAAAGGTTCACAAGCCAAATCATATTCTATCAAAGCATATGCCCACTTGCCGATTCTACCGCTCAAAATCGGCTTTTGCAACATATGTTTTATCACATCAGTATGACATACTACTATGCATGTACTAGATAGTAGATAGTGTCACAATTTAGACAAGTACAACTTTTCAATAAAAGTATACCTTGTTTCCACATCAATAAGTCGTCGGCCTATATAAGTAACAACATACTCCTTTCCTTCGGTCTCTTGAGTCAAAACAGCTCCAATAACTTTATCTTCGGCCGCTATATAAAGTTTAAAAGGAACACCTCTCCTAGGTGCTTTATGAACCGGCGGCGAAGACAAATAGTATTTAATTTTCTCAAATGCCTCTTGCTGTTTTGCCCCCCAAGTAAATTCGGCTTCATTCTTTAACCGAAGAATAGGAGTAAAAGCATCAATCTTTCCTGAAAAATTAGAAATAGATCTTCTCAAATAATTTACCTTGCCCAAAAACTTTTTCAAGTCTTTCTTGCAAGTAGGAGCCTCAACTTTCCTCATAGTTTCAATTCTTTTAGGATCAATCTCTATGCCCTTCTCATGAATGATGAAACCAAGGAATTTTCTTGCCGATACTCCAAAAGCACATTTGAGTGGATTCGTCTTCAAACCATACCGACACATCCTTTCAAGAGCAAGTCTTAAATCGGCTAAATGAGAATCCAAAATGGCCGATTTAATAACAATATCATCAATGTACACTTCCAAGATAACACCAAGCAAATCATGGAAGATTAAATTTATAGCCCTCTGATAAGTTGCACCGGCATTCTTTAAGCCAAAAGTCATAACCACCCACTCAAACAAACCAACAAATCCGGGACACACAAAGGACGTTTTAGACGTATCTTCCTCGGCCATGAATATTTGATTATAACCCGCGTTACCATCAAGAAATCTAATAACACGATGTCCCGATGCTTCATTAATTAGCATATCGGCTATAGGCATAAGAGATTCATCCTTGGGAGTAGCTTTATTGAGATCTCTAAAATCAATGCAAACACGAATCTTGCCCGAATCTTTCTTTTCAACGGGCACAATATTAGAGATCCAATCCGCATAACGACAAAACCGAATAAAACCAGCATCTAATAATCGATTAATCTCCTCTTTAATTTGGTCATAAATACTGGGATTGAAATGTCTAGCCGGTTGTTTATAAGGTTTAAAACCGGCTTTGATTGGTAAACGATGTTCAACAAGATCACGACCCAATCCCGGCATTTCAGAATACTCCCAAGCAAAACAATCGATATATTCTTTTAATAACTTTATCAAATTGGCTTTAAACTCAACTGATAAATTCTTGTTTACAAAAGTCGGCCTAGGAATAGTACCATCACCTAGATCTACCTTTTCTAAAGGATCAGCCGACGTAAAACCTTGGCCCAGCTTGTCTATGTCTTCTGATTCTTTAATAGTTTCGCACATATCGTTCGTACGCGCCCGATAGTGCTCAATGCGTTGCTGGAGCCACTCTGCGTTGGACCGGTCGGCTCTTATGGCCTATCCGAAGAGGACCGGTCTGACCGGACGTGGGACCCAGTCTGACCGATTATACCTGAGTCGCCTACTAAACTCATCTTTACAACATTAAGTGATTCAGCCGATTTTCCATCGGCTTTAGAGTTGCAGGAACGAAACCCTCCTTGGTGCAACTGATAAGCTCATAATCGGACAGATCCAAGCCCGATAAGCACTTGACGTTGTCATTGGCACCAATGGAATTGGAATCGACGGTAGCTATGAAGGAAGAAGTGTCACCAGGCACTATCTCAACCTCATCACCGATCCACTGAATAAGAAATTGATGCAAGGTAGACGGAACACATTGATTGGCATGAATCCAATCACGCCCAAGTATTAAACTGAAATTACCTTGCACTTCTGAGACGAAGAAGGCTGTGGCAAGCGTCTTACTTCCAACGGTCAACTCCATGGACGCAACTCCCTTGGCACCAATGGGATCACATCCACCTACACCGCTAACCGTCATGTTGGTCTTGATCAGCTCCTCGTCCTTCCCGCCAAGCTTCTTATACAATGAGTAGGGCATAAGATTTACAATAGCCCCACCATCCACTAACATGCGAGAAATCTGCTTTCCATTAAGATGTCCCCTCATGTAGAGAGATTTCAAGTGGTTATCCGATTCCTTAGGCTTCTGGAACATAGCATCACGAGGCCCAAATTGAAGATGAACCACCTCCTCTTCAGGAATTATGAGATAATCCGAAGACATATGCACAACGTTAATCTCCAAATTGTTGCGCTCCGGAGACGCCTCATAATCCACCAATTCCTCTTCTTCTGTCGCTGGAGGAGCTGGTTCTACTCCATTAACTCGAGAAACCGAAACAGGCACCGCTGATTCGGTTGTACTCTCTGCACTGGGCTCAACCGGTCTGACCGGTGGCTCAGGGCGGTCTGACTGGTCAGAAGCACCGGTCTGACCGGTCGCCGGGGTCGGTTCGACCAGTCCTTCTGCAGGCTGGTCAACTGTCTTGACCTGCCACACCTTGCCTTAAGGGATCGTGGGTCTGTATTTGTTGAAGTACTCATCCCTCGCCTTCTCTACCTCCTGCTCCCTCTTTTCCTTATTGCGAAGACGTTGGAGCTTCCTCTTCTGGGTATGCGTCAATCCCTCGGGACACCAACGAGGTTGATGGTATTTGTCCGCCACTTTGTTGCCACCGGCCTCATGATTGCTAACTGAGTCTTCTCTGAGCCCATTGCACCAGTGAGTGTAATTTGCCTCACGCTGGTTTAACCGGTGAGTGCAAATTACCTCTGTCTTGGACCTTTCGACCTGATTTCTTCGGGGTTTTGTATCTTTTCATCCCTTGGACATATAAGCTTGATAATGATCATCTTAACACATATATTAGTCCAAGTGTTGTGTGTGTCATCAATCACCAAAACATTATATTGAAATATGGCATGAGAGGCCACTTTCACTACAATCTCCTTCTTTTTGGTGATTGATGACAACACAACCAAAGCAAGCAAGATGAACTGCAAGAGTAAGAAATTGGTACCAAATTGAAAAGTTAGAAACTACTTAGCTTGCTCGGATGACATTTCAATGCTCATTTTAAAAGCCACCGGCATTTGATTAGTCCATAGGACGAGATGCTTCCGGCTTGATAGCAATTGTGAAACAATGGCTTGTGGCCAATGTAAGACAATTGTGTGGTTTGAACCATATGAGCAATGAAAATTTTTGTACCTCAGTCTATGAGATTATCAAATTGCACTTATCCCCCATATTGACTAAGTATCTCCCCCTATCACCATGCATCCTTTTCCATTTGTAACACCCTAATTTAAATTTCAGTATTTATTAATAAATTAATTGGCTTTAGTTAAATTTTCTAAGATTTATTGTGTTTAGTTGGCATTTAATCTAATTTTTGTTCCTTAATTAATTAAAATTTATCATAGGTTTAAATTTTTGTTGCATTCATGCTGGTGCATGGTTTTAATTATTTGAGTGTGGTTTGAATTCAAATTTTAATTTGAATTCAAACTTTGTTTGAAGTAGAAATAGAAAAGAGAAAGGAAAATAGAAAGGAAAAACCCAAAACCCAGAAAGCCCAAAACCCAGCCAAAACCCGGCCCGTTCCTCCCTCTCCCTTCCCGCGGCCCAATCCCGCGAGGCCCAGCGTGCCCGGCCGCTTCCACGGCCCAGCTCGCGACCCGGTCCGCCCCGCGGCCTGCCTCTGCCCCGGCTCGGCCCACGCCACGCCGCTTGCTCACACGCGAACGCCGGCCCAACCCGCCCGCACTCGCTCTCCCCTCTCCGCGACGCTGACGCCCTGGGCCCGCACACCAGCGCCCGCTGCCGCGGCTCACCTGGCAGGGTCGTCTTCCCCGCTGGGCGACCCGCCGAGATCCCCGGCGAAACCACCGGGGATTTCCTTCCCCAACCGCGCCCGCAACCCCCGGCCCTGCCCTTCTTAAACCCAGCCGCACCCCCTGCGTCCTCATCTCCACCCCGCCGCCACCCCAAAACCCCAAGCCGCGCCGCCGTGCTTCCGGAGTCGGAGCAGAGCTCCCCTGCGCCGCCGGTGAGCCCTCTGCCGCCCCGTTTTCTTGCCGCCGGTGCCACTCCGGTCCTGTTAACCCATCTGCCGGCCTCGCAGGCTCGCCAGGAGTCGATCCGCGGAATCCAGGCGCCCGGAGAACGGCCGCCGAACCCCGCCCGCGACCACCGTCCCCGCTCCACCGCCGGTCAGCCTCGCCATCGACTTCGCCCGGCCCTTTTCCTTCGTTTCCGAGCCTGGTGAGCACCCGCCACTCCTCCCAATCCTTTTGGCGCTAGAATTCGGTAGTTGTAGCCCCGAGAGACCCCGAATCGCCCTGCGCCGGCGAGCACCGCCGCTCAGCTCCGCCCCGCGCCATGGCGAGCCCCAGCCTAGCCTCCCCGAGCCCCGGAAAACCTCCCAGTGGATCACGCATGTTGCGTGGAGTCCTCCCGACCCAATAAACCGTCGATTCGACCCCTGGATGGCCGATTTCGGGCCTCTCCGGCGAGGCGCCGCCGCGGGAAGGCTTCTCCGGCGACGTTCCGCCGCCACCCCGCGCCCCTTTGCCCCGGACCGCCGGATCTTGGATCAACGCACCAGATTAGATCTGGGATCCATTAGATCTAGACCCTCAGATCTAGATCCAGCGGCCGGAAACCGCGCGTACCGGTTCGGCCGGTACTTTTGTTAAAGAGACCCCTGGTTCTGTTGAAATCAACCCGCAGTCCGAACTTGTTCAAAAATAATTATGCAGAAGTCCTGTTTTTAGCGTTTGACCCCCTGAGCTTCCTTAATTTTGAACCCGCCATCCAACCCCTGTTCTTTTGCGAGTTAGACCCTAGAATTAATGTTTATTTACGTTTTAGCCCTCGGTTTTAGCAGAAAAGCCCCTGGAACTTCAGTTTTCTTACAAATAAGCCCCTGAACCTTGTTTTTAGCCTAGATTATGTGTTTTAGATCCGTTTTTAGCGTTCTTTATATCCACGCGATCGTTGTAACGCGTAGAACAGTATTAGAGTAGTTTAGTGTGCTATTTTTATGTATTGATGTACTGTTTCTTAGTTTTTGTTAATGTTTGTTTGTATGCTTATTTTCGTGCATTGTTTTGGCCATGTGTTCGTGAGTAGACGTTGATCCATCTGAGGAGCCCCAGTACCAGTACCCGGAGCAGCCGTCTTCGGAGCAGTTTGAGCAGCAGCCAGAGCAGTACGAGGAAGGCAAGTATAACATGAACAACCTATCATCTTTAAATACAATTTCATACTGCATTTTAATACTGTATGCCTATAAGGACTTCCTAGCCACTTTACATTCTTTATATATATCCTTGGGTTGCATTTTGTTTAGTTGTGCTAGGTTGCTGCGCTATAACACACTCTGGTCCTTTTTAATTAATTTGATTAATGGTTTACTTGAACTTAATTCTGAGAGTGGCACTCTGTGTGGCTTGAGTGGCTCACGTCTCGTTAAAAGTTGTTTTTGTAGAAACATGGTTTAGGGGGCCAGCACGGTGCTTAGTGCTTGGTTGGCCACTCTCCATAAGGACCGGTTCATAGAGCGACAACCTGGGACAACAGCGCTACCACAAGGCTAGAATGGGATAGACTTGGCGTAATAATTAGATCTTTTTGGTTTGGAGTAACTTACCTGCGGGGCAAGAGTAGTAAGCTTCAATGGTCCCTGCTCCTCCGGCTTGGATTGCGCTCCTGTGCTTGTACCCCCGGAGGTGGGCCCCATCGTCGCCGACCTAACTCTCGCGGTTACGCCTTACCAACGAGATTCTTTTTAAAGGCCTCGTAGTGAGTCGCTAGTCATCTCACCTAAGGAAGTGTGATGAACAACTGGCGTAGCTCACGACTTGTGGGTAAAGATGTGCAACCTCTGCAGAGTGTAAAACTGGTATACTAGCCGTGCTCACGGTTATGAGCGGCCCAGATCCTCCTTTTGATTAGTGAAGTTATCTCCTTCCGACGAGGGAGGTGCTTCTCGGGGTTACCTTGGTGGCTTGGTTTTGGTTTGGTTCTCAGTAGTAGTATAATTAATTCTGATTAATTACTATGTAACTGGGTCAATGGTAATTCATCAACTCATAGTAAGTAGCTTTAATAAAATTTTGCCAACACTTAAAAGCTAATGCAGTTGAGTCAGCCAGCCTAGAGCCTCATAGTTTGTGTTATACTTGTTGAGTACAAGTTGTGTACTCACTCTTGCCTCTTCTCTACCTTTTCCTTTTGGCTACGCTACTGCTGCTCAGTTCCTGCCGACACGAGGGAGTTCGTCCAGCGCTACCAGGACTACGAGGACTTCTAGGTGCTTCGTCTCCCAGTCGACGTCCCTGTGGTGCCCTGCTTCAGCTTCGGAGAGCTTTATCGTATTTTGTACTTCGCTTCCGCTGTATCAGACATTTTTGTCATTAATGTAATAAATAACATTCGTATTCGCTTTATTATGTCTTTTTACGTGATATATGCTATGATATACTGTTCATTCTGTTGTATATACGTGTGACTTGATCCTGGCACGTATATGATTGCTCGGTTTATGTTCTTTTATGAACCGGGTGTTACACCATTGCTCTCCCTTGCTAATGGCAACATTTACTCCAAACTATTTGCTTGCTTTTAGGGTACATTTCTCCCCCTTTGTCATCAAACACCTAAAAGCTTCATAACCACTAACAGCAAGGAGCATTAGTAGCAAAAGGAATTTACTAGTGATAGAGTGTTATACCGACTAAATTTGGCATATCTCCCTTTGTTTGAACAAGCTCCCCCTTTTTCAAAGCTTGTGGCACTTCTCATCTTAACACTAATTGTGATGCCAATTGTGACTTGTAGGGGTAGTGTTCAAAAGAAATTTGAACTCATGAAGATAGCTCTAGGTGACTACAACAAATAGCACTTATAAAGCATATTAGTCACAAAAACGTAAGTTATAGAGTTAGCTCCCCCTAAATGTGTGCATTAGTGTTTGAATCACTTTAAACAAATGTATGCATTTGTAATTCACATAATGGGGATTTAGCTTCATAACTTGCTAATCATGGCATCATAAGGAAGCAATTGATATCAAAAGCATTTTTACCACGAATATGAGAGATATCAAATTGCAAGATATGCTATGAAAGCCATATGCCATGTGAGAGAATCAATTAAGCTCATGTAGGTTACAACAAGATATGAATAAGGCATGGATAACCTACCATGTGAAATTTCTAGGAATGCATATCAAATGAAAGATACCAATAGTAAAGATAAGATCATGCTATCCTAGAGAGGCATTGAGCTACAATGATGCATGAAGGATATCAAATGAAATGAGATCATCCTTTTACCTTGCTCATTACCTCATATGTAGGGGAGGGGAATTTGGGTCACTAATCTTTAATCCATAACTTGGCTTTAATTCAACTTTGCATGATGCATCCCTACTCATGCATCCCAAACCTTGCCAAGCCTCCAAATTCCCCGTGATGCTTGTTTGGCGCCTAAGTTTTAGGGATCCAAACCTTTTGAGAGCCATCCATGGTATGAATAATATCCTTGGGCACCCAAATAGGCCGGTTCCATTCATATGTTCTCCAGCCCATGACATGAGCTACCACCTTGCCATTCTTCTTCTTTTCAAGTATGTAGTGGTTGCTCTTTTGCTTGTTCTTGTGGGTGGGCTTGGTGTACATGTATGACGCCTTTAATTTTGGAGATGTGTTTTTCTTGATCTCCTTAGCCTTCTTGTGTCCCTTCTTGCTCTTGTTCAAGTTCTTGGGCTTGCCATTTTCTTTGCCCTCTTTCTCCTTGCATTGGTAGGACTTGTGGCCTTCTTTGAAACACTTGAAGCAAGTCACGGTTTCTCCCTTCTCAAGCTTCTTCACGCCCGCGAAGGTGTTATCTTGAGAAGGTTGGGCTTGCTCTTGAGTGTACTTTCATTTGAGCCGCCTCAAGTCCGTATATAGCCTTTCTACCTCTTGCTTGAGCTCATCATTCTCCTTGGCAATGAGATCATCACATATTTATACAATCACATTCTCATTGCAAGGGGTTAGATCACAAGAGGTAGACGCATCTACCTTGACAATGGGAATAGCGCAAGGAATATTGTAAGGAAATAATTTATCCGATGATGATTCACTTTTAGATTCAAAACTCTCATATTTTATTTTAAGATCTTTATGCTCATTGTCTAACAAATTGAATTTGTTTAGCAAGTTCTCATATTTTGAGACAAATGAAGCATGATGTTTTTCTTTAGCCTTGAGAGCTTTGATTTCTTTATTTTGTTTAGTGAGATGTTCTTGTTGATTATGAAGAAGTGTCATCATTCACTAATTTCATCAGTTTCAACATCGGATTCATCATTGGAGGAGGAGTCATCACTTACATCGTTATTACCTTGTACCATGAGACACATGGGAGGTGGTGATGATCTCCGAGGGCGATGGGTGGTGGAGCTCTTGGAATTTTTCTTGTGACTTGAGCTTTCACCACTTTTCTTGGGCTTGTAGATGGCGGAGAGAGCTTGAAATCTTGATTTGTTCTTTTTCTTCACCATCTTCTCCATCACCACCGCACTCCCTCTAATGAGAGTTTTGTACCCAAGCTCATAGAGCTCATGTACATGCTCGGCAATCTTGCGGTGATGGTATAGCACGGCCCTTGGATATTCTTCATCACTTGAACTTGATTCATCATCACTATCTTCATCATCCTCTTCTTCTTGTTCACTTGAGCTTGATGAGTCTTTCCGCCTTGGTTGGTGCTTGCATGAGTGCTTGGCGGCGATACTCTCGTGGCTTGAAGAAGAGGTGGATTCTTGCTCCTTTTTCTTTGTCATCCCCATACTATACTCATGGGCGATGATTTGATTGATGACTTGGTTGGGTGTAATCTTGACCAAGTCTTCTTGTTGCAAGAGAGCATTGATGATGTCATAATCGGGCTTGCGAAGGCTTCGGAGGATCTTGCGGTTAATTTCTTCATCTTTAACTTGATTGAGACCTAAGGCATTGATTTCATTGACAAGAGTATTTAATCATGAATACATGTCATGAGCATTTTCATTGGGAAGTTGCTTAAAGCTACTTAGCTCCTCGCCGAGAACATGATATTTTTGATTGGCAACATCCTTTGTGCCCTCATGATTCTCGACAATTCACTTTCATAGCTTATGAGCATTTTCATTAGCAAATACGCGATTAAACACACTATCACATAGAGAAGACAATAGAATTGATTTTGCAATGGCATCATATTGTCTCTCGGCCTTAGTCTCATTTTTCTTCCCTAATTCGGTGACACACCAAACATCAAGCCCACGGGCTTAGAGATGTGCTTGCATAAGCACTTTCCATCGAGGAAATCCCGTGCCATCGAAAAACGGAGCCCTATCGGTACTCATCCCTTCCCCGGACATGATACTCACTCGACGGTGAAGTCGACGGGTCTCCTACAAGCTTTCTCACAAATTTACCAATGGAATTGGCTAATCCTCGTAAGAGGTGTGAGACCAACCTCTGATACCAATTGTAAGGATCACCGGGGTGTCCGATCCTAGAGGGGGAGGGGGTGAATAGGGTCGCTAATTCGCTTTCTAACCTAGGGCTCAATCTACTTGCATAAGATAAACCTAACACGTCCTACACATGCTATTTATAACTAAGGTTTATCTATGCTACTCTCTACTTACCCCAAAAGACTTGCAACCTATAGCCAATCCTAATCAAACTAACTAGGAAAGTAAAGGCACGCAAGATAGAGTAAGTGCGGAAACGTAATGCGGTAAGTAAAGAGGTAAGTGCAAGAGGGATGCAATCTCCCGAGTAGACACGGTCATGTAACGTGGTTCGGCTCAAACGCCTACGTCCACGAGACACCGAGGCTCTTCCGATCACCGTCTTGCACTAGGCCACCAAGGCGCACCGGCAAACAAAGGCAAGTGCCCACAAGACACCGAGTCTCGTGCACCGCCACCGTCTCTCTCGGTCACCCGGCCGAAATCCACTACGGAGCTTCTCCACCAAGGAGGGGGTCTCCTCTTCCCCCGTACAAAGTGTCAGCCCTGCTCCACACCAAGTCGGAGGGTCCTCGACGGGAATGCTTTGCTTGCCTCGGCAACACTTCTCTTAAGCTAGCTCTCTCAAGAACTAAGCCTATACAAGTGCACAAAGCACTCTCTCAAAGCTTCTCACAAGCTAGATATGACACTAAGCACTTCTAGGATGGTTGGTGATGGATCTTTGCTTGGGCAGCACTTTCTTCAGCTCTTGAGGCTTCCAACCATATGTGACAACCGATCATGGGGGTATATATAGGCAGCACAAGCAAATATAGCCGTTGGAGAAAAGCTGCCTGAAAAGCCCCTAACGTCGGTTAATCCGACGCTCCTCCAATAGCCATCGTCGGTTCAACCAGTGATACTAAACTGCCCGCCTCAAAAACTAGCCGTTACGTGTACGGGCAATCAACCGATGCTGCGTCGGTTTAACCGGTGAGTGTAGTTGTCCTGTGAACTCTGAAAAACCAACTCTCTGGACAACTGCACCGACGTTCACCAAGATCCAATCATCGGTTCATCCGGTGTATAGACCTTGCCTTAGCTTCTGGATCCATTGCACCGACGTATTCAACTTTCTTCAGCGTCGGTTCAACTGGTGCACTCTGCTAACTGAGTCTTCTCTGAGCCCATTGCACCAGTGAGTGTAATTTGCCTCACGCCGGTTTAACCGGTGAGTGCAAATTACCTCTGTCTTGGACCTTTCGACCTGATTTCTTCGGGGTTTTGTATCTTTTCATCCCTTGGACATATAAGACTGATAATGATCATCTTAACACATATATTAGTCTAAGTGTTGTGTGTGTCATTAATCGCCAAAACATTATATTGAAATATGGCATGAGAGGCCATTTTCGCTACACTTTTTCCCAAAGAGACGAATTGAAACAACGGTTTTTCAAAGCTTTAAACCTCTGGAAATAATCCAAAACTGATTCATCTTGGTTTTGTCTAACCGATTTTAAGTCTAGCAATCTAACTTCGGCTTCCCCACTAAAGAAGTGATCATGAAATTTGCGCTCTAATTGATTCCAATTTAAAATCGATCTCGGCGCAAGCGAGGAAAACCAAGAGAAAGCGGTTCCGGTCAAAGATAAAGAAAATAAGCGAACGCGCAAAGCATCGTTAAGACCCTCTTCTCCCAATTGCAAGACATATTGGCTAACATGCTCCCAAGTCGTACGAGAATCTTCACCATTAAATTTCACAAACTCGGGAATGCGCCAACCAGCAGGATATGAAACAAAATCAAACTCTGGAGGATACGGCTTTTGATATAAACATGACCCACCCATATCAATCCCAAGTTTAGATTTAAGTACACCAGCCAAATCCTCTTTAAACCTGTTGAAATCAGCCTGATAAGTACCGCTGGCCGATGCATGCGAAGAGGCCGAGACACGTTGCGTGGTAGGACCGGTGTAAGTCATGTTTGTGTTAGGAATCGGCCCTCGATGAGGTCCAGATCCCTGCTGTGATGTAGTATGAGGCCCGGCATGCATCACTATCTCATTGATTCGGCTAGGGACGGCCGAACCTGGAATAGAAGCGTGCAGTGCAGAGGGCACTGGACACTGTCCTGTTGGACCGGTCTGACCGATCATGTAACCGGTCTGACCGCCCGTATCGGTCTGACCGGTCGAGGAGACCGGTGGGACCAGTGGCGCATGCACAATAGATGGCAACGGTGTTTTCCTGGAAACGAGTTCGGAGGCATCCCAAAGAATTGATCCTGGGTAGCAGATGTGCTAGCCGAATTCGCTTCTGGAATATAAATGCCATCCTCGACACCTTTGCCCTTTTTAAGTGCCTCAATCTGATCGTTGAGCCCAGCAAAACTCTCTCCTGCAGCTACTTGCGTGGCGGATATTTTCGAATCTACCATAAGAGATAATTGCTTCACTAATTCAGAGGGATCATTAGGAAGTACCTCGACCTTGTCTTGGTTCAGCTTGAATGATGGCATCACGAACTCCCCGACCCTCTTGAATAGGCCTCCTTGCTCCTTCTTGAATCCTTGAAGGAACTGCTCTTTAAGATGCTCTTCAGCGATGAGGTAGGCCATGCGCTCGTCTTCAGTGATTTCCTCCATGGTCGCCTTGATGACATTGTCGTTGTGAATTTCACCATGAGTACCCATCTTTCCGGAGAAGTTGGATTAGATCGGTTTTAAAAACCAGATTAATCTATTCCCCAGCGGAGTCACCAAAAAGTATGTTGACACAGAATCGCGCCAACACACTCGAATGTGCTAGAGCACGCAACGATCGTCAAAACGATCAACACAGTGAAAACCTTGGGCGGACCGGTCTGACCGGTTTCGTCGACCGGTCTGAACGGTGCAAGCAGGGAGCTCGCGAAGACCTAGAATAGCGAGCTCGGGAGGGACCCCGTCGGAGCTCGTGAACGTAGGGTTGCTCTGAGGTCGGCAGGCCACTCAGAACGTCTTCAAACGCCGTCGAGACGAAGGAAGAAAGCAATCTAGGGTTGGAAAAGGCTAGGGTTTGAGAGATAAAAAGTAATGCGATTTTTGTATTGATTCGATTGGGAACAACCTCAATCGGTCTTAGTCTTTATATTTATAGGCCGGGGTAGACGTACCCGTTCATGAGTAGGATTACATGAGGACTCTTTACAAAAAACCTAATTCTACTCGGACTGTACATACCAGGCCGGTCTAACCGGTCGACCCGACCGGTCAGACCGGTCGGCCTCGACAGGTGCCAAATTTGGCTGTCAACAGGGGCAACAAAGTATTTTTTTAGAATGAGTAATGTTTCTGAATTTTTTTAAAATAACACTTATTTTGGAACGGGGGAGTATCTTGCTCACTGTCAGCAACCATAGTATAGTGGTACAAAGTTGATGCGGTGCCTCGCTGTTTTTAGGGCTTGACAAAAATTTTCCCTGCCCCCCCCGATTAGTGCTTAAACAAAACCGAATAAAGATGGGTTGCTTGCCTTTATTGCCAAAGCGTGGAGCATCTGCTGGGCTGGAGTTCCCAAAAGGGAAAATGGCCTCAAATGCTCAACTGCCAAGCAGGCCCGGCCCTGAGGGGGGTCGAGCTGTGCAGCCGCCCCGGGCCCCCAAAACGTAGGGGCCTCCTAAGGTAACACGCATACATATATACGTATACTTGTAAATGGGCTAGGTTCACACGACAAGCAAGAAGCAACGCTAGAAAGCCTACAAGCTAATCACGCAGTCATGCTTGTCTAATTGGCAATTGCGTACCACGCTGCCAGCCGACTCATCGATTCCTTGAATTCTCATTGTCGTTGTTCATTCACTCACCCTGATTGGATTCCAATCTCACTGCTCGTAACTCGTAAATCATCTGATAGACTGATACTAGCCCCTTCATTGATCCTTCGTCTTTGAAGTCAGAATTCATCTATTAGCATCTACCCACTATATCTACGTGTGATAATTATCTTTTTGAAAATTTCAGAGCCCTCATGTCATCTAGAAGACACCCATCAAAGTTAAAACTATTGAAGAATTATTTCAGGTCCGTAATATCTCAAAAAAGGTTAAATGGTTTGGCCACTTTATGCATTGAGAATAAATTATTGGTAGATCACCACTAATGCCATCATCGATGATTTCACATTGAGAAATGCTAAAAGAAATTTTAAGCTAATATGTATAAATTGTATGATATAAATGTTGCTTTGGACACTTTAAAGTGTTTTTGACTACTACTGTTATTGTTATTATTAGTTCATAGTATTGTTAGGGGGCCTCTCTTTTTAGTTACACACCGGGCCACCAAAAACTCAGGACCGGGCCTGCTGCCAAGTGGCACGCACGGCTGCTCAAGGGTAGTGTATCGATGCTGCTGCAGGCTGCAGACTTTTGTTTTTGTTTTTAACCAGGCCCGAGGTTGCGAGCAACTCTCCTCCCACTGACTGCTGCAGATCTGCCTGCCTGGTTTATTGCTCGCTCAGTACACCGTGTTCGGTAGCAGCCTCCAGCCCTACAGTATTTCTCTCTTACACCGCTCCAGCACCAGCCTCTAGCCACAAGTCTGGCAATAGTGTTTTACTCTCACACCACTCCAACTCCAGCCTGCCGAACAGACTCTCAAAAACTTATCTTTTGGATAAGTAAATTTTTATAAAAACATCAAAAACTTGCATTTCACAAACTCTCTATCACCTCCCGCTTGGCATCTGGCTCGCAAAAAGCTTCACTCTGTTCGGCAGCTCCAGCAGCCTCCAGCTCAATAGTATTTTTCTCTCACACCGCTCCAGCACCAATTTCCAGCCACCAGCCAGTCAACAGTATTTTTCTCTCACACCACTCCAGCCACCAGCTCCAACTCCAGCCCAGTGAACAAGGAGGGCATCCCTCGGCATCTTCCGCGAGCGCCCTCAGCTCGCTATCACCCCTGCCCCTCTCTTTCCATACCTCTAGTCTCTCGTGAGGTCGCACCGCTCCCCTACCGCCGGCGGAGGGCGCGGTCGCGGTAGAGGGCGGCCCGGACTCCGCAGCGGAGGGCTCCGGGCAAAGGAGGGGCGGCGGTGGGCGAGCTCCCGGCGGAGGGCAAGCTCCGGGCGGCGAAGGACGAGCTCCCGGCGGCGGGCGAGCTCCTATGGGCGGTGGAGGGCGAGCTGTGGGCAGTGGAGAGGCGAGCTCCGGGCGGCTGCGGGCGATAGAGGGGCCGAGGAGGGCGAGCTCCCAGTGGCGGTGTGAAAGCATCAAGGCCCCTAATTCAAATTTTGGTAATTAATGACAACGATTTGTGGATTAACGATTTCATTTGAGATAATGGGTAGAGGTTGATCCACGGATGAAAGAGATTTGGTTGTGAACATATGGAGTTTTGGAGATGATGAGCAAAGCTCGGGCTCAAGGTAAAGGTATAAAATAGGGCTTTTGTATTTTATTGGTCACAAGGCGTTTAGTGGATGAAAAGTGACCGGATTTGTTGGATAGTTAGCCGTACTATCAAGAGTGGTTGTGTACTCGTGTTTGACGGGTCTTTAGTGCCATTCTGCTTAAAATATCTAGGTGCATGCATGAGGGCTAATGACGTTTTAAAAAGATTTGAAAAAGATCAAGTTTGAGAGCTGACTGCACAAGTGCGGACAGTCTGCTCCTTGGGAGGCGGACGGTCCGCAATCGTTCTAGAGAGCATGTTTGGCTCTGGTGGAATTTAGGTGTGACTGGCGGACAGTCCGGCCTAGGTGGGCGGACGGTCCGCAGCTCTAACTCAAATTGTACTAGAGAGGGTGTTTTCTCTGGTTGGGCTTATGATCTGTGCGGCGGACGGTCCGCCCCTGGGGAGCGGACGGTCCGCCGGCTATTTGACAATTTGCACCAGAGACATTGTTGTCTCTGGTGGTTTTCAAGGTTGAACGGCGGACGGTCCGCACCTTGGGCGCGGACGGTCCGCAGGGCTTTTTCAAATTGTTCCAGATACGATGTTCGTCTCTGGTGGTGTGGAACTCATAACTGCGGACGGTCCGCCCCTGTGGCATGGACGGTCCGCCAGGGCTGTAACGGCTAGTTCTGACACGCATTAAATGCACTCTGACTCACTGGTTTATAACGGCGGACTTCGCAGAAAAGAGTGTAATGGCTAGTTTTTTAGGGGATGTCTATATATACCCAATGCTCGGCCATTGGGTGTCTCTCTTGGCCATTTAGACTGCATACTTGACACTATAGAGCTAAGACATCCCTCTCACACACACTTGTTTAGAGATTGCATTCTTGAGGGTGTGAGAGTTTCCTAGTGCATTGCATCAAGAGTTTGAGTTTTGTGGCATTAGGGAAACTTCAAGCAAGCGTCATCAACTTGTTACTCTTGGGAGTTGCTGCTCCCTAGACGGCTTGGAGAAGAGGATTTCGTGGAGCACCTCCAAGGAGATTGTTGAGGAGCCCCTATTTCGATTGTGAGAGGTCTTGTGCTCACCTCACCGGAGTGGTGAAGAGTAACTCTAGTGGAATCGAGGTGTGGAGCGGTTCCTTGATTCAAGCCGGCTCAAGATCAAGAGGTTCTTGATAGAGGAGTGGTTGATTCTTGGAATCCACCTCAACGTCGATTAGGGGTGACCGGCAAGTCATCGACACCACGGGATAAATTCTTGTGTCAAGCTTGGTTACTTCTCTTGCTCACTTTAATTCTTGTTTTTTTTACTTTGAGCAATTTACTTTACTAGAGCTTGATTTGTATCTTGTCACCCTAGGTCGCAAACCCATCTAGAGATAGTAATAGCATGACATAGGGCTTTCCTTTGTTACTAATTAAATTTCTCTAATGTTGTTGGCTTTAGATTTTAAACCGCCTATTCACCCCCCTCTAGTCGGTGTTCTTGATCCTACACGGTGGAGGGAAGCTCCAGTCAGTGGAGGGCGAGCTCCCAGCGGCGGTGGAAGGCGAGCTCTCTGCTGGCGCCATGGATGGGAAGTAGGAGAGGAGTAGATATGTTGTGGGACCTAGGTGGCAGTGAGTTGGAGAGAGAGGAGAGGAGAAATGAAAGTTGGATCTGAAGAGGGAGATTTAGCTAGTTTGTTGGAGGAAGAAGAGATATAGAATGCAAATTCTAGCTAAATGACTAGTTAAATGAGAATCTGAATAGTGTGATTTAGAGAGTCTCTTGAAGATGCTCTTAGCTATGGTCTTCTCCAAAGACGGTCGAAGTCGCCAGCAGATGGCAGCTTTTCTCTAACGGCTGTGTTTAGATGCGAAAAGTTTGCGAAAAGTGAAGCTGAAAAGCACTGTAGCATTTTCGTTTATATGTGGTAACTATTGTCCTATTATGGGCTAACTAGGCTCAAAAGATTCATCTCGCAACGTACATCCAAATTGTGCAATAAGTTATTTTGTTTACCTACATTTAGTATTCTATGCATATGTCATTTGTTATATTTAATATTTTGATGTGATTTTGTTGTGACAGAAAGTTTGAAAAGTTTGGAGGTAGTAAACACAGCCAACGTGCAGGGGAGAGAACCAAACAAAATTATCCCGCTAGCGAGTTTGCAGTCGCTAAGCGAGAACGCTCCACGAGAATCTCACATACTCTGACATCCTGACCCTGGATTCTTAGATTAGAGTGCCTTGAGTGTTTTATATGTTTTTCATTTTCTCTCGCATACACGTCACCAGTCGATTTCGTCACATCGTTGGAGAAGACCTATTTATCTAGATAAATTTGATGTGGTAATAAAAAAAATAGAAAAGAGAGTACTCATTAGTGATAAGTAAATAGCTGATCTATTTTATATAGACTAAAAATATATGAGAAGAATATGTGAGTTCAATAATATAAAATAATCTTTATTTTATTTTTCATCCAAGTAATTTTTTTTTGAGAAATCTCACCTAGTAGCTAGTAATTGGACACCCTCACCCGACAGCCGAGCTGCCCATCAGTGTGCGTGAGTGCGCGCCTCGTGGGGTGCTGTCTCGGTCTCGGCCATCGGGCCTCCCCTTCCAGTTGCTGGCAGCCTTGCAGTCGCTGCGCTCGCCTCTGCTGGCTTGAGGACTGATGCATTTTTTTATCTACTAGAGTTTCTGGAACACAGAAAAAAAATTTACACAGATAAAGGACTGAAGTACTAAATGAAGTCTATTTGTAAAAATTTTTTATGGATGAGCGTAACTATTCGCAACGAATCTAATGATGGTAATTGATCGATGATTGGCTACAACAATGTTACAGTAACTATCCTCAAACCACACGGTCAAAGACCTCATTAGATTGATCAAGATTCCTAGCGCAAGAGTTCTGAAGTTGGTTTTGTAAACGATCGTCGTTTGACACCCCAATTAGCGGTCAAATTACCTTATAGTCAATTCTAGGGGGAAACCAAATAACGCCTGAATTCTGCATCTCCTCGATCAATTTAACCAACTAGTACTCCTATGTGCAGCATCTCTAAGTTCAGCTACCTCAAAATTATCTGAAGAATGACAATCGAGTGAGATGAACGGTACCGTAGCAGCCAGCATGTGCTTTGCAGCGTGGATAATGGCGCCTGACATTTGCATGATACTACTAGCAAGTGAGCTCCTGTAGTGTAATTTCAAGTACTACGAGTAGACAGCTGCTCGATCATTGCCACTGTAAAGCTTGTAGGACCGCTCGAAACGGTTCTATCAGTTTCAGTGAGATTCAGCATATAATAGGAGTCTGGCAGGCTCCTGGCCACCAATAATGTATACTCCCTTCGTCCAAAAAAATTATAATTTTTTGATTTTTAGAAATTGTGTTTGACCGTTTGTTTTATTTAAAATTTTTATGTATATTATAAGACAAATAAAATATTATTAAAATATTATTAGTGATGTAATAAGTCATAACAAAAGTGATAATATTTGTAAAAAAAATTAAATAAGACGAGCAGTCAAACGCAGTTTCTAAGAGTCAAAAAAATTACAGTTTTTTTTGGACGGAGGGAGTAGGAGTTATGAAGAAACCATGGCGCCTAGTGCAGCAACAGGGTCTGTGCCAATAATCGCTACAGACAGCCGGGCCCCCTTGCCCATGGAACAACCAAAGAATTTCCCCTCTGAATTTTTGTCCCCGGAGGCTTGGAGCCAGCCGTGACAACATCTGTCAGTAGGGCACCAACAGCACTTGATTCATCAGTTAAGCGGGCACACACCACTGTCCTCATCCCTCACTCCCAAAAAGAATCCCAAAAGGAAGGAGAAGAAAGATTCAGTGGGCACTCTTCTCTTCTGGCCCACACTACACTCGCGTGAAAAATATCTGTACCATTTTTTCTTACCCTCCTTTTTTATTTTTATTATATACCGGGCTTGCTTGCAACATTAACCCACTCATACAGTAGAATTACTCTTTATTTATCGTCTCTATTACAAGTTCACCTCAGAATATTTCTTTTTTTTGTGATGATGTGCAGCTGGGGATAACTTTGGTTCAAAGGTGCAATAATTACCATCATTAGCTGCCCCCAAATTTTGCTTACAAGAGAGGCTTAATAATCTGGCTGTTAGTGCATCTGGCTGGCCTCTGATTGGGCCAGCGAGGCAGGTAGGATGCGTGATTCTTCAATCCAAAGGTGATGCTGTTTGTTTCATTTCATACTACAACGGGAACCGATGAATAAATTAATAAATTTATATTCTGCTGGCAAATAAAGGGATAGGGGATTTCCGGCGACACGGACGTCTAATGACACCCAGGAATCCTGCTTCATTTTTTGGTCACAATGATTCCATGTCCAGCCGTTCACCAGGAATTGCACGGGTGACCGTAAAAGAAAAATAAAAAGATATTCCTGAATTGAAGGCTGTAAAAGAAAGGGGAGCCACAAAGGTTGCATTGGCCTGGTAAAAAGAACCGAGTAATTTCTTGGCTTTGGAAAGCCGAGCACATTCACTTTATATCATCACGGGGAATTTGACAGTGTCCATTCGACAGAATAGACGACCATCCATTGGCCCTTGCTTGAGAGCTGAGACTAGCGGACACAGAAAAATCGACCCGTCAACCAATCAATTGGATCAGAAAAAAAAGTTACCGCACCGACTTTTTGAGGGACCGAAATGTCGACCGAGGGGGTGAATGTGAGCCGATTGAAAATTCTCGCAATCGAAAGCTCGGTGTAAGATCCCAAGTTCGCACCCAACCCTCAAATCCTAGGTGAAGTGTAGAGTAGCTATAGATGAGCTACACTAACACAAAACAGCCCTAGGAACAAGCGATAAGTAATGCGGAAGCATGCGCGAGGAAACAGCGCAAAAACCAGCACGGTATAACTCACCGGTTGATCCGACGCACAGATTTGAACAACGTCGGTTCAACCGATGAGCAGAGCCGGCAGCAGAGAAAAAGTGAGCACCGGTTGATCCGACGGATGGATTTGAATAGCGTCGGTTCAACCGGTGTTACACATCGGATGATCCGGCAAAATCAGACACCAACGCCGGTGCAGTTGTCCAGAGGGACAACAAACCTAAGATTTAAAGCACCGGTTAAACCGACGTAACGAAAATTCGAACACCGGTGCAGTTGTCCAAAGACACTGCAAAGAGATTCACAACGAACACCGGTTGAACCGATGCTCAGAAATTTCTATACGTCGGTGTAACGAGTCAAACATCAAAACCCTAACACAGAACAGTCTACTCGCCGGTTGAACCGACGCGAACAACTTCAGGGCGTCGGTTCATCCGGTGCTAGGAAGAACAGAGTCCAGAAACGCTTTTCAACCCGCGACCTTTCGAATCTTTGATGATTGGAGGATCAAATCAAGTCCAAAGGAGCTCAAATTTTGCAGGCATAATCATAAAGGACTTGTGAACATGTCCACGGAAGGAATCGACGAATCAGTCCATGGTTTGGGAGGAATCGAAGAATTCCGAGCAAAAACAGGGGTTTTCTTTAGAACGCCAAGAACTTCGATTCGAGTGAACTCGTGATTCCAGGGGGATTAGCACTAGGTTAGATGTATGAGAATCACTACAAAGAGTCACTCGATCATCAGAAAACCACTCGTCATCTCGTGCTCAAGATTCGTCGAAGGAAAATCGAATTCATCCAAAACAAAGCACAAATCATACGAGATTGCATTGAATTCAAAACCCCGGAGGGCACAAGGAGGATTGGGCCTCCTTTCCCGATCAATCTCAGTACAAAAACTCAAAACTCCATGATTCCAAAACCTACTCTAGAGAAGAGAGGGAGGAGGAACCGAGAGGGAGAAAGGGGTGGCGCCAGGAGAAGGGAGAGGCGGTTCTATTCTCTGTGGCTGGCGCCCATAAGAGAGGAGAGGGGTGAGGGGTATTTAAGGTGCCCACGCAGGGGTCCAAAATACCCTAGACTCAAACTAGAGACTAAAACGCCCGTAGGGGCAAAACCGGAAATATGTACACGATCTCATCTGACGGCGGAGTTTCTTTTCCGATTCGAAGCCTTCTCCGCGATGCCGCCATGTCGATGAAGATCCGGTTCGCGGTTTTGGAGGGTCCGCGAAACCCGGGTAGGTGGCTGGTTTTGAGAAAATCGCCAAAACTCCACGCGCGGGAAGATTCCCGCCTCCACGCCGTGACCCTAGACGCCGTTCCTGCCTCGGCCTTCTGACGGCCCTAGACTCCGCCTGACGCCTGTCACCTCCTCGCCCGCAGCGAGGCCCTGGACGCCGTCGACGCCCGTCGCCTCCGTCAGTCCCGAGACCGACGCCCGTGCCTCCACGACTTGGCGTCTTCAACCGCCGTCCGCCTCCTTGGTTTTGTGGCGCAAACCAAGAAACCCGCCTTCCATCGCCGCTTGCGCCCTCGATCCAGGAGTGGACGCCACAGCTGCCGCCCAGCCTGAGCTCCTCCACGGCAACTCTCCGTCGACACTTGACTCCCGTGTACCTGCAACCAAAGACCAAACGCACGATCACACCGTACGGTTGACAATTCACTCATCACAAGCAGGATAGAGTACTCAATATTCCTCAATCTCCCCCTTGATGAGTGCATTGTCAACACACCACAAACGAACCAAGATTGAAACAAAAATAGTGAAGAACAAAGAAGCAAGAGAGAACTTGAACAAGTGACAAAAGCTCGAAAGAAGCAAGAACAAGTCACTTGACCAAGCAAAGATCGATTCCCTCAGACAAGGGCAACGGCTCGACGCAATCGATCAAACACAAGCATGACTCCTCAAAGACAGAGGTAGGGCTCGACACAGTCATGCCAGAAGCGAAGGGAAAACCAGGAGCTAAACAAAGCAGAAACTCCCACTGAAATGCATTTCCCCCTTACCAGTGCAACTCTCACCACATGTATGCACTCTCAAAGCCCTCTGCACTACAAGTTTTTGTTCGATCACTAACCTTCAACCCCTTGTTGTCACATGCACACATCAAGGCTAAAAGGACCTAAAACTCCCCCTGAAACTGAGACCCCCCCTGAACATATGATATGCAATGAATGCAATGCAGGAGGTGTAAGTGAAAGCATTCAGGGATACAAGGATATGAGCAACAACTAGTCACAAGCACGTGTGCATCCATAAACAAGACCTGCATCTAGTTCAACAGGGTATATCAAATCAGTCTAGAGCTAGGCAGGTTTAGTTTAAGAGAAATAAAAGCATCACCCTTGATCTAGCACTAGCAAGTAGGGAATGAAAGACAGTGCTAATCAAACTCATACAGGTGAGTCAAAAACATCCAAAGCATGTTGTAAACATTGATTTTGCAATCTCATTATATCAAGCAATTTAATGCCAGGGATTGAAAGCTTGTCATACTTTATGTAGCAACGAGACCAAGCCTATGCCCAAGGACAATCAGAAGCTTAAGGCACTCGTTTCAGTCATACACAGCCTTACCCGAGTTCTCACAAGTGCAAAGTGAGCCATCCCGAAAGCTCGATCAGTACGACAAGCAATCCCACCTGGATCTTTCCATTCCATTTCAAGCACAATTCAAGCAATTTTATCAATTTTAGATCATGTCAAGTATGAATTGCTGAACGAAAGGCTACACTTAGCATGAATGAGATAGCAAAGCATATCAACACGCCCTAACATACTAGTAGCCAAGACAGGGTGACCAAGTTTTCAAATTTTCAAATCAAAATAGCTTAACTCAGATGATGTCATATACACAGTGGAGCAAGCTATACATGATCACATTTATAAACTCACACTATCAAGCACTAGGAGATCATAGCAATGTATACAAGAATGCTAGTGCAAGTGAGGCAATGCAAAATGCAGAAATGTACAATGCATATGCACAATGCAACTACCAAACCTAGAAAACGAAGAGAAAAAGAAACAAGACCTACAAAGCTAACCAAAGAAAAGTCAGCGATCAAAAAGGGTAACAAACCCCAAGCTCCCCTCGCAAGCGAGCAAAGGTGTCCTGCTCAAGAGGTTTGGTTAGGATATCTGCGGTTTGCCTCTCTGAAGGGACATGGATCAAGTCTATGTGGTCTCTCTCATGATTATCTCGCAGGAAGTGGAACCGGATATATATGTGTTTGGTTCTGGAGTGTAGGACAGGGTTCTTCGCAATACTAATAGCGGACATGTTGTCTATAAAAATGGGAACCCTATCAAAACTCAGTGCAAAATCCTGCAAGGTTTGTTTCATCCAAAGTATTTGGGAGCAACAGCTAGCAGCGGCAACATACTCAGCTTCTGTGGAAGAAAGTGCTACGCTAGTCTGCTTGCGAGAGGACCAAGACACCAAAGATGTACCGAGAAATTGACAAGTGCCGGATGTCGACTTGCGATCCAACCGATACCCACCGAAATCGGCATCAGAAAAGCCCACCAAAACCAGAGAAGAATCCGCAGAGTACCAGAGACCAAACTCAGGGGTAAATTTCAGATACCTGAAGATGCGTTTCACCACATGCCTGTGGGAGGTGCGCGGCGAAGCCTGATACCGCGCACAGAGGCCGACGCCGAACTGAATGTCCAGCCGCGTCGCCGTCAGGTACAGGAGAGAGCCGATCATGCTCCTGTACTCCTTCTGGTCCACCGCCTCACCGTCCAAGTCCTCATCAAGCGTCGTCGATGTGCTGATCGGAGTCGGCTGAGGAGACAAGTCACTCATGTCGAACTTCCGCAGCAAGTCCTTGGTGTACTTCGCTTGATGAACGAACGTGCCCTGAGGAGTTTGCTTGATCTGCAGCCCGAGGAAGAACTGCAGCTCACCCATCATGCTCATCTCGAACTCTCTGGACATCTGCTCAGAAAACTTGGAGACAAGAGCGTGAGAAGAGCCACCAAAGATAATATCATCCACGTTGTTGCGCATCTAGGCCGATAGATGCTAATGGTAAGTTTCGGTGATTAATGACAACCGTATGCGACTAACGTGTGTTTTAAAGGAAAACTCATTGACTGGATTAGTCTCATATGAAATATGAAAGGAGACCCCTCAATTCGAAACAATCATGCGAACCAAGGACTCCATTTTAAAGATTAAGGACCTTTCTAGTCTCAAGTGTCACAAGGAGATGAAGGACACTTGATTTAGCTAGGTTTTATAGTTTCTAGTTCTTGATCGTACTATTAAGAGGGGTTCATGAGTTAGTAGCTTGATCAAAACTAAGTTGGCCTTAGAAATCTTGCACACTCACTCAAAAACAGCAAAAGATGGTCAATAGAAGTCAACACAACTCTTGGAAGAAGAAACAATCAAAGTCACATTCGAATCCAAGTCAAAACAGCTGAAAACAAAGAAAAACAGCAGCACCGGTTGAACCGGTGCCCTAGCATTGGAACATCCGATGCATGGCGGAAGGACCGATGCCCTGTCGGTCTATCTTCTCTGGATGCAGGCAGGAATCAAGTCAAATAACTCTATAGCACCGGTTGAACCGATGGTCAAAAGATAAGCACCGGTGCATTAGAAGTACTTTGTTCCAGAGAGCATGTTTTGGTGGACTTCAACTTCTCTTCAGCACCGGTTGAACCGACGCTTCAGAATCAAAGCACCGGTGCATTGGATGTACTTTGTTCCAGAACGCTTGTTTGAGTTGATCAGTGAACCTCTTCAGCACCGGTTGAACCGATGCCCCTACGGAGCATGCACCGGTGCAATGACGCAAGCGTGGATACTGTGTCAGAACTCCAACTGTTACTAATTGGACACAGAGAGACCGGTTGAACCGATGCCTATACTTTCTATCCCGTCGGTTCTTCCGGTGGTCACGGTTTTTCTGCAGAAAACTTCCAACGGCTATGTGACCTCCTCCACTCTATATAAGGGTACCCCCTGGCTCATTTCAGTTGCCTTTGACACCTTGAAAAAACCTGAGGCCACCCTTGAGAAGAAGAGAAAGAGCTTTGAGCAAAAGAGAGAAGATCTAGTGCTTTGTTTGTGCTTCAACCTTGAAGATTTCATCCTTTGCAAGTGTAGCAAGTGTGCTTGAGCTAGGGCCAACTGAGTGTAGGTCAAGTGAAGGCTTAGGAGCTTGTTACTCTTGGTGTTTGGCAGCACCTAGACGATCTTGGTGATCGAGGTGTTTCTCGCGGAGCTTGCCAAGGATTGTGGGAGCCCGGAGAAGAAGATTGTACGTGGCTTGAGCTCCACCACACCGGGATGGTGAACGGAGACTCTTAGTGAGCGCCCAAGTCTCGGTGACATGGGAGGTGACAAGACTCTTAGTGAGTGTCACAACGTGGATTAGGGGTGTGTGCCAACACATCGACACCATGGGAAAAAATCCGGTTGTCTCTTGCACTCTCTCTCATTTCAAGCACTTACTTTCATGCATTCTTTCATGTGCTTGACCTTAGAGATCATAGCTTAGCTCTACCTTGCTTAGTTTCATATCTTTGTTAGCTTGTGTAGTTTGCGTTGTTTAGCCGGTTGGTGAATTGAGCCTTACTAGCATTGCATAGGTTAAGGTTGTTTTATCTATCTTAGAAATTTGAAAAAGGCCCAATTCACCCCCCTCTTAGTCCATCGATCCTTACAATTGGTATCAGAGCCTCGTTGCTCATTTGGATCATTAGGCTTCACCGCCTAGAGCTATGGCCAAGATGGGTGGTTCGCCGCCTCACTTCGAGGGCAAGAACTTTGCTTATTGGAAAGTTCACATGGCCGCATACCTTGATGCGATTGCCCCCGAAGTGTGGCTGCCAACTAAGACCGGGTTCACCGGAACTCCCACCACCGAACAACTAAAGTGGAATGCTAAGGCTAGAAATGCAATTTTCGAAGCCATTAGTGAGGAAGTCTTTGCTAGAGTAAATGGCATGGACTTAGCAAGTGATATATGGAAAGAGCTAATTGAAATTCATGAAGGCTCCACAAAAGTCCGTGAACAAAAATATCACTTGTTTAGAGCAAAGTATGATTCTTTTAAGATGCTTGCTCATGAAAATTGTAATGATATGTATTCTCGCTTGAATGTCATTGTCAAGGACATTAATGCTCTTGAAGTTTCTAAAATTGACAGTGGCTCCATCAACCGCAAAATTCTCATGCTCCTTCCGAAGCCCAAATACAACATTATCAATGCTATGCTTCAAAAGGAGAATCTTGATACAATGGAAGTGGGAGAGCTTGTGGGCGAAATTCGCGCTCATGAAATGGGTATCCTTGGTATGTCCGAAGAGCCAACAACAAGCAAGTCAATTGCTCTCAAAACCAAGGCCAACAAACACCGCAAGCTCAAGATGGTCAAGCAAGAATCAAGCTCAAGCAATGAAGAAGAAGATCATCATGAGAGCTCATCTGATGAAGAAGATGATGGAGAATTTGCTCTCATGATGAGAAAGTTCACACGCTTAAATGACAAGATCAACAAGAAGGGTTTCAACTTTGACCCCAAAGGAAGAATGTTCCGACCATGGGGAGATGTCAAGAACAAAACTTGTTACAATTGTGGAGAAAAAGGCCACATCTCTCCCGATTGCCCCAAGCCGGACAAGAGAAAGAAGGACAACAAAAGCAAACATCGCCATGAATCAAGCGATGATGATGAAGATGAGAAGAAGAATAAAAACAAGAAATTTGGGAAGAAGAAGAGCCATGACAAGAAGACCAAGCTCTTCCCGAAGAAGAAGGGCAACACCAAGAGAAGCTTCTTGGTAGAAAAACAAGAGTGGGTGACCGATGTCTCATCAAGCGAAGAGTCAAGTGATGAGGAAGAAGATATCGTCACCATCGCCCTCACCAATGAAGAATCATCGCTACCTCCACCTCCCATGTGCCTCATGGCAAAAGGTAAAACAAAGGTGAACTACAAAGCCGGTGGAAAACATTGGGTACTTGATAGCGGTTGCTCTCAACACATGACCGGCAATGATAGCATGTTCACCACTCTTGAAGACCCCGGCGATCATGAACATGTCACCTATGGTGATAACTCAAGGGGAAAAGTTTTAGGTTTGGGTAGAATAGCAATTTCTAAAGATTTATCTATTTCTAATGTCTTGTTTGTAGAAGCACTTAGTTTTAATCTCATTTCTATTGCTCAATTGTGTGATCTTGGACTAACGTGTGCCTTTGACAAGAATGGTGTTGTAGTAACTCATGAAAAAGACAAGTCATTGGTATTCACGGGGTTTAGGCATGGCAACATTTACTTGGTGGATTTCTCTTCAAAGCAAACAACCACCATGACAAGCCTCTTCACCAAGTCTTCTCTTGGGTGGCTTTGGCATAGAAGAATTGCTCATATCGGCATGAGCAACCTCAAGAAAGCCCACAAGAAAGGGATGATCACCGGCTTGAAGGATGTCACCTTTGACAAGAACAAGCTATGTAGTGCATGTCAAGCCGGAAAGCAAGTTGCAACACATCATCCCATCAAGACGATGTTGTCTACCTCCAAGCCGCTCGAGCTACTTCACATGGATCTCTTTGGTCCAACTACATACAAGAGCATTGGTGGTAACCTCTATTGCCTAGTAATTGTTGATGATTTTTCACGTTACACTTGGGTTATGTTTCTAGGCGATAAGGGTGAAACTCCGGAACTCTTCAAGACATTTGCAAGAAGGGCTCAAAGGGAGTACAACTCCCCAATTGTGAAGATCCGGAGTGACAACGGCACCGAGTTTAGGAATATGAGAATTGAAGAATGGTGCGATGAAGAGGGTGGCAAGCATGAGTTCTCCGCCACCTACACGCCTCAACAAAATGGAGTGGTGGAGAGAAAGAACAAGACATTGATCACTCTAGCAAGAGCAATGTTGGATGACTATGGCACGTCCGAGAAATTTTGGGCGAAAGTAATCAACACGGCGTGCCATGCGTCCAACCGGGTGTATCTCCACCGACTCCTCAAGAAGACGCCATATGAACTCCTCACCGGGAAGAAGCCAAACATCTCCTACTTTCGAGTCTTTGGTTGCAAATGTTTCACCTATAAGAAGAAAAGGCTCGGTAAGTTTGAAAGTAGATGTGATGAAGGATTCTTTCTTGGTTATGCATCAAACTCCAAAGCATATAGAGTATTCAATCAAACCTCCGGGTCAGTTGAAGAAACATGTGATGTGGAGTTTGATGAATCTAATGGCTCCCAAGAGAAGGTTGTTGGCTATGACATTGTAGGTGATGACGAGATTGATGAAGCTTTGAAGAATATGTCCATTGGGGATATCAAGCCGGAAGAGCTGCATGAAGGCAATGATCAAGGGGGAGGACCTTCCTCATCTACACCAAGCACCTCTACGGCACCCCAAGTGGATGAAGATCAAGAAAAAGATGATCCACTACCTCAAGAAGATGTGCCAACGCCAACACCCAAGTCTAAGAACAAGAAGAGCAAAGTGTTCCACCACAAGCACAAGTCACCCATGATCCACCCCAACAAGCATCCACGCAAGCACCGCTAGTGAAGCATGGTCGCATCTCCAAGGATCATCCAATTGGTCAAATCATTGGTAGTCCTTCCAAGGGAGTAAGAACTCGCTCCAAGCATACTTCATTTTGCGAATATTACTCGTTTGTTTCTTGTATTAAACCCACTAGCATAGAGGAAGCGCTTGAGGACTCGGATTGGGTGATGGCCATGCAAGAAGAATTGAACAACTTCACCCGCAATGAAGTTTGGGTCCTCGAAGCTCCTTCGAAAGACAAGAACATAATCGGCACCAAGTGGGTCTTTCGAAACAAGAAAGATGAACATGGGGTGGTGACACGCAACAAAGCTAGACTTGTGGCAAAAGGGTTTTCTCATGTCGAAGGTTTGGATTTTGGTGAAACTTTTGCTCCGGTCGCAGGACTTGAAGCTATCCGCATCCTTCTTGCTTACTCTTCACATCATAACATTAAGTTGTATCAAATGGATGTGAAAAGTGCATTCTTAAATGGCGTTATTAACGAACTTGTTTATGTTGAGCAACCTCCCGGGTTTGAAGATCCGAGGAATTCTAATCATGTTTATAGGTTGCACAAGGCACTCTATGGGCTCAAACAAGCTCCAAGGGCTTGGTATGAGAGGCTTCGTGACTTCCTAATCATGCAAGGCTTCAAGATCGGGAGGGTGGACACCACGTTGTTCACAAAAGACGTCAACGGGGATCTTTTCATTTGTCAAATTTATGTTGACGATATTATCTTTGACTCAACTAATGATTTACTAAGCCATGAGTTTACTACCATGATGTCTAGGGAATTCGAGATGTCCATGATTGGCGAATTGACCTTCTTCCTTGGTTTTCAAGTCAAGCAAATGAAGGAAGGGACATTCATCCATCAAGAAAAGTATACTAAAGATATCTTGAAGAAGTTCAAGATGGATGAGTGCAAGCCAATCAAGACACCCATGGCAACCAATGGGCATCTCGACTTGGATGTGGACGGTAAATCGGTTGATCAATCCCTCTATCATTCTATGATAGGGTCTTTGCTTTACCTTACCGCATTTAGGCCCGATATAATGTTTAGTGTATGCTTGTGTGCCCGCTTTCAAGCAAACCCAAAGGAATCACACCTCTCGGCTGTGAATAGGATCCTTCGGTATCTCAAGCACACCCCAAGCATAGGCTTGTGGTACCCCAAAGGCGCTAGCTTAGATCTCTTGGGATACTCGGATTCGGATTTTGCCGGAAGCCGGGTGGATCGCAAGAGTACCTCCGGGGGTTGCCACTTGCTTGGGCGTTCTCTAGTTTCTTGGTCGAGTAAGAAGCAAAATTTCGTGGCTTTGTCCACCGCGGAAGCGGAATATATAGCGGCCGGTGCTTGTTGTGCCCAAATCCTATATATGAAGCAAACCCTTTTGGACTTTGGTGTGAAACTAGATAGGATCCCACTCCTTTGTGACAATGAAAGTGCCGTAAAAATTGCCAAAAATCCGGTTCAACACTCTCGCACAAATCACATTGATATTCACTATCACTTCTTGCGTGATCACGAAGCTAAAGGAGACATATCTCTTCAAGGTGTAAGATCCGAGGAGCAATTGGCGGATATTTTCACAAAACCTTTAGACGAGAGTACTTTTGTTAGGCTAATGAATGAGCTTAATGTATTAGATGCGGCAAACGTCATGTAAGTTGCTTTGTCATATAGAAAAATGCATACATATAGGACACTTGTCTAACCTTGTCAAGATAGTGATGAACGTGGGTCTTGCATGAGCCGGTGGTCTTCGTTTCGCTCATGGCATGAAGAATGGTTCATCATGAAGAAGCTTGCCAAGGATTCAAACTTGACAAGATAGATTTAATTTTGTGCAATGCATGTGCTCGTCATATAGAATGCATCCATGTTTAATTCTAGCTGTGCACTAGCATTGCATCACATTAAGTAGCATCACAAGGGAGCAAATCACACTTCGAGAAAGATATTCATGCTAAATATGAAATATCATCTCTACAAGGGTGATAAGATCAATGTTGCGCTTTCATGCCTATTGAGTCACGTCCTATCGAACTTAAAGTTTCAATCTCTAAGTTCATAGGCAATGTGGCTCATGCATTTGGTTTTTGTGTTTAAACCTCGCTTGGTTCTTAATTTGCCTATGTTTATGTAAAAGCTTGGGAGCACTTAGTATGAGTGTTTGAGGGGTGAGGTTGTCTCTCGAAAATGATCCAAATTGAGTGTTTATGGCTTTGGTTTTGCAATTTTGGATCAGAAGTAGAGTTTGTAGTTCAGCAGAAAATTTCCTTAACCACCGGTTAAACCGACGCCTGGTTTTGCACTGCATCGGTTCAACCGGTGCTTAAAGTCTTCGTGGCTTGGTTTATGCATCGTCTCTGGAACATCTCCCGACCATTACACCGATGGCCACCGGTGCTTCCAATGGTTGACGGATGAACCGACGCCTTTGCATCGGTTCAACCGGTGCTACTGCGTTTAGTTTTGGCCCTTGCAGCGTCTCTGGACCTTACTCCTGCCAATGCACCGACGCCCATCGGATGTTCCGGTGCCTCAGTGGCGGATCTTCCGGTGCCTCTTTTTGACCACGTTTTCAACCAAATCAGATCTGGTCAAATTCAAACCGGTGATTACACCGATGCTCTTTTCTCTGAACCATCGGAACTTCTGATGCCTTAAGGGTTGGCGGGCCCGCTCGTCCTGTTTTACTAACCTGTCTGCGGGCCCCGCACGTCAGTCTCAGCGGTTCCTTTTCTTCCTCCTCGCGAAACCGACGCCCTGCACCCGCGCCTTCGCCCGTACGCCGCTCCGCCGCCGCCACTCCTGCGCCGCCCCTCCGCTGCCGCACGCGCGCCGCTCCTGCTCCACTACGCCGCCGCGTCACGCGCCACGCCAGCGCCGCGCACCCGCTGCGCCTGCGCCCGCGCCACTACTGCGCCGCCCGCACCGCGCGCCGCCGCCTTCCACGACCAGCGCCGCCGCTTCGCAGCACCTTCCCACCTTCGCACGCGCGCCCTTTTGCCCTACTCGCGCCGCAGCAAGAGCTCTGATTCATTCCCTTCACCCTTTGATCAGGCGCCCTCAAGGTGTTCGACGAATTGTCTCAAGGACAATTTTCGTCATAGTTTGACTCAGCTTCGTCTCTGATCTACAAGGGTACTTTCCTGACCATTCTATGCATTTGATGCACCCTCAATCTCACATCCTTTGTACTTATCCACTAGTATGCCCCTTGCACCTCACATAACACTTATCTTTCACACACTTACACTTGTCTAGATAAGATCTCTATTAGTGTGTTCTTTCAGAGGTTATCCACTAGAATTCATGCCATAGTCTCAAATCGAATCCTTGTTTTGCCTCTCTATGTCAGATGGCTGGTGACAAGAAGGGCAAGGGTAAGATGGTAGCGCAGAAGAAGAAGAAGAAGCGCACCCGCGAGGACCGCGAGCGAGAGCAAGCAGAGGCAGTTGCAGATGCAGCAGATAGGCAGGGATCGCTCAGGATCAGGGATCCTCAGGTTCAGGGGGAGCCACAGCAGCAGTTACATCGCTCAAGACGTACTCAGACAGCTCAGATCTCACCTGAGTCCCGCTCTCGTCCACGGACTCGAGGTGGTGCTACTCAGAGAGGAGCAGGCCATGCACAGCAGCAGCACACCGGCAGTGGCACTCAGATAGGAGGTCAGGACAGTGGTGAGGAGCTGCCCGAGGTTGAGCTATTCGATCTCAGGGGTATTCCAGGACCTAGGGTCAAGAGACTGCGATATGTGACCCCGGAGCAGTGGTTTCCCGAGCAGAGGGATGTTGTAGTTGATCGTCGATTTCACACTCTGCTCCAGGAGTCTTTTTACCATGCCTACTGCGAGTTGGATATCAAGATCAGTGAGCACAAGATGCTCCACTGGGTGGCTATGCGTGTAGCAGCAGGTGGGACTCCACTGCTTCCTCTTTTCGAGAGATATGTTGGATTGCCTACTCTACTCAGTGAGAGGTCCAGATACATTCGGGAGTGGGTTCGAGTCTTCTACGCCACTCTGTTTATTGAGGAGGACCGACAGTTTATTGACTTCATGTTCCAGGAGAGGCACTATCGTTTGACCCGAGCTCGTCTGGTTACCCTCCTTGGAGTTCAGATTGCCGAGGAGCCACACTTCGTGCACTATCAGGCTTATGGCAGCACGGTGCCTCCTCGTCGTCCTCATGAGTCTCACGTACCATCTGACGAGGAGATCAGTGTTCTCTTTCAGCAGCCCTTCCTGCCTGGCACACCAAGGACTCCGGACAGGCTGACTCATGCGGCACACTCTATCCACCTAGCTCTGAGGAAGAGTCTGCTGTTCCGGATTGGATACAACGAGGGGATTACAGCTCTGCAGCAGTGGCTCCTACTATATATCATGACAGGTCGTGACTTTGACCTAGTCGACATCTTTATCTGCGAGCTAGAGGACGTGATTCTGGATGGGATGACAGTTCACCGTCGTCATCCGTTTGCTCATTGGATCTGCTAGATTCTGGCTCAGCTAAGTCAGAATGAGCATATGGATGAGCTGGAGCACTCGAGGACACACTTCAGTTTTTACTCACCTGCTACTCCTCGAGACGGTCGTCGTGGCTCGAGAGGCCAGCGCCGAGCACAGCGGGATCTGGATGAGCGTTTCTTGGCTGAGGGCAGAGTTGCAGACGATCCGACAGCAGCCGAGGATGCCTCACTAGCAGCAGCAGAGGCCCAGCTCCCACACTACCAGATCACTGACTCAGAGGACTCGGAGGATGACGAGGATTTCATTCCCACTGTTACTGTTCCTCGAGGTGCTCATGACGATGAGGCAGGATCCTCCGGTGCAGCACGAGCCCCTGCTCCTCCAGTTACCACTGCACAGGTCACACAGCCAGACTCTCTTGCAGCGATACTTACTCGGCTCTCTGACCAGCAGGACCGGTTTACTGCAGCTCAGCTGAGCATGCAGGCCGAGCAGGCTCGCCAGCAGGAGGCCCAGACACTTGTCCTTGAGGGCATTCGGCAGCAGCAGGAGGCCATGAGATTACAGCTTCAGCAGCAGTCCCAGATCCAGCAGCAGATGTTCACTTTCTTCTCGGGATGCTTCGGTCAGCTGTACCGTCACACTGGACTGCCTGAGCCTCAGCTCCCTACACCCAGCAGCTCCAGTTCGACCCCACTGCTCCCGCTCCTCCTGTTGGCGGTTTCGTGCAGACACCCTTGTCATCCTTCCCGATGTCACCACTCCTTCAGACCGGGTTGTTTGCCAGTCCTGTTCCTACTGCTGCTCCGGCTCCTGCTTCACAACCTAGTGTTTGGACTGCCGAGCAGCGTGCAGAGTTTCTTAGGCAGTAGCAGATCCTACACCAGCTCCAGCACCCCTCGGCTCAGTCCCTCACTTTCGAGTCACCTTCACAGCCTGAGGTGCTCCGTCCGTCCGTCGTACGCCCCACTCAGCCAGATCTGACTCCCGTCACATCTGCTCCTCCGACGGACTCCACGGTCATCGCCGAGCCAGCTTCTACTGCTACACCAGCTACTTCTGCTGTTCCGACGACTCCGGTCGAGCAGAAGTCCTCTTCGGTCGATGATGACTGGACGGACGACGACGCCGACGACTCCGCCGCTCAGTTTTCCACCGGACCCAGCCGGAAGACCCCGCCTTCTCCAGCTCAGGATTAGTTTGCCTTCCTTTTTGGTGCTTTGTTGCCAAAGGGGGAGATAGATAGGGGGAGTAGAGATAGGGGGAGCTTGGTGGTTTGTGGCGTGATTGGATCTTCATGGATTTTGTGTATGGACATGTTATTTGGATATTGTGTATGTAACACCCCGGGTGTTTACACAGTAATTAAATAGGTGTCTACACAGTAATTGTATTTGTTGCTATGCATCTTGTGCTTGAAATGCGTAAAAAGGATCTTTTTGTAATTATGAAAGGTTATATGTGTAATTATGATTTTATGCAAGGTCCTTTTTGCAGTTGTGTTGAATGGGTTGTGTAAGTATAGTTTTAGTGGAGGGTGTTTGTTCAAAATTTCAGTGCATTTAATGCATGGTAGTCATTTTGCTTGTAAGTCTACATTTGAAGTGATTTTGCTTTGAAAAAGACAAATTTCCTAGAATTCAAAATCTCTTCAATGATTTTAATTTTAGCTCTTGATTCTTTGGTCAAATAAATTTTTGCACAACATCAAAGTTGTAGATCTTGAAAAGTTGAACAACTTTCATGTTGGGCACTTTTTCATTTGAGCTTTAGTTTAAAAGTTATTGCTTGTTTACAGAAAGGTCCCTGGAACTTTTGGAAATTGCAAAATCGCCCTTATGACCATCTCCCCCTCCCTGCTCTGCTTCTCGCCGCCGGCCACCGACAGCGCCGCCCGCCGACGCCTTCCCGGCTTTCCCGGCCATTACTTCGCCGTGCGCTGGCTCCCACGCGTCGCCGGCGAGCTCCTCCCCCTCCTGTTGCCTCACGCTGGAGCCTCCACCCCTCGCCACGCACCCCCGCCGCGCCCAGAACCTCCCCGACGGCCGCCACCGCGACGCCGCCGTGGAACGGCCGCTGCAGAGCACGCCGCCCTCTTCTAGCGAGCGCTTAAGCACTACTTAAACCCCAGAGGTCGATTTCGCTCGTCCATTTCCTCTCCCCTCGCTCCCACACCGCAGAACGCCGCCGCCGCCCTGCTTGAACCCCGGCGAGCTCCACACCACCGCGGAGCCGCCAACCCAGACCCGCTCCACCCCTACATCCCCCACCATTAGCACCGCCTCGACCTCGCGCAGCTCCCAGGCCATTTCCCCTCACCCGAACACCACCGGAGCCACCCCGCCGCCGTGCTCCGAGCCCGCAAGCCGCCGCTCGCCGTCGACACCCCCTCTCCGACCGCCCTAGCCTCGATTCCAAGCACCCAGAGGTGCGCCTTGAACCCGTGAGGCTCACGCACCCATCCACCCTCGCCGCCGGTGAGCCCCTCGCCGGGAAACGGCCGGTCAAACCTCGCCTCCCCTCTCTGACCCGACCCAAGGACCGCGTGCTTGAATTTGAGAAAGCCCAGGGGGTTATCTGCAATGTCAGTGACTCATTGCAATAGTGTCTTAGGGACTGGTTTGCAATGTTTTTCAGTGATCTTTGAAATTCAATATCAATTCGTAGAAAATTCGTAAATTAGCAAATCTTGATGTTTTGGAATCCTCTTGAAGAGCTCTATGCATTAGAACTATAATATGTTAGGCTTTAGTTGCAAGTTTTTGCTGTAGGTGTTGTTTTGTGTTACTAGGTGTATAAATACTAGTTCTTTAATCTTTTTCTTATGTGATACTTGAAAGCTGATATTGCTCTGAAATTTTGGTGGTAGTTTACTCTTTTTACACTAGCTTTTCTATAAAAATTTCATGATCAGTTCTTGGTTGTAGCTTTTTATTTGATTTAATCCTTGTTTAGTATACTTTATTTATGATAAATAGTTTCTTTTCTTGTTAAATCCTGAAAATATTCCTGAGTATTTATCTAGAATATCTTAACTTGTCCAGGAAGTTTGAGAATCAGTTAATGGCTAGAATAGGAGCTAAAATTGAATCTTTCTAAACTGATGTCTGTTTTGTTTATTTTCTCAGAACTATTTCTGTGTAGATAAAATCGTGAGAAATTCACAGTAGATAAATCATCCCTGTGTAGATCTCTTGTTAATTTTTGAGCTTCTACTTTGCTATATTTTAGTCTGTATAATTCAAGCTTGTGCTAGGTGTTGCCTGCATAAATGATTTAATGTGATTAAATGGTTACATGTCTTGGCATGATTTTTGCAGGGTTGCTTAGTATGTTAATGTTCTGTTTAGGATAATTTTGGTAGAATTTATTACTATTTGTACTCTGATTTATTGTTTTGTTTACAAACCATGACTTAGTGGTATAGTAAATCCCCACCACTCATTTTATGAAGTTAGTTAACTTCTTTTGTGATGTTGATCATGATGCCTTGTGTAGTTAAGTGTGTTATTTAACTACTCTATAAATGATTGCCCATGTTTGTTTATAATGTTGTTCTTGCATTACATATAGACACGACTGCCTTATCGGACGGGACGTACGAGCTGATCCCGGAATCTGACGGAGGTGATCTAGAAGCTCAAGTGAACACTGCGGAACTAACTGAAGCCCCGAACCAAAGTTCGGAAGAGCCTAGCGCTGAAATAGTTAGCAATTACCGAGAAGGCAAGCCCCGGACATAACCTATATTTCAAATTATTATCATTTACTGTTATTACTTACTTGTGCATTTACAGTTCTTAGGATTTGAATTGAAACCCTAGATGCATGATCCTAGGAACCTATGTACTGAACACTAGACCTGAGTTCGACTATCTGCTAAGCTTATAGGAATGGTAAAAGTCGAGTGATTGCCTGTCACTCGCGAGCTTTATAGGAATTGCTTGTTTACTTTCTGTTATCAATATAAGGACGACGGACGGGGTTGTGTTCGATATCATGTCCTATGTAAGACCCCGTCTGTGTTGATGAACTTGCTAAGGTCGCGGTGTGTGGTAGTGCTGGTTAAGTTTTTGAAAGTACTAGTCACATGCCGTAAATATGGTACGCGGCAAGCCTAGTAGCCGATTGGACCGGGGAGTGGATATACCTCCCACTCTCTCAGTAGGGATAGGTTTTTTTATATGTTGCGCAACACTACGACTTCTAGGGACAAGGTTCGGCCTTGGAGCCCTGTAGTCGGGGAGAGTGGCACTATCCACAAGCCGGAAAGAAAGGTTAACGGGTGTTTGGGAATGACCCGACGGTATTCCAGACGTGTGTGCTAGGTTACCCTTGCAAGGTTGAATTTCGATTCAGAATCGTCCGCCTCTCACGATGAAATGAGACTGCTTGATCTCTTTGCCACACAGAGTAATAAGAGCAACAATATTCTTATTAACCTTGATGTTTGCTTAGAAGTTCCACCATGATTGGATAGTAGATGCTTACATAGAATGGTTAATCAACTAGAATCTTGCAGCTAAAACTTGAAAGTAAGGACCTACTCTTTGTTGCTTTTCAGCAAAGGAAAACCAGAACCTTACAAAGCCTTGCATAGTCTAGCTAAGGTGGGCTACTTATACCCGTTGTCGGTTAAGTCTTGCTGAGTATTAGAATACTCAGCCTTGCTGTTGAAACCTTTTTTTCAGGTATGAGTTTTGAGGATCAGATCGCTAGCTTGACCTATCCTTGCTCGTTGCCTCCTGGCTGGTCCGTAGAGTGGGATACGTCTTCGGCCGGCAATAACTATGACGAGTGATACCTTGCTTGGGCTGGCTTGGTACCATTTTGCGACGAGTTGTAGCCGTCATGTTTTACCTTCCGCTGTTTAAACTCTGAACTTACCCTTATGTTTTGACTAACTGTTTTACTTAAGTTGGTTTTGTAATAATCTTTTGAACTGGTTTGTAATCTTTAATATGCCTGTGTTGTAAAATTGTGGTTGTAATATCTCTGAACTCGCCTTCGTGCGGGGTATGCTTGTTCGATCCGAGAATCGGTGGTTGTATCGGGACGTTACCCGATAGACCAAAAATTGTTCCGTTTGAAGTGCGTTTAAGCTAATGTTGCCTTTATGGTGATGGTTTACGCACTTGAGCCGGGATAATTTAGGCGGTTCTGCCACAGTGTATGCACTGTGTTGACATGTCCCTACATGTGATTTATTTCGAGTAATGCTTGCCTGTTTATCGCTTTCATTTACATATCTTGTGTATCTCTACTTTGTGTTGTCATCAATCACCAAAAAGGGGGAGATTGTAGCGCATCTAGGCCGATAGATGCTAATGGTAAGTTTCGGTGATTAATGACAACCGTATGCGACTAACGTGTGTTTTAAAGGAAAACTCATTGACTGGATTAGTCTCATATGAAATATGAAAGGAGACCCCTCAATTCGAAACAATCATGCGAACCAAGGACTCCATTTTAAAGATTAAGGACCTTTCTAGTCTCAAGTGTCACAAGGAGATGAAGGACACTTGATTTAGCTAGGTTTTATAGTTTCTAGTTCTTGATCGTACTATTAAGAGGGGTTCATGAGTTAGTAGCTTGATCAAAACTAAGTTGGCCTTAGAAATCTTGCACACTCACTCAAAAACAGCAAAAGATGGTCAATAGAAGTCAACACAACTCTTGGAAGAAGAAACAATCAAAGTCACATTCGAATCCAAGTCAAAACAGCTGAAAACAAAGAAAAACAGCAACACCGGTTGAACTGGTACCCTAGCATCGGAACATCCGATGCATAGTGGAAGGACCGATGCCCTGTCGGTCTATCTTCTCTGGATGCAGGCAGGAATCAAGTCAAATAACTCTATAGCACCGGTTGAACCGATGGTCAAAAGATAAGCACCGGTGCATTAGAAGTACTTTGTTCCAGAGAGCATGTTTTGGTGGACTTCAACTTCTCTTCAGCACCGGTTGAACCGACGCTTCAGAATCAAAGCACCGGTGCATTGGATGTACTTTGTTCCAGAATGCTTGTTTGAGTTGATCAGTGAACCTCTTCAGCACCGGTTGAACCGATGCCCCTACGGAGCATGCACCAGTGCAATGACGCAAGCGTGGATACTGTGTCAGAACTCCAACGGTTACTAATTGGACACAGAGAGACCGGTTGAACCGATGCCTATACTTTCTATCCTGTCGGTTCTTCCGGTGGTCACGGTTTTTCTGCAGAAAACTTCCAACGGCTATGTGACCTCCTCCACTCTATATAAGGGTACCCCCTGGCTCATTTCAGTTGCCTTTGACACCTTGAAAAAACCTGAGGCCACCCTTGAGAAGAAGAGAAAGAGCTTTGAGCAAAAGAGAGAAGATCTAGTGCTTTGTTTGTGCTTCAACCTTGAAGATTTCATCCTTTGCAAGTGTAGCAAGTGTGCTTGAGCTAGGGCCAACTGAGTGTAGGTCAAGTGAAGGCTTAGGAGCTTGTTACTCTTAGTGTTTGGCAGCACCTAGACGATCTTGGTGATCGAGGTGTTTCTCGCGGAGCTTGTCAAGGATTGTGGGAGCCCGGAGAAGAAGATTGTACGTGGCTTGAGCTCCACCACGCCGGGATGGTGAACGGAGACTCTTAGTGAGCGCCCATGTCTCGGTGACATGGGAGGTGACAAGACTCTTAGTGAGTGTCACAATGTGGATTATGGGTGTGTGCCAACACATCGACACCACGGGAAAAAATCCGGTTGTCTCTTGCACTCTCTCTCATTTCAAGCACTTACTTTCATGCATTCTTTCATGTGCTTGACCTTAGAGATCATAGCTTAGCTCTACCTTGCTTAGTTTCATATCTTTGTTAGCTTGTGTAGTTTGCGTTGTTTAGCCGGTTGGTGAATTGAGCCTTACTAGCATTGCATAGGTTAAGGTTGTTTTATCTATCTTAGAAATTTGAAAAAGGCCCAATTCACCCCCCCCCCCCCCGCTCTTGGTCCATCGATCCTTACACACGTATATCTGAACTAATAGAAAGTCAGTGCCAGACCGCATGAGGAACAAAGTTTTATCCACACATCCTATTTTAAAACCCTGAGCCAGCAAAAATGTTTTCAGTCTATCATACCAAGCTCTAGGTGCCTGTTTCAAACCATAAAGTGCTTTCTGAAGTTTATAAACACGTTTGGAAACTTGGAATTTTCGAAACCAGGGGGTTGTTTCACATAAACTTCTTCTTCGATAAAACCATTTAATAAGACAGATTTAACGTCCATTTGGAAAAATTTAAAACCCTTAGAAGCAGCAAATGCAAGAAAAATCTGAATCGCTTCCAAACGAGCAACTGGGGTAAAAGTTTCCTCAAAATCAATCCCTTCTTTTTGGCAAAACCCCTGTGCAACAAGACGAGCCTTTTTTGAACAACCAACCCATCCTCACCCTGCTTATTTTTGAAAACCCACTTCGTTCCGATGGGATTACAAGCAGGTGGAGGCTCGACTAAAACCCAAACTTGGTTTCTTTCAAAATTTTCGAGTTCCTCATGCATGACATTGACCCAATTTGAATCAGAAAGAGCGTGTCCAATATCTTTGGGCTCAAAAGAGGCAACAAACGCTGAATGAGCAAAGCCAACGATACTTGTTACCTTGGACCGTGTGACTCGCTCATTGAGGTCACCTAGCATCTGTTGAGGTGGATGACGACGCTGAATGTGTCGCGGTGCTTCCCTTGTCGAAGTCGCCTCCTCCTCAACCAAAGCTGGTGCCTCCTCAGGTGCAGCTGGTGAAGGCTGAGTCACTTGCTCGACTGGCCCCCGGGAAGTATACGTAGTAGGATCGGGGCCGTCATCATCGTCCGAGCTCGTGGCAGAGGCGACTGGGTCCACAGCATGCGTGGTAGCCTCAGCATCACCCTCCGCAACTTCTTCCTCCTCATCTTCAAAGATGGAGGTGACGAGCTCATCTTCTCCTGCAACTTCAAAGATAGAAGCATTGCACGGTGCAGTCTCGTCGAAAGTGACTTCGCAAGTCCCTCTGATGATGTTAGAATCAATAAGCAACACACGGTATGCTCTGGAATGAGATGCATAACCGATAAAAATGCCGTCAGACGAGCGAGACTCAAACTTATCAAGATTTCCTTCTTTCAGCACAAAACACCGGCAACCGAAAACTCTGAGATGGTCAACACGGGGCTGGCGTCCAAATTGCAACTCATAAGAAGTTTTGTGCATGAAAGCACGCAAGAAAATGCGGTTGGACACATAACAAGCAGTATTGACCGCCTCAGCCCAGTACTTCCGAGGAGTCCTATGCTCGTCGAGCATCGTCCTCGCCATCTCAACAAGCGTCCGATTTTTCTGTTCTACAACTCCATTCTGCTGTGGAGTGTAGGGAGAAGAATACTGGTGTTCAAGCCCTTGATCACTGCAGAAGGTGTCAAAACGAGCATTTTTTGAATTATGTGCCATTATCACTGCGAATCGCTCGCATGGCCTGGGGTAGCTCATTTTTCAACCTCAAGATCAAGTCTCGAATAAACTCGAAAGCCTCATCCTTGGTTCTCATGAAAAAGACCCAAGAATAGCGAGAAAAATCGTCCACGATCACAAGAACGTACCACTTCCCACCAACTGACATCACCCTAGAAGGACCAACTGTGTCCATGTGTAGCAACTCTCCAGGGTGAGTGGTCATCACCTGATTAACAAGCGGATGAGAAGTAGCAATCATCTTCCCGTGGCGACACGGATGGCAAACAAGGTCCTTTTCAAACTTCAATTCGGGCAATCGTCGGATTAGGCCAAGTGAGCTAAGTCTAGATAACAAGTCGAAGCTCAAATGTCCAAGTCTCCTATGCCACTTCCACAGATTAGAAGAAGGACCAGCCAACAAGCAACAAGAAGGGCCAAAAGGAGTTCCAGAGAAATCGACCAAGAAAACTCGATCACGAGGAACGATCCGGCAAATCAGGTCTCCTCTGGAATCCAAAACTCGAGAACAACCCTCCTTGAAGCGAACTTCAAACCCCTCATCAAGAAGTTGCGAAATAGAAAGCAAATTAAAACCAAGATTCGAAACCAAAGCGACCTCTCTCAGGGTGAAGCGATCAGAAACTCTAACAGCGCCAACACCACGTACCTTGCCCTTACCATTGTCCCCAAAAATGATGTATTCTTTGTGGCGCGTTGGGGTGAGGCTGGAGAACCATTTGTCATTCCCGGTCATATAGTGCGAACAACCGGAGTCCATGATCCACCTGTTATCCAAGCCTCCAACCTCTGAATCACTCTCGGATCCAGGAGAAGAGCCGTCGTGCGTCGGTGTAGCATGTCCACCTGGAGACGCACGAGCACCATTGGTCTCACCTGCCATGGTGCAGAAACCCTTGCGCCGACCGGCCGCCAAGCAAAGGTCGATGAAGCCGGTGGCATCCTTGTCTCGCTTCTTCTTCTTCTTGTCGTCGTCGTCGGAGGTCGGTGAAGAAGAGCGGTCGGTGTCGGAGCTCTTGTCGAGGTCGCTGAGCTGCGCCAGGAAAGCCTTCTCCCGCTTCTTGGCCTTGTACTGGAAGCGCTTCTTGAGCGACTCCTTATCGAAGTGTCCTCCCCGGTCACGACTGCGGTGCTTGTGACGCCGACGCTCCTTGTTGGAGCCTCCCTCGTCGCGGTCGCGGTGACGGTAGTAGTCAAAATTGTTGTTCTGGCCACCACCGGACTTCTTGGGGCAGTCGGCGATGAAGTGGTTCAGATCGCCGCAGTGGTAGCATCCGGGGTTCTTCTTCCTCTGCCTGTTGTGGTAGACACACTGGAGCTTGTTGATGAGGAGACACAAGTCGCCGTCACCCAGCGTCTCTAGCTGCTCATCTGTGACAGAAGGCAAAGAGGCAAGAGAAAAACCAAGAGCAGAGTTAGCGTTAGAGCTCGATCCACCTGGGCCTGTCACAAGAGCGATGCTCTTGGAAGGAGGGGCACCATTGAGCTTGGCTCGTGTCTGGTTATCCACCTCCGTGGCCTTGAGCTTACTGAAAAGCTCATTCACGGTCAGAGTCTCATAGCCTGCAGACTCGATGATCGTGTTCACCTTGAGATCCCACACAGAGCGGTCAAGTGCGTAGAGTAACTTGAGGGCCTTCTCATGCTCTGTGTACTTAAGAGCATCAGCAGATCTATTCGCATTGACTTTGTTCACAATCGATTGGAACCGACTGAATATGTCACCAATGCTCTCACCCGGCCCCTGTGTGAAGTTCTCATATTCACGCCGGTGAGTTTCGAACAGTCTAGCCTTCACCTGAGGTGTGCCTTCGTGGTAGTTCTCAAGACACGTCCATACTTTGTGGGCTTCCTCAAAACCCTGGACACGTGAGAACTCCGCACGAGAAACGCCAGCGAACAAGACATTGATAGCCTTGGCGTTAGCCTCGTGCTCGGACACCTGAAGAGGAGAGGTCCGAACGGCAAGCACCTCGTAAGCCTGGTTCTTGGTGATCTCCCAAACCTCGACTCCCATGCTTTGCAAGAAGGCTCGCATACGCACCTTCCAATAAACATAGTCCTCGCCGGCAAACATAGAGATCTTACCAAGACTTGCCATTGTCGTCAAATGGTTTTCGAACCGGTTAAGGTACTGAAAACCTCAACCAAGCTCTGATACCAATTGAGGGACCGAAATGGCGACCGAAGGGGGGTGAATGAGAGCCGATTGAAAATTCTCGCAATCGAAAGCTCGGCGTAAAATCCCAAGTTCGCACCCAACCCTCAAGTCCTCGGTGAAGTGTAGAGTAGCTATAGAGGAGCTACACTAACACAAAACAGCCCTAGGAACAAGCGAGAAGTAACGCGGAAGCATGCGCGAGGAAACATCGCAAAAACCAGCACGGTATAACTCACCGGTTGATCCGACGCACAGATTTGAACAACGTCGGTTCAACCGATGAGCAGAGCCGGTAGTAGAGAAAAAGTGAGCATCGGTTGATCCGATGGATGGGTTTGAACAGCGTCGGTTCAACCGGTGTTACACACCGGATGATCTGGCAAAATCAGACACCAACGCCGGAGCAGTTGTCCAGAGGGACAACAAACCTGAGATTTCAAGCACCGGTTAAACCGATGTAACGAAAATTCAAACACCGGTGCAGTTGTCCAGAGACACTGCAAAGAGAATCACACCGAACACCGGTTGAACCGATGCTCAGAAATTTCTATACGTCGGTGTAACGAGTCAAACATCAAAACCCTAACACAGAACAGCCTACTCGCCGGTTGAACCGACGCGAACAACTTCAGAGCGTCGGTTCATCAGGTGCTAGGAAGAACAGAGTCCAGAAACGCTTTTCAGCCTGCGACCTTTGGAATCTTTGATGATTGGAGGATCAAATCAAGTCATCTCGTGCTCAAGATTCATCGAAGGAAAATCGAATTCATCCAAAACAAAGCACAAATCGTACGAGATTGCATTGAATTCAAAACCCCGGAGGGCACAAGGAGGATTGGGCCTCCTTTCCCGATCAATCTCAGTACAAAAACTCAAAACTCCATGATTCCAAAACCTACTCTAGAGAAGAGAGGGACGAGGAACCGAGAGGGAGAAAGGGGTGGCGCCAGGAGAAGGGAGAGGCGGTTCTGTTCTCTGTGGCTGGCGCCCAGAAGAGAGGAGAGGGGTGAGGGGTATTTAAGGTGCCCACGCAGGGGTCCAAAATACCCCTAGACTCAAACTAGAGACTAAAACGCCCGTAGGGGCAAAACCGAAAATATGTACACGATCCCATCTCACGGCGGAGTTTCTTTCTTCGATTCGAAGCCTTCTCCGCGATGCCGCCATGTCGATGAAGATCCGGTTCGCGGTTTTGGAGGGTCCGCGAAACCCGGGTAGGTGGCCAGTTTTGAGAAAACCGCCAAAACTCCACGCGCGGGAAGATTCCCGCCTCCACGCCGTGACCCTAGACGCCGTTCCTGCCTCGACCTTCTGACGGCCCTAGACGCCGCCCGACGCCCGTCACCTCCTCGCCCACAGCGAGGCCCTGGACGCCGTCGACGCCCGTCGCCTCCGTCAGTCCCGAGACCGACGCCCGTGCCTCCACGACTTGGCGTCTTCAACCGTCGTCCGCCTCCTTGGTTTTGTGGCGCAAACTAAGAAACCCGTCTTCCATCACCGCTTGCGCCCTCGATCCAGGAGTGGACGCCACAGCTGCCGCCCGGCCTGAGCTCCTCCACGGCAACTCTCCATCGACACTTGACGCTCGTGTACCTGCAACCAAAGACCAAACGCACGATCACACCGTACGGTTGACAATTCACTCATCACAAGCAGGATACAGTACTCAACATTCCTCACTTTTGTAGCCAGATTACTCCTATGTCAGATCGCCTTATCCACAACAATTATTTCTCCAGTTGATCGGCAACATGTCACCCTTGACTGCTTGCCACAGGAGCCAGCCACGTCGTTTATTTCTTCCCAGGTATCCTCCCGGGAAAGCAATGGTTGGTTCTACATAGACATGATCACGGGCCGTCCCACCCGCCGAACCCGACCTGAAAAAAAACAGACCTAACACGACCCGCGAAAGCAATGGTTGGGCTGCGCTTGGCCTGAAAATTTTAAACCAAACTCAAAAAATATTCAACCCAGCCCGACTTAAAAATTACACATAAAAAATCAGGTTTTACCTGACCCGATCACGTGCCGCCTCGAGCACAGGCTGAAAATTTTGACCTGACGATTTGTTTTGACTCGACCCGACCTGCCGAATGATCAGGTCTAGTTCTAAAGATCGTGTATTGGTTCAGTTAGTCTAAATATCATGTTTTTTATGCTACTTTGTTGATGAACCTAACATGCCTATATATACCTCTGTTCCAAAAAACTTTTAATTATTAAGGATATTTACAACATAAAATACGATCATATATTTTTATCTGAAAAGAACAAACATGGGACAGGCTGTAAATTGCATGTGATCGCTATAGTCGCATGGATAGGTTTCCTAGTCTGATGGAGGCAGTGAGTCACAACCCCCCCCCCCCCCCCCTCGAAAGATCCTAAACCTTACGATTCGACGTATATTAATAAGAAGAAGAGAATTGATTTAGTTTATAGGTAAACCGGACCCGAACACTATACATCACAACTATAACACCTACGGCTACACTTACAACTAAAGCCGATCGGATTGGGACATCGACGGCACCGCACACTGATCGGTTGGATTGGGGTATCAACACGACCACATCGCTGCCCAGGCATAGCCGAGTGCCTACCACCAAAAGATCTGATCCGCGCTAGAGATACCTGCTGTCGCCTTCAAGAAGGAAATGACGCTAGTGGCGCCATCAACGCCGTCCCAAGGAGGAATGGGTTTTGACCCGTATCGTCTACGGTGCAAGAGAGTATATGTCACTCATTTCAATCAAAAGAGTAAGAGCTACAAGGAGGGACGCCTGTTTTACTCTGCGGTAGAGTAAGAGCTACTGCAAACAACGCTAGTAGCGCGCGCTCTCTCTCTCATGCGGCAGAGTACACTAGAGACGCCGGAGTATATGTCACTCATTTCAATCAAAAGAGTAAGAACTACAAAACATATCCTTCACAATGGGGCTCCCAGCTTGCGCTCTCAAACAAAATCTCAAGCAGGAAACCCCAAACAGCGCCTTTTGTGAATTAATGAGTTCCCTTTGGACTTGGGTGGGGTACCATTATCATACCACCACCGCGCGGTGCACTAGTAGCTACTAATCTCTCTCGTACGTACTGTTCATCTCCTGAGAAAACAAAACAAAAATCGAATGCAGCAAAGCCTACTGGAGCATTGGCATTGCAAAAAGGCGGCCCCCCGTCCTCTTTTTGGTTTCACTTCACCTTCACCTCCCTCTCTCCTGAGCCCCCTTGTGGCAATCCTAAAATTAATGCTCCCATCTGCCGCTGGTGCATCCATCGATCTGGTCCCTCCTCCCCTTGCCCAGTTGCCCAGCCCTCCTGTTCATCCTTGCTATTGCTCGCAAGATTCTCCTCCCTTTCTTGTCATCCATACGCCCTCAAAGATCTTGTTTCGATTGGGAGAGCATTGATTTCTCCCCTCCTTCCTTCCTTGGCAGCTAGCTGATCCTGATCGATATCGCGCCTACACTAGTCAGTAGATGGGAGTTCAGACAATGTCGTCCCACGGCGACGACGGCCGCCGCGGCCTCCCGCGGCAGGGCTCGGTGTACAACCTCACGCTGACCGAGGTGGAGACCCGGCTGGGCGAGCCGCTGCGGAGCATGAACCTCGACGACCTCCTGCGCACCGTGCTGCCTGCCGCCCCAGCCACCGAGCCGGCGCCCAAGAAGACGGTCGACGAGGTGTGGCGCGACATCCAGAGCGCCAGCGGCGCCCGGCAGCCGGCCATGGGCGAGATGACGCTGGAGGACTTCCTCTCCCGCGCCGGCGTCACCGTCGACGCCGGACCGCATTGGCTACACCAGCACCAGCACCAGCACCAGTACGTGGTGCCGCTCGGGTCCCCGGCGGTGGACGGCGTCGGGGTTTTCCTATCGCAGGTGGCCGGCCGGAAGCGCGGCGCGGCGGCGGCGGCGGACGGGGACGGCGTGGTGGAGGAGAGGACGGTGGAGCGGCGGCAGAAGCGCATGATCAAGAACCGCGAATCCGCGGCGAGGTCCCGGGCCAGGAAGCAGGTGGGGTTCCGTGCCGTGCCGTCCCCCACAGTACATTAATTCTCGTTTTAGTTTTATTATTATTTCCCAGTGTCCCTCCCTTCCAAGTACTCCATTGCTCCAGCTCCAGCTCCAGCTCCATCTCCACCTCCATGGTGGGTTGGGTTCCCTTCATTTTCATTCTAACTAGGTGTCCTCTGCTCCAGGCATACACCAACGAGCTGGAGAACAAGGTCGCCCGGCTGGAGGAGGAGAACCAGCGTCTCAGGAAGCTCAAGGTAAGATCAGTCAGTCGATCCAAATGATTGACCAAAATAAAAGAAGAATGTCCTGTCTTGTTTCGTGGTCCCTTGATATTTGTTGATCGAGTTTACTAGCTCCATCCGTTGAGGTCTTGGGGGGACTGAAGCCTGCAAGAACACTCTCTCTGAAAGTGAGTCATTTTCTAGACTAAAGAAAAAGCAGCAAGATACGGCACCTTATTTGTTTACAAGAAGATCGATGTAGGGTTAAACTGGCTAATATAATGGATGCTTACTACTACTCCTACTTGCTTAGTGGAGAGGGTTCCAATTGAGAACGGCCCATAGCAATAATTCCCTTCTAGATGTTAGCAAGCACGCACAGAGTCATAGAAAGATGAGAAAAATTGGTACCAACTAGCTGTGGCCCGCCCATTTGCGGTGTACTATATTCTATCTTATTGCAATCGTATATAAATTTGCAGTGTACTAATATGTCTAATTAATGTGCTTTTATATAGGGCAGCAGGCAATGACGGTTGTGGTTTTTTTTTTGGAAGGGCGTTGTGGTTGGTTTTTTAAGCCTAAGCTGTAACAAGATTCCAAATTAAGCCTGATGAAACAATAATGAAGCCCAATGAACCATGTGCATTTGCAATTTGGATTGGATTGGATGGAATGGTACAAGGGCCTCCTCATCTGTCTCTGTCTGCGGAGCTAACGATGTGTTGGGTTGCATTGGTTGCAGATGCTGCCACCGCTGGAGCCGCCACCAGAGCATGAGCAGCGGCCGGTGCCCCAGCCGGAGCATGAGCGGCGGCCGGTGACCCAGCCGGAGGAGGCGAAGCAGCCGCTCCGGCGAAGGAATTCAGCCACCTTCTGATGAGACGATGGGCCGTGAAAGCTAACTCTGCTCTGTTAAGCGGGTTGGGTCTGTGCTTTGGATAGTTGATGGATGGTGTCCGCATGTGTACGAACCAACTCTGCTCTGTCTGCAGTAGCAGTGCAGATTGTGCTGCATGCAATGAAAGCAGTGCCTCCTTCCATGCTTGATGCTTGTTGTGCAGATCAAGATCTCTCCTTTCGTGTTTGCAGTTGTTGGTCACAGTAGGGGATGAATGAACGGGAGTCTTGTGTGACTTCACCATGCTCGTCTCCGAGGAAGGTTTCATCTGAATTTCGGAATGGTGTAAACCGGGCAATGAGCTGCAAAACATGCCACTATGCTGTACTGCACGACGACTCTGTAGGAACGTATGAACGACCTATTCACAAGCATCCCTGTCTTTCAGGAAATAAACATAATATCTCAAAGGACCATGCATGCTGTAAAAACAAAATGTTCTTGTCGTCACACTCTTCACTCCATGTCAAACTCCCTCATCGACCTGGGGCTGCAGATGATGTCGAATGGCTTGTCGATGCTATCCTGCAGTATTGTGATCTGCCCCTCCTTGACAAGTATGTCTTCGTCTAGGGCTTCGATCTTCTTCTTCAGTGACACCACCTCATTCTGCATGATGCTGATGCTTCTTCTCAGCTGCTTTGCTTCCTGCCACGACAGGTCCCTCTCCTCGGTCACTGTTTTTAGTGTCCCGCGGAGAGCAGCAAGCTCCTTTGCAGATTCTTGGAAATCTTGTTGAATCTCATTCATCACTTGATCCTTCTTGGATACCTGCAAAGTGCAGTGCACTAAATTTGTAACAATGGAGCATACATATAGACTGTCGATGATCAAAAAAGCACTTCAGGTAAAGGACCACGAGAAAAACTATCATATGAATTTGAAGCTGAAATCTAAGATAGATATATAGCATCTAACATGGTACAAAATCCTTATGCGAACAAGTACCAGAATCATGCCTTTTCGGATGGTACCAGAATAACCACAACAGTCTGATTGGTGGTCAATTGCTGACTAAGTTTAGAAGTGGTTCCGGAAACATTCAATACAACATCTGATCGACGATCCTAAACAAGAAAACTTATTGGAAGAACATCCACAGTAGACTAAATCTCCACTTGCACACATTTTATCGTAGATTCTTAGCAAGATGTCAAAATTTGAAAAGTAATGACTAGCGCAATGGATTCATACACTTAACTGAAACATTTTTAGACCAATGAGATGGAAGTTAAATCTCCCATCCTCTGAACAGTCAGGTAACCAAGTCATTCAGCAAAAGAACCCACCTGCTTATAAGTATTTTGAAATATACTGAAACCTGAATATTACAACTAGCCAACACCAGACAGCTTAACAGTAATACATGATGAACAGGAAATCACTCTCAAAATCCTACTTTGATCTGAAAAGATATTGAGCTGTTGGTTTATTGGGGGTAGGGGTGGGGGGGTGGGGGTGGGGGTGGGGAGTATGTGATGTTACCTGAAGCTCTAGCTGCTTAGCCTTGTGGGTGATGCAAGAAAGTTTGTCCTGAACTCTCTGGATCTCGTTTCTCAAAACATCTTGGATACGAAGTGAAGATGCTAGATCCGCTTCCAATCGTTCAATGTCAAGCTCCTTTGACAAGACTGCCTCCTTTAGTACTCTGCTCAGCATAGCCTCTTCTTTCAGCTTGAGTTCAAAATCATCCTATATAAGAGTGAAGTCATTTGGTGTAGACAAAAATATGCTTAAGAAACTAAAACCGTTAAAGCATTTCAGCTTTTCATAAAGTTTTTTTTTGGTGGAATTTTTCATAAAGTTAAATCACTACTAATTGGACTACATGCATCCTATGTAAATTCTTACTATAGAAGTTTCAGGAAAGCACGTTCTATAGAACATGAAACTATCCAGGACATACTATGAAGAAACTTTACTATCAAAGCTTTTTTAATATACTTCAAACAGAAAAAGTACGTTTGTACCAGAAGTAACTCACTGTTTGCTCCCTGGAAGGACTACTTCCAGCTGCAATCTCACCAGATTGTTCTTGTACATTTAGCTTTTCATTTAGTACAGAATTGATTGTGTTCAAACTTCGCTTCAGATTTTCAATTCCTCCTTTGATGCTCTGGTACTCAAAGGTGTAATCGCTGACTGTTAACACATCATTGCCACTGAAAGATTCATTTTCAAGTTTCTTGCGTTTGATCAAATCCAACAATTTGGTGCAAAGTTGGCTAATCTTATCAAGCAATGACAAGCCTTGTATCTGTAAGCTGTCCACTCTAGCCTGAAGCTCTTGGTCAAGGCGAATTGAGCAGAAGGTTGCTCCATTTCCGGCACCTTGCATACGATTTAGGAGTGCAATAGTCTCTTGTCTGAGGGACTCTACTTCAAGATGACAAGATCGATTTTCGCCTCTCAACTTTTGCTCCACACCTGTTAGTCTAATAAGTTCCATTTGCAATTTCCTTGTTTTATCACTGGCGCACTCAACAGATTTCTTATCTAATTCAGCTGCACATCCTTGTCTCAGGCCCGTAATTGTCCTTTCCTGTTCATTGCATATTGTTTGTAGTCTTGCAATCACTTTGTGCAATGCTTTGTTCTCTCCCTCCTTGTCCTTGAGGTATTCCCAGATGTGGTCCCTTTCCTCCACGACCTCAGCAAAACGAGCATTCAAATCTACTGAGGAATTATGGAGCTTCTCATGCTCCATTCTGAGTTTCTCTAGATCACCATTTAGTTTGCTGTTTTGCATTTCCAAACTTGCAGCTTTAGTTGAAGCTTCAGCCTTATTTGCTTCTAGAAAAGTGACTTCTCTCTGAAATGAGACATTTTGCTCTGCAAGTTCTCTCACCCGTTCATGTAGCCTCTCTTCTTCAGATTGAAATCTTGAAAATCTGACAGACCAATCATGTGACCTTCTGTCCATCTCTCTCTCAAGTGTAGTTTGTATTTCATTCTTTTCCTTCTCCAGCCTCCTAGTTCTGGTATCTAACTCTTTCTTTGATTGCTTGTATTGCTCTTTGGCAGAAAATCTTTCCGCAACACGTGCCTTGATCTGTGAAGACAGTTCATGTGCTAACTGTTTCCTATCTTCTGCCAATTGCTGGATCAATTGAAACATGTCATTTGAGCTCATTCGCTTATCTCTGAGCATGCTGAATTCATATTCTCCTCCACAGGGAACAATAAACCTTGACTCAACTTCTTTAGCTCTTTGAAGCAACCTGTCATCAGTTTCTTCCTCCCCTGATGCAAAATCTGAGTCATCATCATGAAAATATCGAGAAGCATCACAAAAGCATGAGTCTTCAATGATTGGAGAGCCTTGAGATCTTACCTGAACTAGGAGAAGTTGAGGGACAAATAACACTTGGAGGTCTCGCATCTTTCAAATCTTCATAAATATCTTCAACAGAAGTAGCACTTTCTCCCTCAAAAGCATCTGACATGGTTAACTGATTTCTACCTACATTGCACATAACTGTAATCTTACAGGTATCCCCTGTATCCTCTTGAGCAATTTGCGGAAGGCAGGCATCTTTTAGGTCCACATCCAGGTAGCTCTCTGTAGTATCTTTCGTTGGCTTTGGTATAGATGGTACTATTGATTGGGGTCGAGGTGGCCTTCCCAAATTAGAAACCATAGCTGTGGCAGAGGCGTACTTCTTCTGTTTATCATTTACTGTTGCATCTTCATGCACTCTATCAATGTATCGATCTAGTACTTCATTCTTGTTTAATAAATTGCTTACTCTTGCTGGCCTGCATCGGAGAGCAACGGGAGAGCTAACAGGAGAGTGCCCTGCTGAGCATGGACATCTTGAACATGGAGAATCATTTTCCATGGCAGAATGTTCTTTCGGGATCTTTATTGCATATTCTCTTAATACTGGATTTCTTTCTGGTGACCACATGTTGGGACTGCAAGTTAAAATTACTGTTAAAATCATTTCTCAGATGACATGATGAATATAATGAGCTAATGTTAAAGTGGAACTGAATCAAAAGAATATATATTTGGGTGAGAGTGGAAGAACATTATTTTGTATGCAATTACATCTAGTCCAGTACAGATGATAGATGCTTGCTAGGGAAAATCTGCATGTGCACTGAAAAAACAATTGTAAACAGGGCAATAATAAGCATTTGATAACTCAAAAAACGAGAAGAGTTTGCAGATTCTGCCATTTCCTTTCTTATTCTATATGCATTTTTTCTTTTTTTTTCCCATTTAATAACATGTATAAACATGGAAAATATGCAACACCTGTTTATAGCTAGTTAGTACCATTATTTAAATTATGGTATGCATCATAGATATAAGGGAGTAGTGATAGTAATCATGAGGCAATGGAAACCACTTACACGACATCTCTGGGATGCTGAGATGTATCGGATTCATCATACAATGAGCATGGAACATCACCAGAGAAGCTAAAGCATCGTTCGTCCAAGCAACTGTTTGTGGCCGGGGATGAGAATGACATGGACCTCCTGAGCTGCTTCGGATTGCCTGGTTCCTCCTTATTCCGCTTTTGACGACGGCTTCTGAAGCTTGGCAAGCTTGTGCTGCAGGAACCAGAACTTGGCTTGCCCTCATCTCCTGCCTCCAGTGTATTTTGATGCTTGGTCCTGCTATCATTGCTCGGTGTCCCATTTTCCTCAGCCGCATTTGCAGTGGAGGACCCAAAGAAAAAGAATCTTTTCATGGTTCAGAAGTGTGGAAGATTGACAGAATTTTTATTCCCCCACAAACTGTGTTCCTGCATAGCATAGATTGGATAATGGTCAGCAAAGAGTAAACTATGGAGCACATGAGGTAGCAAATCCTTTCTTCACGAAGTAGCTGGAAACTAAACAAAAATATTGACAGGGAGGGCCGGGAGACAAAAGAAGCTGATAATGAAGAAGAAATGTTTTCAGTAATTGGACGTATCCATGGGCAGGAGTTGAAGTAGCTGTGTGTGACCTCCCAACTGAAACGCTCACCTGAGTAGCTCCAGTAGGAAATGAGTCGAACAAGTTACACGCAGGGGCACCAACCCAACCTCCAATCCAGACAGAAGCAGGAGCGACAAGTGAATTATACTAAATGAAAATCGTGTGGCGGACCATGTCCCATGGATCCTTGAGCATCCCAAAGAAGGAGCCCTTGGATCCTGGATGCCGGCGCACCAATGACCCAAAAACCCGACGCGGAATAATCCAGAACCCCCCGCATCAACTCCAACCGGAACTAAACCCGAACCTGGAGAGCGGAGCGGCGGAGTAGAGAAGCAGCAAGAGGCAAACCTGAGCTGGGAGCGAAGAGAAGAGAATCCAAGGAGCGGCGCGGCGAGGGCGGTGTGGAAGAACACTGGAATATGGATGGATGGGGTGAAGGGGATCCGGGGATGGCTCGCAACGGTCGGCGAGGGCTGCGGCATTTGATTGGGATAGTAATAATTGCGTGCGATTAACAGCTGGCGGCGGCTGATGCTTCTTTCCTTTTTTTTGAATTGAAATTGGAGCGGCGAGCGGGTTGGTGTGGTGGGCCCAAAGGAGCGGAGGTGGACCGACCGACCCGTCTAGGCCAGCTGGGTGGGGTGGATCCTCATTCACAGTAGAATAGAATGAAAAGCTCACTTGGGATTGTGATTGATTGATGCTCCTCCACCGCCGTCACCATGGAGGAGAGGAGGGGGACGCCACCGCAGATGAGTCGCCGTCGGCCTCCGCACTCCTTCCTTTCGTTTCCCTCGGGCACGCAGACTCCACAACGGCTTCGCCCGAGATTTGAAGCCGGGCTGCGGATTCCAAGCCGCTACCATAAATAAAAAGGTGAATAGTAATTTTTTTAGGCTTGTTTGTTGTGGATTTATATAGTTTGTACCAGCTGCCGCCGCTGCTGCTGCTATTCCAAGCCTGACTGTGTTTGTTCCGGCCGTCGGATTGGTTACCAGTGGAGTGGTTGCTCCTGCCAACTAGTAGCCCCCTGGCCTCAATGCAAGTGATTTGCTCAAGTGTTGCCCTTTAATCTGGACTATGGTATGGTCCTCACACTTTTTGGTTCTTGGGCTGATTTGCTCAAGAATTCCACCATGTCTATAGTGTACCTAGCCTACTAATCATGGACATATTATTGTGTGGGTGCTTAGTGAGTTAATTGCTATACTTGTGCACATCTCACCTACTCCCTCCATATTGTAAAGGAAGTCATTTTTTTTAAAAAAAAAAGGTGTTCGTTTATTTTTAGCCTTTACTGCCAAAATTATAAATGAAAATTACAGGATGCAGCAACATGAAACGGAATCCACTGGCCAACTGATGGCCTTGGGGGTAAATCCTTCCTTCTTATCAAGGAAATCATATCATTGAGGCGTTTTACTTTGGTAGTTGTAATATCCTTATTGATTTGCCATTTCTGGCATATGGTTTAGCTGTGGCAATTCACTGATTCCAAACTCTTGCAGCATCAGACGTCCATCGCGTAAATGTTGCCACTTGCAAATCGTCAGTGGGTGGCCTCAAATTGTCATATCCTTGTACTGTTCGTGAGGCTTTGAGTGCTGCTTCTCCACAAAATGGGGGGCACACCTTCTAAGCTTGAAGATGACAAGGTCCTTGTGTTATGCCAGGAGAGGAAGCGTTTTGTTAGAGAAGCACTAGATACAAGATGTGCACTTGCAGCTTCTCACTAGGCTTATATTCTGTCTTTCAGAGAAACTGATTCTCTTCTAAGGAAATGCTTTGAAGAGTCAATAACAAATGTGTCACCATCTCGTTTGCACCTCAATCATATGAATGCAGGTAGGAATATGAAAGCTACTGAGCAAGTGTCAGTTCCTGCTCAATCTTCATTTCCAGGTGTTAGAGCGGGCAGTCAGGATTTTAAAAATGCTGATGATGTTAGGCGCCGTCGACAAGAGCAAGTGATCCCTGAGCTCGAAGAGGGAAAGAATAGTCCAACAAATGGGGATGGTGGTTTTGCAGAGTCAGAAGATGATTTTGACAATCCATCCACTGAAACTTTGGTGCGGGCGTTCAAGAACCGGAATGATGTGCTTTTGATACTACTCACTCAGACTCACGACATTCTTTAGGAAACATTGCTTCACAAAATACTGATTCTTGCAATCAAAGCAGCAAAAAGAAGAGGACAATGATTGGCAGATCTTCACTGGACGTTCTTCCTGTGGATGGCGAATTGAAGAAACCTTATACTGATGTGAGTAATGTGGTAACTGGTAAGAGATATAAATACATGCATGAAAAAGGTTGACATATTTTTCTTTCGGGCATGTGATTCTGGAAAAGAAGTCCCAATGATTCTTGAGGAAGATAAAGTCAAGTTCCGTCCTCTACTAGCTGAAGAAATAGGTTAGATATCAAGCAAATAACTTTCTATCATCACCATTTGTCTTAGCTTCTCTTGCAATTTCAGAAAATATTAAAATTAAAATGATTTTTTGCAGCACGTGGATTAAAGCCATCGAGTTTTCTAGCAGCATTGTTTTCTTGCTGCATGGAGGACACATCTTTTCCTGAATGTGAGTTAATTTTGTCTGAAACGATGTGTTTGCCTCCTTTTTTTATCCTTTGGAGCAGTTTTTTGATATTTCTGTGTTACAAATACAATTACAAACTTCTTTTACTGAGCAATCGTAATGCCATACTCAGGTAAATTGTTTGAATTTATTGTCATAATATTGGTTTCATTCCTTTGTGATTACTGCTTTAATGTTAGTTTCTTAGATAAGTGGTTGTTTTTCAGCATTTTGGTTTACAACAACAACATAACCTTTTTTCCCAAGCAAGTTGGGGTAGGCTAGAGATGAAACCCGAAAGAAATAAGTTCAAAGTTCAGGCACATTGATAGCTAGTCTCCAAGCGCTCCTATCCAAAGCTATCTCTTTAGAGATATTCCAATCCTTAAGGTATCTCTTAACCGACTCATCCCACGTCAGTTTAGGTCTACCTTTACCCCTCTTTATATTATCGATCCGCTCAAGAACCCCATTACACACCGGTGCCTCAGGAGGCATTCGTTGGACATGTCCAAACCATCTCAGCCGATGCTGGATAAGTTTCTCCTCAATTGGTGCCACCCCGACCCTATCCCGAATAACTTCGTTCAGAACTCTATCTCTTCTTGTGTGCCCGCAAAACCACCGTAACATCCGCATCTCTGCTACACTCAGTTGCTGGACATGTCGCCTTTTTGTAGGCCAACATTCAGCACCGTATAACATCGCCGGACGAATTGTTGTCCTATAGAATTTGGCTTTTAACTTTTGTGGCACCCTCTTATCACAAAGGATGCCAAAAAGCTTGCCGCCATTTCAACCAGCCAGCTGAAATACTATGCCTAACTTCTTCATCAATGTCGCCATCCTTTTGTAGTACCGATCCTAAATACCGAAAAGTATCCTTCTGGACCACCACTTGCCCATCTAGACTAACGTCTCCCCCCTCATCCCTAGTCGCGCTGAAATCGCACATCATGTACTCGGTCTTGGTCCTACTAAGTCTGAACCCTTTCGACTCTAACGTGTGTCTCCACAGCTCTAACTTCCTATTAACCCCTGCCCTACTCTCGTCAACTAGCATCACATCATCAGCAAAGAGCATACACCAAGAGATCTCACCTTGTATATCCCTTGTGACCTCATCCATCACTAAATCAAATAAATAAGGGCTCAATGCTGACCCCTGGTGTAGACCTATGATAATAGGAAAGTCAGTGGTGTTGTCATCACATGTCCGGACAAACGTCGTCGCATCCTTGTACATATCCTTAATGAGGGTAATGTACTTAGTTGGGACTTTGTGCTTCTCCAAAGCCCACCACATGACATTTCTCGGTACTTTGTCATATGCCTTCTCAAGGTCAATGAAGACCATGTGCAAGTCCTTCTTCTGCTCTCTATATCTCTCCATCAATTGTCGTATTAAGAAAATTGCCTCCATGGTTGACCTTCCAGGCATGAACCCAAATTGGTTTTGGGTCACACTTGTCACTCTTCTTAGGCGATACTCGATAACTCTCTCCCAAAGTTTCATCGTATGGCTCATCATCTTAATCCCACGGTAGTTAGTACAACTTCGAACATCGCCCTTGTTTTTGAAGATAGGTACTAATATACTTCTCCTCCATTCTTCCGGCATCTTGTTTGACCGAAAAATGAGATTAAAAAGCTTAATTAACCATATTATTGCTCTATCTCCTAGGCATCTCCACACCTCAATGGGAATACCATCAGGACCCATCGTTTTACCTCCCTTCATCCTCTTCAAAGCCTCCCCGATCTCTACCTCCTGAATTCTCCTCACAAAACGTCTGTTGGTATCATCAAAAGAGTCATCTAACTCAAGGGTAGGGCTCTCACTCTCCCCATTAAACAACTTGTCGAAGTACTCTCTCCATCTATCCATGATCTCCTCATCTTTCACTAGCAGTCGATCTGTCCCATCCTTAATGCATTTGATTTGGTTGATGTCCCTTGTCTTCCGCTCACAGATCCTAGCCATCCTATAAATGTCATTCTCCCCTTCTTTCGTGCCTAGCCGCTGATACAGTCATCATACGCCTTACCCTTTGCTACACTCACAGCTCGTTTTGCAACCCTCTTCGCTAATTTATAGCCCTTGATGTTGGCTGCACTCTTGTCAAGGTGGAGGCGCTTGAAACACTCATTCTTCTCCTTAATAGCCCTTTGCACCTCGCCGTTCCACCACCAGGTGTCTTTCCCCTCCTGTTTGCCTCCCCTACTCACGCCAAACACCTCTGAGGCCACCTTCCGAACACATGTTGCCATCTTTAGCCACATGTCATCTGCGTCTTCTTCTTCCCAAGGCCCCTCACCTAGCATCCTTTCCTTAAACGCTTGTACCGCTTCCCCTCTAAGTTTCCACCACTTTGTTCTCGCAATCTTGGCACGTTTGTCCCGGTGGACACGTACCCGAAGACGAAAGTCCGCCACCACAAGCTTGTGTTGAGGGACAACACACTCCCCAGGTATCACCTTACAATCTAAGCAATCACGTCTATCCTCCATCCTAGCAAGGATAAAGTCGATCTGGCTCGAGTGTTGTCCACTACGAAACGTCACAAGATGGGATGCGCTGTAAAATATCAAACCTGATCTTTCCCACCGTGCAAAGAATGTGATGCGCCATGGTTCGATGCAGCTCCTCCTCAAGCTGAGATAAAGTACCTTACCTGGCATAGATCAGTGTCTATACACAACTGTCACCATCTATAAATCCACTTGGGATTAATGCTGGCATCCATATCTCAACACTTGATAGATTGTATTCATGGGAGAGCAAGCTTTATGATGAAGTCAAGGTAACATTTATTTTCTGGATGATCTACTTATACTCTACAGAACAAAATCAGAAATTGAGACGCCTGGAGCTAACATATATTATTCTGCTTTTAGGCCAGCAGTGCCATCTACAGGAAGTACAATGAGAAACGTAAGAAGCTGAGACTACTGGAATCAAGAGGGGGGAATCAAATGAATATTGATTTTACCCGTTCTGCGGTTAAGGACTTGCATTCCAGAGTTCTAGTGTCTGTTCAGAAAATAGACTTCATTTCTAAGAAAATTGAAGATCTGAGAGATGAAAATCTTCAACCACAGCTGGATGAACTAGTTGGATGGTATGTTTATCTACATCGGCGTCGATCAGTCTATGTAAAAATATGTTTTCTCTGTGCATTATGACATGTTACATAGGGGTGTGTGATGTATAGGTGTGTCATATGACTCATATTAGGTATCACTGCTAGACTTGGTCTTAAAAAATGCACTGTGTCGCAATAGGCAATCTGCACTTGTTTAGATGTTTATATTCTGCTTCTTTTCACATCTGTCGTGGCGTGGCAAACCACAGCCGGGTGGCGGAATGCACCCGCCTCAGCCCGGAGGGTGAGTACTCGGGGGTTAGCTAGGGCTAGTTCGATCTCGCTCAAGAACACCAAGAACACGATGAACACACACCGGGTTTTGAGTGGTTCGGGCCACCGGAGCGTAATACCCTACGTCCACTGTGTGCTGTATTGCTCAAGACTGAAGAGCTTGGAGCTGAGTCCAGCGTGCGTCTGCGTGTGCTCTAGCCTGCCTACCTCTCGAGAGAGTCTCGAGAGAGTCAGAGGATCTATGTTCTAGCGGGCGTGCTCTCCCTTTTATATGTCCAAGGGGAGCACGTACACTGAGCGAGGCCCCGACATGTGGACCCGGCGATGTATTATAAACTACACTTTGGCCTTCAATGCCTCAGATCCGGAGATCTTGTCATCTGCTTCCGTGCGTAGTTTCTGACCAGGTATGGTCTTGAGCTGTCCTGTCAGAGTAGAGTCTAACCTCTGCAGCCGCGCGTCGAGGTCATGATGAAGCGCCGAACTACTGACTCAGTCCACTGTAGCAGCGTGCACTGTTGCTCCAGTCAGTAGCTGGTCATCATGACTCGTCGCCCATGCGCACGGCGCTGAGTCTTTAATGCTTGTCTTGGTAACTGACGAGCCGCCTCGGTAACTGGCGATCCACAGTGTGGACTAACAAAAGCCGCCCCGTGCCCAGAGGCAGCAGAGCCTGCCTCAACCACTCGCACTTAATGCGGGTGGGTGAGGGAGCTTCTAGCGGAAGGCTTGCCCGCGCCCACGTCTGCGTCTGCGTGACACGTGACGGCTCTGGACCCCTCCCGAGCAGCTAGCTGAGCCGAGAGCTCACGGGGGTCCGGATAGGCACGTGGAGGTCCCGGATCCATCTGCGGGAGTCCGGATGGCACATGGAGGTCCCGGACCCACCTGCGGAGGTCCGGGTCCTCGGCCACAGGTACTGAGCATTTCCACCTCTAGGACACGTGGTGACACCGGACCCGTCCCCGAACGGAAAGCGGGTCCAGGACCGTTGGTCCGGTGAGATGGAGTCGGACCCCAGGGGTCCGGCTGCTCAGCTCCTTAGGGCGTAGTTACGGATAACTACGCGAGTCTTGGCACAGTAGGAATGGGTACCCCAGTTGCAGGGTACCGACAGAGACCCCCTGGCCCGCCTCGGGAGAGGCAACGAACCCGCAGGTGGGGCCACTACTGTGAGCAACTTGGCTGCTTCTGGCGCCCAGTGGTGCGCACCGCAAGGGTCTTGTCCTGCGTCGTCCATCCTTTGGGTCATCTGCTGCATCATCACGTTTGGACCTGCACATGACTCAAGGTAGATGCTTAGTAGCGTGCCCACGGGTCCCAAATCCTGTTGGCTGTAATCCTTTGGGACAGACAGCTAGGTTCAGTGAACGGAGCTCATGGGGCCGGCCTTTAGGTTAAGAGAAAGTCCGGACCTCCAGGTTCCCAGTCCTAGGTACTACGGCACTCATTCACAGGAGGTGGAGTGTGCAGGCTTAGGGTACGGAACCAGACTAAGCGGCTACACGGCTCCGGACCTCCCCGGAGAATGAGTGCGTTTCCCTGAAGCTGCAGGTTCCCAGGGGTCCGAACCCCTCTCTTCCATGAGGGGTCTCGAGCTAAGTCACTAACTAGCCAACTCAATTCGGACCACAATCACCGCACAAGAGTAAGAAGCCACGTGGGGGTTAGCGCAAACAGAATGCGTAGATTGAAATTGGAATGTAACATCCTTAGAGGCGAACTGAGAATAAACTTTTCCTTTATAACTAGATGTACATGAGATGTGTGATGTAAGCCAAAACACGGGTTTATGAGGCCGGAGCTGTCCGGACCTCCGGGCCCCCAGTCTTAGGTACTACGGTACTCGCCCTAGGGAGGTAGAGCATGCAGGCTTAGGGTACGGAATCAGGCTAAGAGGCTACATGGCTCCGGACCTCCCCGGAGGGTGAGTACGCTTCCCTGAACCTGGTTCGCAGAGGTCCGGACCCCTCCACGCGGGAGGCTCACCGGACTGGACCACACGGAAGTACTACCTAGTTACAAAGGAAAATGTTTTATTCCCTGTTGGGCCTCTAAGGGTAGGACTTACAGAGATGTAGAGTCGGGGGTGCGACCGGAGTCGGTTTAACATCGGAGAGAGCCACCAGAGTCGGCTTGGTGCGACCGGAGTCGGCTTTCTGCCGGAGCGGGCTTGGTGCGACCGGAGTCGGCTTTCCGCCGGAGCGGGCTTGGTGCGACCGGAGTCGGCTTTCCGCCGGAGCGGGCTTGGTGCGACCGGAGTCGGCTTTCCGCCTGTAAGCATCTAGGCCCTCTAGGTTTGTTTCGGTGATTAATGACAACCATTATTGTGACTAATGAGTTTGTGCAGCTTAATAGATCATTATCGCTCATTTGGTCATATGTCAAAAGAGGCCCCTAAATTTCGTTATTCGAAAAGGTGATCTCGGTATTCAACTCAAATATATAACAAGACTAAGGATCTTTCTAGTCCTAAGTGTCGTAAGGTTGAGAAGGACACTTAGGTTAGTATATGTTTTATAGTTTTGCAGTGATCGCACTATTAAGAGGGGTTAAGGTCAAGTAACTTGAGCATGGACATGGTCATTTGAAAATGGATGCACACTATGGTCACTCAGGTTTCTAGAAGTTCAAATAAGTGGTTTTCAACTTATATCTCAAGAATATTTGGATTTCACTCAAGACTCAAATCAGAAAAGGCAAAATCAGAAAAAGTCTATACACCGGTTTAACCGATGCTTCCATTTTTCTATACATCGGTTAAACGCAGTCAGCAGAATCTGGACAGGTTCTATACACCGGTTAAACCGATGACGTTTGAATTAACGTCGGTGCATTAGTCCAGAGTTGGTTTTTCCAGGGTATTTCAAGTTCTATACACCGGTTAAATCGACGGTGTTTGAAATCAAACGTCGGTGCAATTGACCAGTGAGATGGTTTTCCAAGAATTTCAGAAGCTGTACTCACCGGTTAAACCGACGATAGATTTGAGTTAATGTCGGTGCAGTTGTCCAGAGACTTGGTTTTTCAGTGGATCAGTGGACAACTACACTCACCGGTTAAACCGATGATACGTCAGTTAATCTGCCCAAGTTGTAACGGCTAGTTTTCAGAAAGGGCAGTTTACTTTCATCGGTTAAACCGACGCTAGCTATTGGAGGATCGTCGGATTAACCGGCGCTACGCAGTTTTCTGGCAGATTTTCTCCAACGGCTCTATTCGTGTGAGCTGCCTATATATACCCCTCCAATGGGTCATTTTGCACTCTCTTGACACTAGGCAACATTCATACACTCATCTATTGTTGAGAGCCATCTTGAGCTTAATCTTCCACACATTTGTTCATTCAATCATTCAAGAAGCAAGACTAAGGACTTGAGTAGAGAGAAGCTTATGTGCATCCGTTCTTGGTGATCGTTTCTTGCTCAAGTGAAGGCCCTAGCTTGTTACTCTTGGTGATGGGCAGCATCTAGGCGATCTTGGTGATTGAAGGTGTTTCTTCCGGAGCTTGCCAACGATTGTGGGAGCCCGAAGAAATTTGTACGTGGCTTGAGCTCCACCACGCCGGGATGGTGAACGGAGACTCTTAGTGAGCGCCCTTGTCTCGGTGACTTGAGAGGTGACAAGACTCTTAGTGAGTGTCACAACGTGGATTAGGGATGTGTGCCAACACATCGACACCACGGGAAAAAATACGGTTATTTCTTGCCCACTCTTTACTTTCAAGCACTTACTTTCATGCAATTATTCATGTGCTTGACCTTAGAGATCATAGCTTAGCTCTACCTTGCTTAGTTTCATCTAGTTGTATCTTCATAAGCTTGTGTAGTTTGCTTAGCTAGCCGGTTGGTGAATTGAGCCTTACTAGTATTGCATAGGTTAAGGTTGCTTTACTTTGTTTTAGAAATTTGAAAAAGGCCCAATTCACCCCCCCCCCTCTTGGTTCATCGATCCTTATACAGCCAGAGCGGGCTTCCTCACATGAGTGAGGTATGCTGCGAGCTGGGATTTGTCGCTCCGCCACTCGCAGCTTGTGAGGGGGCCCTTGACGGGCGCCCTGACTATTGCCGGCATGCAGCGCGCGCCGCTGCCGACGGTGGCTGGTCCACGGGCACGGTTGCCCCTGGCGCAGGAAGGCGAGAGGCGTGTGGCGCGGATGACGCCACACCCTCCGTCATCTCCACGTCGTCGTCGTCGTGGTGGGAGTGCTCAACCACCCGAGCCATGGAGATGGGCAAGAGATGAGCTAAAACTAGCTAAAGCTCCCCCTACTTGGCGCGCCAAATGTCGTGGTGTGGCAAACCACAGCCGGGTGGCGGAATGCACCCGCCTCAGCCCGGAGGGTGAGTACTCGGGGGTTAGTTAGGGCTAGTTCGATCTCGCTCAAGAACACCAAGAACACGATGAACACACACTGGGTTTTGAGTGGTTCGGGCCGCCGGAGCGTAATACCCTACGTCCAATGTGTGCTGTATTGCTCAAGACTGAAGAGCTTGGAACTGAGTCCAGCGTGCGTCTGCGTGTGCTCTAGCCTGCCTGCCTCTCGAGAGAGTCAGAGGATCTGTGTTCTAGCGGGCGTGCTCTCCCTTTTATATGTCCAAGGGGAGCACGTACACTGAGCGGGGGCCCGACATGTGGACCCGGCGATGTATTATAAACTACACTTTGGCCTTCAATGCCTCAGATCCGGAGATCTTGTCGTCCGCTTCCGTGCGTAGCTTTTGACCAGGTATGGTCTTGAGCTGTCCTGTCAGAGTAGAGTCTAACCTCTGCAGCCGCGCGTCGAGGTCATGATGAAGCGCCGAACTACTGACTCAGTCCACTGTAGCAGCGTGCACTGTTGCTCCAGTCAGTAGCTGGTCATCATGACTCGTCGCCCATGCGCACGGCGCTGAGTCTTTAATGCTTGTCTTGGTAACTGACGAGCCGCCTCGGTAACTGGCGATCCACGATGTGGACTGACAAAAGCCGCCCCGTGCCCAGAGGCAGCTGAGCCTGCCTCAACCACTCGCACTTAATGCGGGTGGGTGAGGGAGCTTCCAGCGGAAGGCTTGCGCCTGCGCCCGCGTCTGCGTCTGCGTGACACGTGACGGCTCCGGACCCCTCCCGAGCAGCTAGCTGAGCCGAGAGCTCACGGGAGTCCGGATAGGCACGTGAAGGTCCCGGATCCATCTACGGGAGTCCGGATGGCACGTGGAGGTCCCGGACCCACCTGCGGGGGTCCGGGTCCTCGGCCACAAGTACTGAGCATTTCCACCTCTAGGACACGTGGTGACACCGGACCCGTCACTGAGCGGGAAGCGGGTCCAGGACCGTTGGTCCGGTGAGATGGAGTCGGACCCCAGGGGTCCGGCTGCTTAGCTCCTTAGGGCGTAGTTACGGATAACTACGCGAGTCTTGGCACAGTAGGAGTGGGTACCCCAGTTGCAGGGTACCGACAACATCTGATGGAGAATTCATTCTGCTTGCAGTTTCACTTGGATGTGGGCCACAATGCTTGAGTGCCATCAAAGCCATTGTAGGATAATCAAGTTAGCATCCAAAAGCTGCAGCCCCAGGATATCGTTTCAGTCAGAATCTCAATGCCAAGCTGCAGCTCTTGGTGGAGCTGAGAAAATTACGTTCCAACTTCCAAAACTGGATTGCGTCCCACAAGGCATACCTCTGCATCCTAAACTTATGGCTGTACAAGTGCGTGAAGCCCCTGAAAAGGAGGAAGGTCTCCAGGAAGCGAAATGGCGTTGACGTTTCGCTAACAGGGCCTGCTGTTGCGCCAATGTTTACAACCTGTGAGACCTGGATAAAACTTCTGGATGATTTACCAACCAGAGATCTGGAAGAAGCCATTGAAGGTCTCATAGCAGATACAAGCCGCTCCATTCCTCACCAAGACAAGGTGCCAAATGATGGAAAGGGGGGAGATGTCCTGACAAGTCATGCCCCTGCTGATCTGCAGTCCAGTCTGCTGAGGTTCCTGGAGAAGTTTGAAGCCTTTTCTGAAATTTCAGTGCAACGGTACATTGATCTCCAGAAAAATGTCAGCGCAGCAAAGGAGAGGATAAGGAGAAAGGATTCAATTAGTCAGCGCAGCAACTCGTGTACAAGAATCAGAGTCCACTGGGACAGCATAGAGTTTGGCTAGTAGTTCCTCGGGTATAGTCCCAGTACCGATTTCTGTCAAACCGAATGTGGGGCTAAATTAGTGGCGCAAATATAGTGTGTGCAATTACACTGTAATTGTGATTACTGATATACCCATGCTATGCATGCAGTATACTAGTCAAGTTTTAGAATCAATTTATCAGGGACTAGCAAGTATCAGTGTACGCAGGAAAGCTCCATCTCCAGTTTTTGTAGTTTGATCTTTTCGTGGCACTGTTGCTGACATGATTCCTTGGCTGTCTGCCTCAATCCTTTAAGAGTGTAACCGTTCTGAGTTGCTTGGTCTACAGAATTAAATTTCATCTATCATCATTTTAGAAGCTGTGACCCAAAATCCAAGCGTGCATGAGTTGACGAACAGTTGTTGGGTGGCCAAGCCAGGCAAGTTTGTGGGGAAACATTCAAACCGGTTGACACTTTGAGAGCAGGAAGGAATGCTACGAGGGCCAAGCAACCAACCAGGCTAGACGGAATCAACGGGCAAGCATCTGACCTCTGGGAAACCAACAAGCAAGCAGGTCCACCAGATTCCAACCAACTGCTGCCTCCCCCCTCCAAAGTCAAAAGCCGTTGTTGCGGTCACTCGCTCCCCTGCAGGTGCAGGATGCTGAATCCATCGCTGACGATGCCGCCTCCTTTGTTTCTCGTGCCGCCTGTTTGTCGACTCGCTCTGTCGCCTGCATATATTTTTGTTTATCGTACACTGCAGGCAGGCAACAACTTGATGAATGAAACTGCTATCTGCATGCTCAGATCAAACCCAAAAGGATAAGAATTCAAAAGTTTCCATCAACTTTCAGATGGAACATGCCCGGATCACTACTAATAAGGCGATGCCATGCTGATGTGTAACGTTGCGGTTAAAGCATGATGCTAGCATGTAGTAGGAGTAGGAGTATACATAATGCATGAGAGAGAAGGAGGTTTGAAACCAGGAGCGTAAGCCATGCAGAGACGATCTGGGGCTCACACGGGAATCGTTTTTGGACGTGAACGAAAACCCTCGCCCGTCTCTGATCTGGATCTGATGGGGCGGCCACCAGCAGCAGCAGCAGCAGGCCGTATTGACCTGTGGAAAGGGATAGGGATGTACACATATCGATCCCTGCATGATGCTAGCTACACGTACGTCAAATAAAGGGAATGAATAATCAAGCGACAAGGAGGTGGTCCAAGCTAAGCTCAAATGCTAATCGCCCCATTAGCTAGACATGGTTTGGAAATGGTAGGATGTTCCAGATCAGAGCGCTAGTATGTATTTGTAATAAAAAAAATGAACAAGCAGCAATGCAAGTGGATGACGAGTGAGGGAGCAGGTGGAACAAGTCAAACAGCAGGCGTCGTAGCTAGTATCACACCCACATGATCGAACTAGTTTTTTATACTGTACATATATATGGGGGATGCTGGGAGCATCTGATGCGTATGGGGAGCCTAAAATAATAAACCCGTCGCTCTTCAAGCTAGCATGTCAGAGATGCATTCTTTTGCCACCTACTTGAAGATCAACTGTACTACTAGTTAGATCCTTTTAGCTTTACAGACTGCAGTTTAATTGTTCTGGGATGAGGGATGACTGAAAAAGTATTACTCATCATGTATGTTTTTTTCTCTCTCGAATACGCACAAGAGCTGTGTATCTCTTTATTTCTATTAAGAAGAAGAGATGATCCAAATACAACAACCCACGCCCCTCTTTCGATCAGATTGAGGAGTGGAAGGGGAGGTTATGTATGTCAAGGAAGCTCCTCCTCTTGAGCTTTTTACCTGACTGACAGCGACCTCTGCTGGCAAGAAGAAGAATCAAGATTGAAGAGCCATCCATGTAACCAGCAGCAGGGCAGCAATGCAGTAGGATTAGTACGTGGTGGTGGTAATTGAGACCTTGATGGACCCAATGCAATGCTCAAACAAACAAAAAAGTCTTCCAAAGCACTCAATTACAAGGGAATGCCTGCCTAGCTCTAGCTCATGGGATGTTCTGCCGCGCCTGACTACTAATAATCTAAGCTAAACGCCATGCATGCTCTTCGCGAACAGTGGACTTGATGAACTAGTAGCTTGGACTTGATGAACTAGTAGCTTTGGTAGTTTAATTGGAGTGGTTGGATGCTGCAGAGGAGGATTTCAACGCTGACAAACGTCGGAACCCGTCAACCCTGTTGAGTTTTGTTTTGTGCGTCCACCATGAGCTGTCAGCTGGCCGTCATGTGCTCCTCGACCGTCGTCTGTCTATTATTCGTCTCTGTACCTCACCTGTATGTGCTGCCACAGCCCATGCCCATGCTGTAGAGGCCGCGCCTGTTTCGACAGATCACAAACGCGTTGTTACTAGCTCATGATGGTAGGGGACGCATGCTACCCCTTTTCTCTTGCGTTGCGGCTTGGGAGTTCAGACTTGGCGCCTTTGGAGGGCTCCGGCCCCCGGCAGGAATGCAGGAAGGGTGGAGCCGGAGCTGCTACCAGGCGGAGCTGGATTTGTGTTAGGCCCTGTTCATCGAAGCCACCAGTGCCCGTTTTCTTGGCTCCTCCGCTCCGCATTACAGTAGCTATAGTCCGCGGAAGCCCTCCGGGACTATAGCGTGGTCAAAGTCGTTCTCACGGCTCTCACAACGTTCGGGTGGAGCTTCTCTCAATATTAAAAAATAATTTGCCGCAACATTTCAATTTTTTTCAAAGGAGAGTTAAAATGTGACCCGCTTCTACAAATAGAGCGGAACTACTGTAGCAATTGACCCGTCCCTGAAAATACATATCTGGAAATGGCTACTATTTTTAGGGGTGGATGACGTCATCATGTCACCCGCCCCTATTTACATTTTACAGCAGCAGTGCCCTAAAAATATATTTCTTGGGACAGGTGATGGCAGGACTCGTCCCTACAAATATTCTCACTAAAAAATTTATAATATTTTCATATAATCTCGGATGAAGATAAATTTTATATCAAAATTATAGAGCTTGACGAGATCTAAAATTCCGTAGTTGAGAACTATTTCATTTAAGATCATTTAATAGCCCAAAAAAAATACTATAAGTTCTCTAGTTTCAAAATCTATGAGTTTTGATTTGTTTTGAATAACCACGGATGTAGAATATAGAGTAGTTTCATATTAAAGTTTTAGTGGTAAGATCTAAAATTTTATAGTTTGTATATTATTCATTTGAGACCGTTTAGTATCACAAGATCATTTGGTAGTTGTGCCCTATATATGGCTATATAGTATCTTATACAATTCAAGTCATATTTTTAAGTTTTCACAATATTAACATTTATATACACTAAAATATATTTGGTATATTATTTGTATCTATAGTTCACAATAACCATAGTGTAGAACAGTAGAAGTATCACTTTCTTTATTTGTTCTTCTATATTTAAAGATTTAAATAACTTTTTAGAACCATCACCCGCCTCTCAAAATAATTTGTAGGGACGGGTTATGGCCTCACCAGTCCCTGCAAATAGATTTCAGAGTTAGTATAATATAATAATATATCCTATTAAGTCATAAGTGATCGTGTAGTGTGATGGAGTAGGAGTACATGCGAGACTTGAGGAAAGCGGTTTGAATACAAGTGTGCATATTTCATCAAAAAATTATACCTCAATAGGGGCTTGTGGTGGTGGTGACTAGTTAGCAAGGTTTTTATTTTTTTTACTTTGTTAATTATGAGTTTCTTTTATTTTTTTATTTTCTAGAAAATAATTTGTAGAGACGAGTGATGGGTTCATCCGCTCCTACAAATTGATTTGTAGGGGCGGGCACGTTCATCTCTACGAATCAATTTTTAGCTATAAAAATTAGAAACCGATATCGCACCGTCTCTAAAATATATTTTTAAAATACTTTTTGTGGGAGTATCCATCTTCCAAACACTGTTTGGTAGGCTTGAGGGAGTCGGAGCAGCCCACCCAAAGAGGAGCTGTCGATCAGCTGGATATGGAGCTGCTTGCTGCATACGACATTGAATGCAGCAAGATCCGGCCCTATCTAGTCTCTCTACTTAAAAATTTTCATCTGTCACATCGAATGTTTGGACACTAATTAAAAATATTAAATATAAATTAATGACAAAACTCATTCCATAACTCCCGGGTAAAATTGCAAAACGAATGTAGTGAGCCAAATTATGTCATGATTAGACAAGGTCGTGCTATAGTAAACGATCTCTAATGACAGATTAATTAGGGTTAATAGATTCATCTCATGATTTTACGTCCATCTATGTAATTAGTTTTATAATTAATTTATATTTAATACTTCTAATTAGTGTTAAAAAATTTCCAAAAAAATTTGGGAACTGAACAGTCTGTTGTGGTCGCCTGCTGTCTGCTGCAATCTGAATAAAGAAGAATTTTATTAATCGATCACGCAGACTGTCCGAGAGGTCGTAAAGAAGAAACCTTGTGGCCTGAGAATATAAAGCTAGTCCCAGTGCAAGGGTCATATGAGTGTCATAGTTATTAAATACTGTGATATATTAGCAAAATTGCTGATTTGGCAACAGAATTAAAAGGAGAGAGAGATGACCTGGGTCATCACCATGACCCTCTCGTGGCACGGTTGCCAAAACTATGACACGGGGATGACACTCCCACTGAGAATGGTCTTTGTTGAGTTCTAATACATTTGATCATACAACTATTGTACTATTTTAATGTTGTAAGGTGTCCATGAAATTGTGCCATGACACCGTGCACTGAGAATGACTATGTTATTCTAGTGTCAAACTTACGTGGCACTTTTGGCAACTGTATAATGACACTTTCCATTGAGACTGACCTAAATCCAGGTGGTTGGGCGGTCGTTTTTGCTGGTAAGTGAAAAAAACTTGTTGGCAGAGGTTTTTTTGTTAATACCAAACACAGCCCGCGGTGGGAAAAAGGCCTGGTAGTGATCTGAGAGACAGGACTGCTGCAGGTGGATGTGATAATTCCTTTTGTTACCGTTTGGACTTTGGATGGAGATGCGTCGGCCAGCCAGCCGTCCACTGTAGTACCAGTATCATTCCCGCTTCGGCTTTGCTTGGATCGATCACTAAGGCTGTCCGCAGTGGACTCTCCATCCCGTCCGCAACATAAACTTCCAGTAGTATATGGAGAAAATTTTGCTGCAGCAGGTACTCTAAACGGCTCTGCATCGTTGCGAACGGAGCAGTGGCTCTGGACAGACAGCGCGGTACGGACGAAACTCCAAACTATCGATGCGTGGGCCCCCTTCGTCCTTCGCGCTCGTCCCCAACCGTCGAGCTCGAGGTGCCGAGCCTCCCGCGGATGTGGGAGTCCGAGCTCGAGCCCGCGGCCGGAGACGCACGTGGGGGGCGGCGCTGGAGCCCCGCGGTCGGCCGAGGCTTGAGCTCCGCCGCGGGCCGCGACCGGGACGCACGTGGGGGGTGGCGCTAGATCCGCGTGGGGGAGGAGAGCTCCGCCGGGCCTCTGTTCCTGCGAATCGCCATGGCAGCCGCTCGCCCTGGGCCGCAGCGAGGCCGGCCGCCAAGGCCCGCCGCCGTGAGCCCAGGACCCCAGCGAGGCCGGCTGCCGAGGAGGAGATCCATGGCCTCCGCCGCGCGCGGATTCGACCGTCCGTCCGCGCTTGCTGGCGCCGCGGAGAGGGCCCCTGCCGGCCGGCCTCACTTCGCCGCACCTCCGCCTTGCCGTGCGCCTGCCGCGCGAGCCGCTCCTGCCGGCGTGCTTGCTCCGCTGGGGAGCCGCCGTGCCGTGCAGGCCGCTCGGCCCGCTCGCCGCCGCAGCTCGCCCGCGCGGCCGCTCCGCCGCCGCCGGCTCCCCGTCCGCCATGGCCCTGCGGAGGGTGGGGGGGCGAGCGCCGCCGGAGTGAGGGAGGCCGGCGAGCTCGAGGCCCTGGCCGCCATGGGAGGGTGCAGGGAGGAGGGCCCGCTCCGCCCAGCCATGGCCGCCCCGCCGAGGTTGCCCCGCCCCGCCGTCGGCACCCGGCCCTGCTCGCCACGTCGCCACGGCCGTCGTGGCCATGATCCGCCCCCGTGCCGGCGCAGCAGGGGAGGGGGAAAGGGGACGGCCGGTGGGGGAGGGGGACGCAGGACGCGTGCGGCCCGCCTGCCCGCGCGCCGGCTTGGGCGCCGCTGCTCCGCCGCCACAGTCCCGCGCCGGCCCCCGCGCGCGCCAGCCGCTGGCTCGCCACGCGATGCCCTCGCCGCCCCGCGCACGGCTCCGCGCAGCGAGGTGGGCTCCCCACCGGCCCACCCTGCTCCCGCCGCCATGGCGCCGCGCCGGTCGCGCCGCGTGCCCGCGGCCGTGCTCCGCTCGCGCCACAGGCCGGCGGCGGAGGAGGAGCGCGGCATGGAGGAGCCGTGGGGGCGCCGGACGAGCAGTGGGGGCGGAAAGGGAGTGGCGGTGGCGGTGGCGGAGAGGGAGGGAAGGGGGCGGAAGGTCGGCGGGGAGAAGAGATGGGGAGGAGAGAGAAAAATGGGGAGGGAGTGGAAAAAATTGAAATGTGGGTCCCATGGCGTGGTGGTTGATATAGAGAGTGGATGGGTGCGGAAGAGCGGGATATAGAGCAGAGAATCTTGATGACCAGGACAGAATATTCTGTTTAGAGAGTGAATTTAGAGAACGACGAGTGCGGAGAGCCTAATAGCAATGTACCCCATCCGTTCTAAAACAAATACAATTATAGAGTTCAAAATTTGTTCCATAAAAAATATAAATTTTGATCTACTTATCGCAAAAAAAAACAAGCAATTTTTGGAACATTCTCGCAAAAAACAACTAACACATCATCCACTCATCACAAAAGATAAATAGTATTTTTATAATTTTACATATAGCATTAGTTTGCGTGTTCGGTCCCAAAATTACATTTGTTTTAGAACGGAGGAAGTAATGCCCAATAAAAACAGGTATCAGTAGAGTGAAGGGGCACATGCCGTCGGTAGAGTCGACCACATTTGGAAATGCATATCGTCATTTTTCCTAATATTAAAAAAATTAATATTTTGATAATGAAGGTGCTCCAGCAGATTACTAATTCAATCTCCATTACGCGCCTCTCTCTCTTACCTAAATGAAAGAGATTTTTCCGCTACCTTATTTTTGATTATTGCATTTTGATAGCATGCTGAAGCAACTATTATCTAAAACATAAAAGTAGTTATTGGTAATGAAAAAAGAATATAGTTTGGATACGAGTAATATGTTGGAATGCTCTCAGATGGCTCACCGCCGAAAAGCGTCGCACGGTTGCCACACTGCAGAGTGCAGACGAGACGATGCAACCCATGGCCGCTGCCACCGTGCGCTGGAGTTGACTCCACTGCACCCGCCCGCAGCCGGACCGGACCGACACGCTATGCTGCCGGTGGCCTCCGACCGACGACACCAAGCGACAAACACCGCGCGCGCGGGCACGCCGACCGACCGACGCCCACGCGGTTTCCGCCTCTCCTCCTCCGGCTAAGCTCTCGGCCTCTCCACCTAGCTAGCTAATAAAAACACGCCATCGCCCCGCCCGCACGGCCTCAACCTCCATTAATTCCCACTCACCTTATAATTCCAAGCAAGCTAGTAGGCATGGACGCCATCTTGGCCGACGCCGCCATCGCGCGCGCGCTCCACCTGTCGGCCATGTCCTCCCACTCCGCCGCCTCCCTCGTCTCAGCGCCCGCGCCGCACCACCAACAATCGCCGCTGCTCGCCGCCGCCCACCTGCCGGCGCATCTCACCCCCGAATCGCCGCCTTGCCCTGCTGGCGGGCGCCGCAACCACCACCAGCAGCAGCAGCTGGCGCCGGCCGGGGGCCGCGCGGGGAAGAGGCGGCGGTCGCGGGCGTCCAAGCGCGCCCCCACCACGTACATCACCACCGACCCCGCCAACTTCCGGATCATGGTGCAGCACATCACCAGCGTGGAGGCCGAGCTGCCGGCCGACATGCTGCTGCAGCGGACGGCGGCTGACATTGACACCCTGCTGCTGCCCGCGGACGCCCAAGCCGGAGTGGAGGCGTCGTCGTCGGCGCTTGCGCTTCATCAGCAGCCGTGCTTCCCGACGCTGGACTCGTGGAACGTCATGTACGACGACGGGATGAGAAGCGACCTGCCCTGACTCTGACTCAGCCTCTTAATTAATTTAATTATATTGCTCAATCAAGGCATTATTGCAGCACTGTTGATGATTAGTGAGTACTAGTAGTAGTGATTAATTTAGGACGTAAGTACTACTCCGTAGGAGTACTCTCTACTTAGATGGAGCTGCCTGCTATCTGTCTGAGTAGCTGTTGCAGCAGCTGCCTACTAGCAGTAGAGTATGCATTGCAGTGCAGACTCAAAGACCGACTGATCCAGCATGCATCTTCTTCTCAACTGCTTGTTCTACCGTCTGTCTGTCTGTATGTCTTTATGGTTCACAACTCTGAATGATTTGATTTGATCAGCATTGCCTTCTCTTATTTGATGATCTGCTGCTGGGGTCGATTCATCACTACGGCCTTGTTTAGCTGCCTTCAAAATTCCAAAACTTTACAAAATTCCACATCACATCGAATGTTTCAATACATACATGAAATATTAAATGTAGCTAAATAAAATAATTAATTACACAGTTTGTCTATAATTTGCGAGACAAATCTTTTGAGACTAATTAACCCATGGCGGGATAATAATTATCAAATACAAACGAAAGTGTTACAGTACTTTACACCCAAAAATTTACGCATCTAAACAGGGCCTGCATATGTATAAAGACTTTGATGCAGCCGCGCACCTCATTTGTTAAAAACAAGGCCATTCTGATTTGATTGGATTGGATTGGATTTTATGGGAGCGGAGCGGAGCAGAGCAGAGTGGCCTGCGCAAGGGAAGCGCTTTGCTACTGCTCCATGGGCCATGGCCCATATCCATCATGGGCCATGAGTATAGAGGACCAGATGCATGGGCCACCACGAGATGGGCTGCAGCATAGCATAGCTGCATATTCCTATTCCTGGGCTGGGATGGGCTGGGCCAGACCGAGAGAGAGCCCACCAACCAAAGGCAAGGCAAGCCGTCTTCTTCCTCCTCCTCGGCTCCTCCCAGTCCGGCCACTCCCACCGCGCGGGGCTCCACCACGCAGACGCAGCATGTCGACCCCGCCGCCGGCCACCCTGCGCGGCTTCCTCGACGCGCATTTCGCCTCCCCCGACGACCTTGCCGCCGCCCCGGCGCTCGCCCAGCTTCTGCGCCGCGAGTGCGCCGAGCTCGACGCCTCCCTCCGCCGCATCGAGGCGCAGCTCCGTGCCGCCGCAGCGTCCTGGCTCGCACGCTCCGCCGGGGGCCGCTCCGACCTCCGCCGCATCCGCTTCCGCTCAACAGGTTCCCTCGCTCCCCTCAATGCCAGCCTCACTAGTAAGGGTACCCTACCGACATATATACTCACATACATAGGGTTTTGCTTGCTATTGCTAGGCGGAGCCGTCGACGCGGAGGACGACGACGGCGCGGAGACGGTGCGCAAGCTCGGCCTGCCCGCGCTCGTGCGGGAGATCCAACGGATCCACACCATTCGACTCTACGCGGGTCAGCGTTTCTTCCTCTCCTCGTCATTTTCCGTCGCTCCCAACTGTAATAATGTATCATCCAAATCCTCGACGGCCGCAAAATAGACCCACCAAATTGGTTATGTTTCGTAATACTAACTTGCATGCTTTTTGTGCTGCAACACCATAATCTAATCAGATTTGGCAGCACATTTTTACGCACTCCACTCATCTTTCAAATTGCTAAGAAATGTAGTAAATAATCCTGTCCAATTGACAACCTTCTGTGTTGGTTTAACTGCCAGTCTCTGACTAAGATACTCAGGAAGGTTTCTACCCCCATAAACTAGCATCACATTGAGTTCACTATCTGAATAATTGTCGAGACCACACAGCGTCAAACTTACCATACCAGCTCACAGTTCCAACTTTGATTTGGCATGACATCTGCTTGTCTTTGCTATTTGCCACAGAGAGGATATGTCGTGGCATCTATATATCTTCTATGAATTGATATCTCAGTATGGTGTAGGAATGTATAGTTCATTCTATAACTTTGCTATGCTGACATTCCAGAAGCTACTCTACAGTTGGAAGCTTTGGTTGGCAACCTGGAAGATGTGGCATTTTCCATCGTTAGACAGGCCTCAAAGTTGAACCTGTCATCCATACTTAGAAAATCAAATGTGAGTTATTCTTCATATACTCGTCATCTCTGATGGAGCTAATAAATAGCCCATGCTGTAAGCATAGGTGTCTCAGCAAACTAAAAAGGGGGCCTACCCAGTGCCGTAGGCTTCCCGCACTGCGCGGGGTCTGGGGAAGGGTTGTTTTAAGCGCCAAGCCTTTCCCACACTAATGTGCAGAGGCTGGTGCCTCAGCAAACTAAACTGCAAATTAGTGCTAATCCCACCTTTTCAAATGTAGGAAGCAGAATTGAAGCATGCAAAGTTGCTCACCGCTGTCAATGCTGTGAGGGACATTGAGCGAGAATTGGTAAGGGTCAGCACGAGTAGGCCAAAGTGGACCAGCCTTATCATGGCAGTTGATTCTAGAGTGGAGAAAACTCTAGCCATCTTGAGGCCTCAAGCACTCACGGATTATCGGGCTCTACTTGCAGCGCTGGGTTGGCCACCTTCTTTGTCCTCACCAGACACAGAGAATGATAACTACTCCCAAATCCCAAATCCTCTAGTCCTGATGAATGAGGAAAATAAAGAGAAATATTCACAAAGCTTCCTAGCACTGTGCGCCCTGCAACATGTACAAGCAAACCGTGAAGTGCGCCAATGCCAAGCAGCAGCAGCAACTCCTGCCCTGGCAGATTCAAAGCACTTTGATAAAACTGCTTGCTTGGATAATGGACTTTGGGCAATTGATGAATTAGTTCACCCTGTTGCTTCAAGGATGGAATATCATTTTGCAAAATGGTCTGAGCAGCCAGAGTTCATTTTTACCCTTGTTTACAAGATAACAAAGGATTTCATGGATGGGGTGGATGATATATTGCAGCCTCTGATTGATCATGCAAGGCTAGCAGGCTTAAGTGCCAAAGAATCTTGGGTGACAGGAATGGTGAAAATGCTTGTAGGATACCTGGAGAGGCAAATTTTCCCAGCACTTGCCACCTCTAATCAGGATCAGACTACTGCTGCCAAACCTGAAGTGGAGTCCTCTTGGATGCACTTCAATGACCTAATGATTTCTTTTGATAAAAGAATGCAGCTTCTGGCAGATTCAGGAATTCAGAAAATTGCATCTCTTTCTGAAGGTCTGTCTAGGTCATTGTCTGTCTTTTCAATATATAATGAACACCCTGATTGGCTTCAGATATGGGCTAGTGTCGAGCTTAGTTCAGCACAGGATAAATTGAAATCTGAAATGGAGGATGAGACAAGTTGGTCATGTAGTGATAGTCAGCATGACCAGCTTGGTCACATGGAAAACTCAATTAAGTTTCTTCTCTCTACAAGAGAAGACTACAAAGCTCCACCAGTTTCTGAATTTGTTGTCAAAACTGCTTTGTCAATGAGTGAAAGAGGTCGTGCTCTGCCAAATAGGGGAATGCAGATCCACTATAACAGATCCTCTTCAGTCAAGTTCCTGAATGATTTTTTTCTTGTCTTGCGTGATCGTTGTGAGGCATTGCAATTGTCAAATACGGCTTTAGAAGATCAGTCTCTATCAAAAGCTTCATGTGCAATTAACGCTGCACGGTACTGTGAAAATGTGCTTCGGGAATGGGATGAAGATACCACCTTCTTGGATATGGGTCCTCAAGGGTCCCTGTTTACAGATGAAATCAGCTTTTTGGTTAAATTAGGGACCAATTATCTGGAACAGATACTGTCTGCCATTCTGCTTGAATTTGAAGATCTGTCATGGGAATATGTCCAGAACATTGGATCATGGAGTGGGCAAACTGCTGTAGATGATCAGATCCTAGATGAAGAAAACGCAGGAGTATCTCTTGGTTTTATTGCCTGTCTAGATGTTCTGACAGACAGGACCACCAAACTGAAGCAATATCTTAATTCCAAGGATTTCCTTGATCTTTGGAGGAGTATAGCAGAAGGCCTTGATTACTTCATCTACAGCAGCATACGGTGGGGTGAACTAAATTTCTCTGACACAGGAGTAATTCAGTTAAGAGTTGACACAAAAGCCCTGCTCCACATCTTTAGGCCCTTCTGTTCAAGACCTGAAGCTTTTCTCCCTTTCCTAAGTGAATCCCTGAGGTTGTTAACCATGAAGGAGTCAGATGCACATTACCTGCTGGAGATGCTAACAGATGACACGAGGAGTAACAACTGCTTAAAGCATCAAGGATTGCACCATGTAAATGCTGGACAGGCTGCGAAGATCTTAAGAAGCCGGAAGTTTGGTGGATAATCTTGTTAGCACAAAGTGTTGCTGAAAATGATCAGAAAGCTAATTTTGCCGTGCTGATGCCAGACTTCTGATATATTGGTATGAGTTTAGTGACACTGCAGCTGATTTCATGATTGAGCGAGCCTGATGTGAAAAATTCTACTTGGAGATTATGGATTCCAGGCTGCTGGAAAGACAGCTGTACACTAAACTAGGATACTGGGAGACGTGTCACTTTTCTATTGGCACGTGTGGCACGCAACCATCCTTTCCAAGAATGACAGGAATTTTACCTGTGCTGCCTGCTTCACTGAATTCATCAGGCGACAACTCGGGAGACTGCCGTTCACAGAGCTTTGTTATCATTGTGCTCCACTACCATGTAATCATTTTAAAATCTAACTGTTTGAAGTCGCCCTTGTGCAGAATGGCTGTGTTTCTGCTGCCTTGTGTGTCAATGCACATGGTCTTATTACAGAGGTTGATCTCTTCAAAAAGAAAATCTGGATTTCTGTTTTGCGACATCTGATAACTTTTCATATTTTTGAATTGGTCCCAGATTTGTTATAAGGCTAAGTCAAAGTTTAAATCGCTCCAGGTACCCTGCGATTTAGTTTTCTGGGAAGTAAGTATATTACAGTTTTAGATTCTCTTTCATTTATATTCGTTCAGAAAAAAAGGGAATATATAGTTTCTATACTCTATATTTGAGCCGAAACTGGACGCCGGAGCTAAGCCAACCCATTTCTTATGGCCCCCTTCTTTTCCAACCGGGCCCAACGGCGGCATTCCCTTATCCTCCTTGGCTGATAACGGTGGCACCAAAGATACATATGCCGCAAAACTCAAATGATTATGTCATTGTTTGTGGCGTCATCGGTTTGAATTGACTAACCAAATAAAGGCCATGCTTTGTTTCAGCTAGTAACGCTGGATTTTAAACTACTATTTATAATCCCTAGCTAGGTGAGGTGAAAACAGACACCCAGTTTTGGACCGTTAGCTTGTTTGGAAATTGGAATTCATCAAAGACCTAGCTGCAACTTTGCAAGCAGGTCAAATGAAGGAAGCCTCTGATCTTGTTTGGAACTTATATATAACCCCGTGACTTTTACCTGGTCGATCCATGTCTGAGCAACACAAGCCCTGAGATAGGATAGGATGCAGTTGGAGCGTGCATGTATCGGCTGGAACGTGTCAACAGCAAGCAATGCTTGGAAGTACTGGAAAGAAACCTATAAGGCCCTGTTTAGTTCCCAAAAAAATTTCTACAGTATTCGTCACATCGAATGTTCGGACATATGCATGGAGCATTAAATGCAGTTGAAAAAAATAACTAATTACACAGTCTAACTGATTAGCACGAGATGAATCTTTTAAGTCTAATTAGTCTATGATTAGATATTATTTGTCAAGTAACAACGAAATGTGCTACGGTACCAAAACCAACAACTTTTCACCGACTAAGCATCTCACTCCCTTGACTTTGCGCGCACCTTGCCTGCCTTATATTCATGTCGAGCCTCCGTATCTAGGATGATGCTCGATCCGTTTGGAGTTTGCATCAATTGGTCATCTCGTCACGTTGATCATATATATCTACTGTATGTATTCCGTTCCGCCGATCCAAATTAAATCCAATGGGGAACTGCTGCTGCACGGGATCTGCCTCCACCACTCCATTTGAATCAAGTACTGTAATAATCAAGCTATCTTTGCTTAATTTCGATGATCTATGATCTGATTCCTCCATCTGGATGCATTATTCGTTCAGAGGTGACAAGAAGGAGCAGCACGTCGTCGTCGTCCAACAATTCGGCCGCCACAGCCACTACCAAGCACCTCAAGTCCTTCAGCATCAGCGACCTCCGCGCGGCGACCAAGAACTTCAGGCCCAGCTCGTACCTGGGCGAGGGCGGCTTCGGGTGCGTGTACAAGGGGTGGATGGACGAGGCGACGCTGGTTCCGACTTCCGACCAGGCCCGGCGTCGGCCGGATGGTGGCCATCAAGAAGCTCAAGAAGGAGAGCTTCCGGGGCCACAAGGAGTGGCTGGCAGAGATCACCTACCTGGGTGAGCTCCACCACCAGAACCTGGTCAGCCTGGTGGGCTACTGCTGCTCCGACGACGTGAACACCAGCAAGCTGCTGCTGGTGTACGAGTACATGCCGCGGGGCAGCCTGGAGAACCACCTCTTCCGCCGGGGCACGCAGCCGCTGTCGTGGCCGATGCGCGTGTCCATCGCCGTGGACGTCGCGCGCGGCATCTCCTTCCTGCACGCCCAGGACAACCCCGTCATCTTCCGTGACCTCAAGTCCTCCAATGTCCTCCTCGACGCCGTACGTCGTCGGCTGCTAGCTGTTGGCTTGCTTGCTTAGCTTGTTGGTTTCATGCATAATTTCATTGCTTGGTCGTCAGGATTTCCGGGCCAAGCTGTCTGATTTCGGGCTCGCCAGGGACGGGCCGACGGGGGACAAGAGCCACGTCTCGACGCGCGTCGTCGGCACCCGCGGCTACGCGGCGCCCGAGTACATCGCCACGGGGCACCTCTCGGTGAAGAGCGACATCTACAGCTTCGGCGTCGTGCTGCTGGAGCTGCTGACGGGGCGCCGCGCCATGGCCGACGCGCGCGGCCGGTCGTCGTCCACGGCGGCGCTCGTGGACTGGGCCAAGCCGCAGCTCGGGGACCGCCGGAAGCTCATCCGGATCATGGACACCAGGCTCGGCGGCCAATACCCCAAGAAGCAGGCGCAGGACGTGGCCGCGCTCGCGCTGCGGTGCCTCGAGGACGACCCCAAGAACCGCCCCGCCATGGCCGACGCCGTCCTGCCGGAGCTCGAGCGCCTGCAGCAGCAGCAGCAACATAACCACCACAAGGCCCCCTACACCGGTACCTCGTCGAGGTCGGACACGTCGACGCCGCCGGTGCACAGATCAGGCCGCCACTCCAAGCCCAAGAGCTAGCTTAGCTAGCTAGCTAGGTGTTACTGTACTTGCTAGTTACTACTTTATTTACCAGGTTTTGCTCGATCGTTTCACGACCTATCAGTAGTGTAGTGTGACTTAATTGGATCGGATAGAGAGCTATGGCATTTGTATTTTTAATTTTGGTTCCAGACACGCTTGATCCTAGCTAGACATTCATTCAGCTTAGGTGATATAGATAGTATGCACTACTCCATACGGATCGTGGGTTTGTTTTCAGTTCCGATTTGTGTGTAAATGGACCGTTGGTTGTCTGTGATTGGTGGCTGGTGCTAATTTGTTGTGAGAGAAAAGTACCGCTGGCCAGTGGCTGGTGCTGCTGGTTGCCAGCGGAACGGAGATATTTTCTGTATCTACTGTACCCACAGGGGCGGCAGCGATGACTGCTTGCTACAGCCTACAGCTGCATCTGCATTACCACTTATATGATCTTAAACATTCTGTACCACTCCTAGATGAGATCACGAGAGTGAGTGCAGAACGGTGTATGAATAGACGCCGGTCAATTGTTGCCTTCAATATTTTAAAGATGGCTTTGCTCTGACTCACCATGGGATAGCATGAAAAATTCGACAATGGCCCTCGCTGTGTTTAGTTCCCAAATTCAAAGTTAAGTTCATTATATTCGTCTCGCGATTTACAGACAAACTGTGCAATGTGTTTTTTATTTCGTCTAGATTTAAGTCTCCATGTAGATGTCGGGAAAATTTTTTTGGAACTTTGAATTTGGGAACTAAACACGGCGCGTTCCACGGACTTAGGAGCAGCTTTGTTCTGTTGTTCAGTCAGCGTCGCAGGATTCAGTCGTGCACGCAAACTCGTCCGCCTTTTTCAATTCATTGTTACTGTTGCCGAGACTGCTACAGTACCTGAGCATAATTGTTGGGAGGAGAATAGGAGGGAGAATTGTCAATGCAGAGCGCACAACTCATAAATAATTCCCCGGGGAAATATTGAGTGCAAACCATCTTTTCGGTGGAAACATGAAAACTCTGTGAAAAATTATAGTTGGAAGTTTCAAAAAAAATTCAAACGATGCACATCCATAGTGCATCATTAGATGTATTTTGTATCAAAAGTTGAGATGCAAACTCAATCTATAAAAATTCAAATAAAAACAACAAACTCAAAGTGCATAAAGCACTAGAAGACAATTTTGTCTTTATAGTGCACTTGCATATGGAATTTATTATTTTCATATGATTTTTTTCAAAATGACTTTGCATCTCAACTTTTGATACAAAGCACACTTAATGATGCACTATGGATGTGTATCGTTTGAAATTTTTTAGGGACTTGTAACTATAATTATTTAAAGGGTTTTCACGTTTTCATCGAGAAGGTGGTTTGCACCGAATATTTTCCCTAATTCCCTAGCATCAGCATCGATTTTCCTGTTTCTTTTTATATACTATATAGCAGGTATAGAATAGAATAGAACACTATCATGGCGTTTGGTCACTGTAATTTGTGATAAGCAGATTGAATTTCACATTAAACTGTCATGGTCAGGGAGACAATTAGAGCCAGCTTGAGGAAGAGAGATTAGTACGCAGTAGAAGCGAAGCAGCAGCACTGCAGCAGTTGTTGAATCTACTGATGGGTACCAGTGCCACCACCAACTACGTCCGATTGCAATCCCACTGACGCCGCTGCTGGCGGCTGCCATCTCCACCCCCGTTGCCCGCTCGACAGCGACCTCCATGCGAGGGACGGCGGAGTCCTAGATACAGCGTGGCCGACCCCCACTGGCGGCTGGCGCCACCTCCTCCCGTCCTGACGACATTGGTGAGCCGCCGCAACCCTAGTGGGGTTAAAATTGCAGCTTTGCTTCCCCGCGACATTGGCCACCGTAGATTCTTTTCCTTTTTGTTTATATTCATGCGATTCATCGAGGGATTGATAAATGATGGCACATGGTTGCTTCCCCGCGATGTCGTGCGGCAGTGAATGGAGAAGTAAGCTTCAAACAGAATGCTGTCCGTTCCTATCCTCCTTTCTCTCATCATC